>NC_083881.1:37491354-37809521 GCF_032452875.1 Bos javanicus
AGTGTTTAGTCATGGTGAGCCTTTGAACGTTCTTCTGAAGAACCTTGCTCTCTCTACCTTCCAGTTCACACAAGGTATTCCTGTTTCCTGCTGTACTATGTGAATAATTCCTATTCCTATTGTCCTGTTGTCTGGAACATTATGTTACCCCTCTTTGATTTTCCGGTGGCACTAGTGGTAAAGAACCCGCCTGTCAAAGCAGGAGACAACAGATGCCTGGGTCGGGAAGATCCCCTGGAGAAGGGAATGGCTACCCACTCCAGTGTTCTTGCCTGGAGAATTCCATGGACAGAGGAGCCTGACTACAGTCCATGGGATTGCAAAGAGTTGGACACAACGTTCACCTTCACCTGCTTCTCTTGGGAATTTTCTCAGCCTTCAGGTCTTGGCTTAAAATTTACTACCCCCAGACATCCTGACCCTCAATTTGGTTGTTATATCACAACAATACTTTTCACTCCTTTTTTAAAAATTGGAGTATAATTGTTTTACAATGTTGTGTTAGTTTCTGCTGTACAATGAATCAGCTGTGTGTATATATATATTCCCTCCCTCTTGGCACTTCCCAGGTAGCACTAGTAGTAAAGAACCCATCTGCCAACGCAGGAGACAACAGCGATATGGGTTCAATCCCTGGGTTGGGAAAATCCCTGGGAGAAGGAAATGGCAACCAACTCCAATATTCTCGCCTGGAAAATCCCATGGACAGAGGAGCCTGTTGGGCTATAGTCCTTAGGGTCATAAAGACTCGAACCTCCCTCCCACCCCACCCCACCCCTCTAGGTCATCACAGAGCACTGAGCTGAGCTCCCTGTGCTATACAGCAGGTTCCCACTAGTTATCTGTTTTACAAAAGGTAGTGTCTGACCAAGTCGTAATCTCTAAAATATACGAATAGCTAATGTAGCTCAATATTAAAATAGGAAACAACCCAATAAAACAATCGGCAGAAGACCTAAATAGACCTTTCTCCAAAGAAGGCATACGGGTGGCTAAGAGTCACATGAAAAGATGCTCAGCATCACTAATTATTCTACTTTTCACTCTTAAATCATCTTTTTTTGTTTAGTACCTAGAGAATAAAGTCTTTGAGAGGAGGGAACAGTGTTTGATTTCCCCCACTTTTGAACCTCAGTTTCTTGCATTGTGGTGTTTGATAACTAGTTGTTCCAAGACTGACCAACTGAATGAATAAAGTTGAGTCTGTCCTTGACCCCTGAGCACCTCATAGGCTCACCCGTCTTCAACATCCACCCCTAGGTGGAACTCATGACCAACTTTACTTCAGGTGACTCAAGCAGACACTTGTCCACCAATGTTTATCACACCATTATTCATGATAGCCCAAAGGTGTAAACAACCCAAGTGTCCATCGATAGATGAGCACTGAGCTGAGCTCCCTGTGTTATACAGTATGTTCTCACTAGAATAAACGAAATGTGGCCTGCTGGGCTTCCTGGTGGCTCAGAGGGTAAAGCGTCTGCCTGCAACATGGGAGACCCAGGTTTGATCCCCGGGTCGGGAAGATCCCCTGAAGAAGGAAATGGCAGGCCACTCCAGTACTCTTGCCTAGAAAATCACATGGAAGGAGGAGCCTGGTAAGCTACAGTCCATTGGACTGCAAAGAGTCGCACACGACTGAGCAACTTCACTTCACAGGTGAAATATTATTTAACCATTAGGAGGAATTCTGAGCTTGCCTTTGAACACAAGCTGCTGCTAAGTCGCTTCAGTCATGTCTGACTCTTTGCGACCCCAGAGACTGCAGCCTACCAGGCTCCTCCGCCCATGGGATTTTCCAGGCAAAAGTACTGGAGTGGGCTGCCATTGCCTACACATGGGTGAACCTTAAAAATAATGTGCTAAGTGAAATAAGTTGGACACAAAAGGACAAATAATTCATGATTCCACTTATGTGAGGTACCTAGAGTAATTAAATTCATAGATACAGAGTGTAGAACAGAGGTTTCTAGAGGCTGTGGAGAGAAGCAAGGAAAATTTATTATTTAATGGTTAATGTTTAAGAGTTTCTGTTTGGGGTGATGGATAGTTTTGGAAATAGATAGTAGTGACGGTTGCACAACGTTATGAATATAATTAGTGGCATTGAACTGTACACTTAAGAAACTGTTAGAAAGGCTAATTTTATATATGTTTCACCACAATTAAAAAAATTGTTTTAAATACTGAATTACTTATAAGACAACCTCTTTTTCTACTCTCTTTCCTGCCCCTAATACAACTCATTCTTAATTTCTTTTCAGGTTTTGAGTCCTTCTGCTTTTTAAAAAATCCCTGATTACTGTTTTATCTAGGAATTCTCCTTTTCAGAGGCCCATAACAAAGTGTTCAGCATGCCAGGCGTGTTTTACATGCTGTCCTGGAGGCTGGCAGCACAATAACCATTCCTCTCTGTTATGTTAGGCTTTTTAAGAATATAAATGGGTCCAGGTCACAGAATTTTATGGCTGGGTTGAATATTTTCCTTCTCCCCCACTTTGACATCTTGACAGGAATGAAAGTTTAAAGAAGATACAGAAAAATGGATAGTGAAAGCCTGTATCCTATCACTCAGGTAAAACCTTACTTGTAAATTTTCAGCTTTGCTAGTATTGCCAAATTGCTCTCTAAAATAGCTATACCAATTTCTACTTCCACCAGTAAGATGTGAGAGTTCTTGTATTCCATATCTTTGCCAATATTCGCCCATATTAACAGAGCATTTCTGGGGGTAAGGGTAGAGTGAGGGAGAGTATTGGCTTTGTGTGTGTATTGTGTTATTTATTAATTTAAAATTTTGAATTGAAGTATAACATGCTCACAAAAAATGTGTTCACACCAGAGAAAGACATCTTGGTAAATTATCCTACGGTGAAGATGCCCAATTACCATCACTCAGGCTGAGTATGCTTTTTGCTAACTCTATGCAGAACAAGGAAGTCTCATGGTGATTTTACTTTGTTTTCCTAATGAGGTTGGTTATCCAATTTACATTCAGATTTACTCTTTTGTAAATTGATACCAGCAGCTAACACTTCTTGAATGCTTCCTGTGTGCCAGATATTCTTCCAGATGCTTTATTGCATCAACTCACTTAATCCTCACAGTAGTCCTGTGTGGCATGCTGGCATTGTCTCCACTTTACAGATGAGTAAACTGAGGTAGTTAGATGGCTAGTCACTTCCCACAGTCACATAATTAGTCAGCAGTGAAGCCAGAATTTGAATCTAGACAGTTTGACTCGGTGTTTGGGTTTGTAGTCACTATGCTGTTACTATATAACTTCATGTACTAGTTATCTATTACTACACAACTTATTACTACTAGATACAGCAGCTTAAGAGAGCAAAAATTTATTAACTCATAATTTCTGAGTGTCAAAATTCTGGGCGTAGCTTAGCTATGTTGTTCTGTGTCAAGATCTCTCATAAAGTTGCAGTTAAGACGTCATCTGGGAGTGTGGTCATCTGAAAATTTGACTGGGGCTGCAGAATCTGCTTTCAATATGGGTCACACATATGGCTATTGGATGGATGCCTCACTTCCTTGCCACATGGACCATTCCCTAGGGCTGCTTGATTGTCCTCATGACTCAGTGGTTCAGTTCAGTTCAATACAGTCGCTCAGGCATGTCCAACTCTTTGCGACCCCATGAATCGCAGCACTCCAGGCCTCCCTGTCCATTACCAACTCCTGGAGTTCACTGAGACTCACGTCCATTGAGTCAGTGATGCCATCCAGCCATCTCATCCTCTTCGGTACCCTTCTCCTCCTGCCCCCAATCCTTCCCAGCATCAGAGTCTTTTCCAATGAGTCAACTCTTCGCATGAGGTGGCCAAAGTACTGGAGTTTCAGCTTCAGCATCATTCCCTCCAAAGAAATCCCAGGGCTGATCTCCTTCAGAATGGATTGGTTGGATCTCCTTGCAGTCCAAGGGACTCCCAAGAGTCTTCTCTAACACCACAGTTCAAAAGCATCAATTCTTCGGCGCTCAGCCTCCTTCACAGTCCAACTCTCACATCCATACATGACCACAGGAAAAACCATAGCCTTAACTAGACGGACCTTTGTTGGCAAAGTAATGTCTCTGCTTTTGAATATGCTGTCTAGTTTGGTCATAACTTTCCTTCCAAGGAGTAAGCGTCTTATAATTTCATGGCTACAGTCACCATCTGTAGTGATTTTGGAGCCCAGAAAAATAAAGTCTGACACTGTTTCTACTGTTTCCCCATCTATTTACCATGAAGTGGTGGGACCGGATGCCATGATCTTCATTTTCTGAATGTTGAGCTTTAAGCCAACTTTTTCACTCGCCACTTTCACTTTCATCAAGAGGCTTTTTAGCTCCTCTTCACTTTCTGCCATAAGGGTGGTGTCATCTGCATATCTGAGGTTATTGATATTTCTCCCAGAAATCTTGATTCCAGCTTGTGCTTCTTCCAGTCCAGCATTTCTCATGATGTACTCTGCATAGAAGTTAAATAAGCAGGGTGACAATATACAGCCTTGACATACTCCTTTTCCTATTTGGAACCAGTCTGTTGTTCCACGTCCAGTTCTGATACAGTGGTTAGCATCTTCCAAATCAGGTAACCCAAGAGATAACAGAGAAATCGTGATGCCTTTTATGACCTAGTCATGGAAATAACACACAAGCCTCCCTTCATTCCCACTTTATTCTTTTTGTTTGAAATGCATTATCAAACTCAACTCACACTCAAGGAGAAGGAAATTAGCTCTACTTTTTGAAGGAAATATAGACAGAATCTGGGAGCAGATTTTAAACCACCACATATACTGTCTATATTCCTAAGATTTTGTTTGTTTATTTACTTTGTCTTGTGTGATTCTTTTTTTTTAATTAGAAATTTCCCCAGTTTTATTGAGATATAATTGACATTCAGCACTTTTTAGGGTGTACAGCATAATGATCTGACTTATGTACATCATGAAATGATTGTTACAATAAGTTTAGTAAACATCCATTATCTCACACACATACAAATTTTTTCCCCTTGTGATGAGAACTCTTAAAATCTACTCTCTTAGCAGCTTTCTTAGATAACATACAGCAGTGTTAATTCTATATCATGTTGTGTATTACATCCCTAGTACCTGTTTGCATCATACCTAGATGTTTGTACCTTTTGACTGCCTTCATGCATCTCCCCCTTCCCTCTGGTAACCACAGATCTAATCAGTTTTTCTATAAGTTTGTTTGTTTATTTAATTTTGAAGTATAATTTACTTACAACACTATGTCTATTTTGTGTGGCTCTTTATATACTTCAGATATACCATTCTTTGTTGAATAAATGCACTGCACAAGTTTTCTCCCAGATCTGTTGCAAGTATGATTGGAATTGCAATGAATTCACAGATTACTTTGAGGAAAGCTAATGTTATACTATTGAGTCTTTCTATTCATGAATATTGTGAATCTATTTCATGCTCATGCTCAGTAGCTAAGTGGTGTCCAACTCTTTGCAATCCCATGGACTGTAGCCCTCCAGGGCCCTCTGTCCCTGAGATTTCCCAGGCAAGGATACTGGAGTGGGTTGCCATTTCCTTCTCCAGGGGATCTTCCCAACTCAAGAATCGGACCCTCATCTCCTTCATTGGCAGGTGAGTTCTTTAACACTGAACAACCAGGGAAGTATATCTATTTATTTAGCTATACATGCATCGTGTAATTTTTATGATTTTCTTCACTAAAGGCCCTATACATCTTTTGTAAAATTTATTCCTATTCTTAAAATTTATATTTCTAATTATTTTTGGCTATAGGATAATAATATAATAAATTTTAAAACATTGAGCTAATATCTAGCCATTTTTGTTGAACTCTTTTATTAAATTTTGGGCTTGCCTGGTAGCTCAGCCAGTAAAGAATCCACCTGCAACACAGGAGACCCCAGTTTGATTCCTGGGTCAGGAAGACTCCCTGGAGAAGGGATAGGCTACACATTCCAGTATTCTTGGGCTTCCCTGGTGGCTCAGTGGGTAAAGAATCTGCCTGTAATGTGGGAGACTTGTGTTCAATCCCTGGGTTGGGAAGATCCCCTGGAGAAGGGACTGGCTACCCACTCCAGTATTCTTTCCTGGAGAATTCCATGGACTGTATAGTCCATGGGGTGGCAAAGGGTGGGATATGACCGAGCTAGCCATTTTTGTTGAACTCTCTTATTAAATTTTCTATTTTCTGTATAGTCAGCTAGATTGACTGTAAATACTGGCTTTTTAGTTTCTTCCTTTTTATTCCCTGTGGCTTTTCTTTTTCTTGTTTCCCTCTGTTAGCTAGGACTTCCAATATAATAATGCACATACTCACTCTTAAGAGAAATTCCTTTCTTAAGTACTTACTAAAGAGAAATTCTTGCCTAAGGAGCTATGTGCAAGAAGTTTATAAAAGCTTTTGTTGCTAGTCAATAAAAACCAAAGCAATCAGAATCAACCAAACACTCATACAAACAAAATAAAATAAAAGCCAAAGCAAGAAAAAAAAACAACCCAGAATTGGCAACAATATCCATTAATAAGAGAATGAATAAGTTGTGATATAGTCATTCAATGAAAAATTATGCAGCAGTGAAAATTAATGAATAAGACTATATGTGTCAACACAGCTAAGTCCCAAAAATACAATAGGAGAGAAAAATGCAAATTACTGATGCATATATACCACATGACCAAATGTTAAAAATACAAAATAATATTATATTTTGTAAACAACATATACACAAATTGTGAGGATCAGGACCAACTAAACATGATGTTTACCAGGGGAAGGGAATGCAGCTGGGGGGTTTCAGCTTTATTTAAGTGTTGTATTTCTTGTGTACAGTGGTGCATGAGTCTTGGTCATATTTTATCTTTTCCTAAGATATCACACAAGGACAAGAAAAAAGAGAATTGCAAAGTACTATACCAACAGATGGAGAAGGAAATGGCAACCCATTCCAGCATTCTTGTCTGGGAAATCCCATGGACAGAGGAACCTGGTGGGCTACAGTCCATGGAGTTGGAAGAGCTGGACACGATTGAATGACTAAATCACCGCCATGCAGACATAAACCACCTCCACCGTGCAGACAGAAGCAGCTGTCAAAGTAGAAAGATTAATCGCATGGAATCTGCTGTGAGACTATTTGGGTTTAAATTCTGGTGCTCCTCACTTACTATACAACCTTGGCCAAGTTCTGTAACTTGTCTATGCCTTAGCTTCCTTGTCTATAAAATGAATTTTAGTAACATTATTTATCTTTTTCTTTATTTTTTTTTACTGAAGTATAGTTGATTTACACTGTTGTGCTAATTTCTGCTGTTCAGCAAAATGACTCAGTTATACACATATATACATTCTTTTTTCATATTCTTTTCCATTATGGTCTATCCCAGGAGATTGTATATGGTTTCCTATGCTATACAGTAGGACCTTGCTGTTTATCCATCTAAATGTAATAGTTTGCCTCTACCAACCCCAAACTCTCATTCCATCCCTCTCCCTCACCCTCTCCGCTTTGGCAACCACAAATCTGTTCTCTGTGTCTGTGAGTCTGCTTCTGTTTTGTAGATAAGTTCATTTGTGCTACATTTTAGATTCCACATATAAGCAATATCACATGGCATTTGTCTTTCTCTTTCTGATTTACTTCACATAGTATGATAATCTCTAGTTGTATCCATGTTGCTGCAAATGGCATTATTTCATTCTTTTTTTTTATCGCTGAGTAGAATTCCGTTGTATATACGTACCACACCTTTTTTATCCATTTATCTGCCGATGGATATTTAGGTCATTTCCATGTCTTGGCTATTGTGAGTAGAGCTGCTGTGAATATAGGGGTGCATATATCTTTTTACATTATAGTTTTGTCCAGGTTTATGCTTAGGAATGGGATTGCTGGATCTTACAGTAATTCTGTTTTCTGTAGAACTTCCATTCTGTTTTCCATAGTGGCTGCACCAACTTACTTTCCCACCAATGGTGTAGGAGGATTCCCTTTTCTTCACACACTCTCTAGTATTTGTTATTTGTAGACTTTTTAATGATGGCCATTCTGACTGGTATGAGGTAGACAATATTACCTATCATAGGTGATATAAAGATGAGTACAAAGGTGAAATTGTTAACATGGTTTATGTGAAATACTTAGACATATAGGACAATTCGAATCTATCTGGGTAGCCTAGGTTTTTATTTGCTAAATCTAGCAACCCTGGATGTTAGGGAAGAGCGCTTGAGGCGTGAAGGAGAAAGCTGACTTTGGGGAGTATCACAGAGTTCAGTGTGGCCTAGCATAATGGGGCGGGAGAAGGCAATGGCAACCCACTCCAGTACTCTTGCCTGGAAAATCCCATGGATGCAGGGGCCTGGTGGGCTGCAGTCCATGGGGTCGCTAGGAGTCGGACACCACTGAGTGACTTCACTTTATTTTTTCACTTTCATGCATTGGAGAAGGAAATGGCAACCCACTCCAGTGTTCTTGCCTGGAGAATCCCAGGGACTGGGGAGGCTGGTGGGCTGCCGTCTATGGGGTCGCACAGAGTCGGACACAACTGAAGCGACTTAGCAGCAGTAGCAGCAGCACCATAATGGGGTGGCAGAGGTAGATGTGCATTTGTATTTCATGTGGGGGTGACGTGTGGAGGACAAAAGCATGAAGCGAAGCTGAAAAAGAGGTGGAATCCAGGTTTTTTAAGCCTCATATTTTAAACTATGGAATTTGTACTTTAACCTGCTGTCATTAGAGAAGCATTGAGAGATTCAAGCAAAGCAGTGAAGTAACAAGAAGAGATGATTGCATTATGAGACTAATGTGCTGCCCATTGCACCAAGAAGGTACTCAGATTATTGTATTAAAAGGTCTTTCTGGAGGCAGAAGGGGTTGAAGCCAAGAAGCTGGGGGCAGGCTGACCAGCAGCTGCAGTCTAGGCAAGCAGTCTGGGTAAGAGGATGGAGGCTTAATGGAAACAGTGGAGACTTCCCTGGTGATCCAGTGGTTAAGAATCTGCTTTGCACTGCAGGGGATGTGGGTTCGATCCCTGATCAGGGAACTAGCATCCCACAGGCTGTGGTGTAACCAAGCCAATGTTGCAACTACTGATCCTGAATGATCTGGAGCCTGTGTCCGTGTGCCACAAAAGATCCTGTGTGCCACAACCAAGACCCGGTACAGCCAAAGAAGTAAGTAAAGAAAAAGAAAAAGAAACAGTGGAAGAAGAGGAGCACCCAGACTTAGTTACGCTCAGGAGCCCACCTGGCAGAACTTGAGAGCCCTTGGATCTGTTGGTGGTAAGGGAGATGGAAATGTCGCCGTGGATTCTGAGCCCAGAGCCTTGGCACTCAGATGCGCTGCCATATTAACCATGGTGAGGCATAGGCGAAAGAAGGGGTTTGGTGAGAAAGAGTGCCTTCCGTTTTGGGCATTCAGAGGTGGCATTTCTTGGAACAGAAGCAGGAGAAAGTTGGGGGTTAGGGGTGGGAACCATCATTGTCCAATGTAGCTGAAGCCACAGGGTCCCTGAGATTCCCTCTGGGAGAGAAGAACCTGAGCTGAATATTTGAAGAACCAGAGAGAGACCTGGGAAGGTATCACTAAGTGAGGAAAGGCGTAACAAAAGGGGAGCCAGCTATGAAATTAGCCAGAGGTTAGGCTGAAAAGAGACCACTGGCTAGCTAGGGTGCTGCTGGTGATCTTGTGTGTGTCTGTTAGTTGCTCAGTCGTGTCTGACTCTTTGCGACCCCATGGACTGTAGCCCTCCAGGCTCTGTCCATGGGATTCTCCAGGCAAGAATACTGGAGTGTGGGTAACTGTTCCCTTCTCCAGCGAATCTTCCCAACCCAGGGATTGAACCCGGGTCTTCTGCATTGCAGGCAGGTTCCCAGTCTGAGCCACCAGGGATGCCCCCACTGGCGATCTTACAGAGAGCAATTTCAGCCTAGTGTTGCAAAGCAGAAGCCAGAAGGAAAGATAAATGCAAAATGCTTGGGGCCCAGAGATCATGCTTTTTTGAACAGAGAAGAGACTCAAAGGAGAGAGACGCTGAGTGATTAACAATGTGATTGTTCACAACTGACCGCAGCTGACAATTTCCTTAAACTCATTTTAGGTCATGTTCTGGAATGAGAGGCTGGTGCATGTTTAGCCAGTCTCTCCCCATTTTGTGACAAAATCAACTGATTCTGTTTCCCTCTTCTGAATATTCTTCTGAGAAAACAATTTTATGCATCTCTATAAATAATATATTTTATATCCCAAATCAGAAATTTTGATGTGAAAATTCTCAGCTTTTAATGAACTACTGAATTTTTCATGAGACTGTGCATTGTGGAAAACCTATTCAATAATACAAATCTTGAGTGATAAACACAAAATGTAGAGAATAAAATATAATTAAGAAGACAATTTTACCTCTCCTGTATGACAAACTGAATCCCTGAAGCATGACATGATTTCATTAAATAAAACCTCCTAACTCTGGTTCATTGTTGTAGCTCGGATTCATTCTACTGCCTGGCACAAGATAAATATTGGTCATCACCATTTGGTATTAATCACATGTTGCTTTGCATTTAAAATGAATAAGTTTTGTGTGGATGTGTTGATTCATTTTTGTGCATGTTTCTCTGGGAGGATCAAATAAAATTTCTGGATGTATTTTAAATAAGTCTCAGGGATGTAATGTATAGCATAGTCAGTAATGTGATAACTTCTGTGGTGACAGATGGTAATGAGACTTCTCATGCTGTCATTTTGTTGTGTAAAAACTATCAAATCACTATGTGGAACAATTGAATATATATAATATATTGTATATAATATTGTAAGTCAATTACACTTTAATTTAAAAATATAAATCAAGTGAATATGTTTAAATCTCACTCCAAATGAGGATGTTTCTTAAATGACTTTGCTTAAGACTCCATCACCAGATTTTTTTCTATCCCTGAAGTCAGGATCTATAAATTATATTTCCTTGAACTCTGGATCTGGAATTTGGTAGGTCCAATAATGCTTATTGAATTATAGAGCAAATTACATTAACTATAAAATGGTAGCCCCCACATGTATATTTATGGCTAATACTAACTAAAAACTTCCTGTTGGTTTTTTGTGAATCCACTTTATCAGAATAAAGATGCTCCCTTTTGTTCCTAGGTCACCAAACTTAAAAAAAATTATGAATGATTGTTTGGAATTCCCTGGTGTCCAGTGGTCAGGACTTTGCGCTTTCACCACCAGGACCTGATTTCGATCCCTGACTGGGGAACCAAGATCCTGCAAGCCATGTGGTGTGGCCAAAAACACTGAATGATTGTTGAATTTTATTGTGACCTCTCTATAGATAATCATATATCTTCTCCTTTAATTTGTTAATATGGTAAATGACTTTAATTGTTCAACTAACACTAGATGATGCTGTGAAAGTGCAATATACCAGCAAATTTGGAAAACTCAGCAGTGGCCACAGGACTGGAAAAGGTCGGTTTTCAGTCCAATCCTAAAGAAAGACAATGGCAAAGAATGCTCAAACTACCGCATAATTGCACTCATCTCACACACTAGTAAAGTAATGCTCAAAATTCTCCAAGTCAGGCTTCAGCAATATGTGAACCGTGAACTTCCAGATGTTCAAACTGGTTTTAGAAAAGGCAGAGGAACCAGAGATCAAATTGCCAACATCTGCTGGATCATCGATAAAGCAAGAGAGTTCCAGAAAAACATCTACTTCTGCTTTATTGACTATGCCAAAGCCTTTGACTGTGTGGACCACAATAAACTGTGGAAAGTTCTGAAAGAGATGCAAATACCAGACCACCTGACCTGCCTCTTGAGAAACCTATATGCAGGTCAGGAAGCAACAGTTAGAACTGGACATGGAACAACAGACTGGTTCAAAATAGGAAAAGGAGTATGTCAAGGCTGTATATTGTCACCCTGCTTATTTAACTTCTATGCAGAGTACATCATAAGAAATGCTGGACTGGAAGAAGCACAAGCTGGAATCAAGATTTCTGGAAGAAATATCAATAACTTCAGATATGCAGATGACACCACCCTTATGGCAGAAAGTGAAAAGGAGCTAAAAAGCCTCTTGATGAAAATGAAAGAGGAGAGTGAAAAAGTTGGCTTAAAGCTCAACATTCAGAAAATGAAGATCATGGCATCCGGTCCCACCACTTCATGGTAAATAGATGGGGAAACAGTGGAAACAGTGTCAGACTTTATTTTTCTGGGCTCCAAAATCACTGCAGATGGTGATTGCAGCCATGAAATTAAAAGACACTTACTCCTTGGAAGGAAAGTTATGACCAACCTAGATAGCATATTCAAAAGCAGAGACATTACTTCGCCAACAAAGGTCCGTCTAGTCAAGGCTATGGTTTTTCCTATGGTCATGTATGGATGTGAGAGTTGGACTGTGAAGAAAGTTGAGCGCCAAAGAATTGATGCTTTTGAACTGTGGTGTTGGAGAAGACTCTTGAGAGTCCCTTGGACTGCAAGGAGATCCAACCAGTCCATTCTAAAGGAGATCAGTCCTGGGTGTTCATTGGAAGGACTGATGCTGAAGCTGAAACTCCAGTACTTTGGCCACCTCATGCAAAGAGTTGACTCATTGAAAAAGATTCTGATGCTGGGAGGGATTGAGGGCAGGAGGAGAAGGGGACGACAGAGGATGAGATGGCTGGATGGCATCACTGACTCGATGGGCATGAGTTTGAGTAAACTTAGGGAGTTGGTAATGGACAGGGAGGCCTGGCGTGCTGTGATTCATGGGGTCACAAAGAGTCAGACACAACTGAACGACTGAACTGAACTGAAGCTAATTTTTACTCACATACCACAACTAACTTGGTCTTGAGAATCTTCTTGCTTTGTTTTGAATGAATTTTTTTTTTCAATGGTGAATTCAGTTTGCTAGTATTTTTAAACCAACTTTATTGAGAAATAATTTATGTAAAATACATCCATTTCAAGTATACAGTTTGAGGAGCTTTGATTAACTATATGCATTTGTGTGACCGATACTATAACCAAGATATAAAATATTTCCATTACCCACCCTCCTCACAAAGTTCCTTGTTTTCTTTTTGGTCGGTGTCCTTCAGTGCTCTGGCAATCCAATGGTCTGTTCTCTGTCATTATAAATGAGAGTTTCCTTTTCCAGGTCTCATATGAATGGAATTATATAGACTGTGCTGTTTCACCCAGTATAACGTTTTTGAGTCATCCATGATGAGTGTAACAGGAGTTCATTTCTTTTTTTTTTGATGAATAGTATTCCATCATAAAGATATATAGGCATACATTGTTTTATTACACTTCATTTTATTTATTTGTTTTTGCCTATGCTGGGTCTCCTTGCCTGCACACGGGCTTTCTTTAGTTGCAGCAAGCTGGGGCTATTCTTTGTTTGAGTTCACAGGCTTCTCCTTGCAGTGGCGTCTCTTGTCATAGAGCATGCGTTCTAGGCACGTGGGCTTCAGTAGCTGCAGCTTGTGGACTCTGTAGAGTACAGGCTCGGTAGTTGTGGTGCATGGGCTTAGTTGCCATGTGGCATGTAGGATCTCCTGGACCAGGCACTGAACCCATGTCTTCTACACTGGCAGGCAGATTCTTAACCACTGGACCATCAAGGACATCCTTGCACTTCATTTTATTGAACTTTGCAGATACTGCATTTTTTTTTACGAATTGAAGCTTTATAGCAACCCTCCTTTGGGCACTTCTATTGGTGCTGTTTTCCAATTGACTTTGTTCACTTTGTGTCTCTGTGTCACATTTTGGTAATTCTTACAGTATTTCTAACTTTTTCATTATGATTTATATTTGTTATGGTGATCTGTGATCAGTGGTCTTTGATGTTACTATTGGAATTGTTTTAGGGTACCATGAAGTATGCAATATAAGACAGCACACTTAATTGATAAGTGTTGTGTGTGTTTTGACTGTTCCACTGACCAGCTGTTCCTCATCTTTCTCCCTCTCCTCAGGCCTCCCTGTTCTCTGTGATACAGCAACACTGAAATTAAGTCAATTAATAATCCTATAGGGTTTCCCTGGCGGCTTGGTGGTAAAGAATCCGCCTGCCAATCCAGGAGACACGCGTTAGATCCCTGGTCCCGGAAGATCCCACATGCCCCAGAGCAACTAGGCCTGTGCACCACATCTTTTGAACCTGTGCTCTGGAGCTGGAGAGCCACACTACTGAAGCCCGAGTGCCCGAGAGCCAGTGTTCTGCAACAAGAGAAGTCACGGCAACGAGAAGCCTGCACATTGCAACTGGAGAGTACACTCTGATCACTGCAACTAGAGAGAAGCCCAGGTAACAAGAAAGATCCAGCACAGCCAACAGAAATAAATAAATAAACCTATAAATAACCCTACAGTGCCCTCTAAGTGTTCCGGTGAAAGGAATCATTGCACGTCTCTCACTTTAAATCACAAGCTAAAAATGATTTAGTGAGGAAGGCATATTGAAAACCAAGATAGGCCAAAAGATGTGTGTTTTGTACCAGTCAAGTTGTGAATGCAAAGGAAAAGTTCTTGAAGGAAACTAAAAGTGCTATTCCAGTGAACACACGAATGTTGAGAAAGTGAAATAGCCTTATTACTGACATGGAGAAAAGTCTGAGCGGTCTGGATAGAGGGTCAAGTCAGCTACAACATTCTCCCAAGCCAAAGCCTAATCCAGAGCAAGAGCCTAACTCTCTTCATTTTGGTGAAGTGTGATTGAGGTAAGGAGGCTGCAGAAGAAGTTTGAAGATAGCAGAAGTTGATTCGTGAATTTTAAGGAAAGAAGCCATCTCTATGACATCGGAGGGCAAGGTGAAGCAGCAAGTGCTGATGTAGAAGCTATAGTGAGTTAACCAAAAGATCTAACTGGGATAACTCACAGAAGTGGCCACACTAAACAACAGATTTTCAACGTAGATGAAAAAAAAAAAAAAAGCCTTAAACTGGAAGAAGAGGTCAGGTAGGACTTTTATGGCTATAGAGGAAAAGTCAGTGCCTGCCTTCAAAGCTTCAAAGGACAGGCTGACTCTGTTAGGGGCTAATGCAACTGGTGACTTTAAGGTGAAACCAATGCTCATGTACCATTATGAAAGTCCATAATCCTTAAGAATTATGTTCAATCACCCTGCCTGTACTCTATATAAATGGAACAACAAAGCCTGGATGAAAGCATATCTGTATACAACATGGGTTTACTTGAATATTTTAAGCCAATTGTTGAGAACTAATATTCAGAAAAAAAGATTGCTTTCCAAATATTCCTGCATATTGGCAATGCACCTGGTCACCCAAGAGCGCTAATAGAATGTACAATGAAGTTAATGTTTTCATGCCATGTTATCATAACAAAACATCCATTCTTCAGCCCATGGATGGAGTAGTACTTTTGACTTTTAACTCCTATTTAAGAACTCTGTTTTTCAAAAAGCTATAGTTGCAGTAGATAGTGGGTGGATCTGGGCAAAGTAAATTGAAATCATCCTGGAAAGGATTCACCATTCTAGATACTATTAAGAATATTCATGAATATTCATGGGAAGAGGATATCAACATTAACAGGAGTTTGGAAGAAACTGGCTCCCACCCTCATGGATGACTTTGAGAGGTTCAAGACTTCAGGGGAGGAAGTAACTGCAGATGTGGCAGAAATGACAAGAGAATGAGAATTAGAAATGGAGATGTAACTGAATTGCTACACTCTCCTGAAAAAAATTTAACAAATGAGAAGTTCCTTCTTGTGAATGAGCAAAGAAAATGGTTCTTGAGATGGAAGCTATTCTTGGTATGAAGTGAACATTTTGTGGCTTGCTTATGTCAGAAGAATTGTTGTGAGCTTTGTATCCATATCATCAGAGACATGGATGTTGGAGGGACAGCAGGCTGATCTCTTGAGTGCACAGTGACATTCCTTAACCAGGAAGAGTCTCTGTGATGTTCCTTTCTTTCTTTCTTTCTTTCTGTTCATACTGCACAGCTTGAGGGATCTTAGTTCCCCCACCAGGGATTGAACCTGGGCCCTGTGCAGTGAAAGCAAGGAGTCCTAACCACAGCATCTCCAGGGAATTCTCTAAGTGATGTTCCTTTAGCACTATATAACTGTTTAGTTCCTTATCAACCTTTTTCCTAATGCTTTTAACCTCCATTCAGTTCAGTTCAGTCGCTCAGTTGTGTCTGACTCTTTGTGACCCCATGAATTGCAGCACGCCAGGCCTCCCTGTCCATCACCATCTCCCGGAGTTCACTCAAACTCATGTCCATCGAGTCGTGATGCCATCCAGCCATCTCATCCTCTGTCGTCCCCTTCTCCTCCTGCCCCCAATCCCTCCCAGCATCAGAGTCTTTTCCAATGAGTCAACTCTTTGCATGAGGTGGCCAAAGTACTGGAGTTTCAGCTTTAGCATCATTCCTTCCAAAGAACACCCAGGGCTGGCCTCCTTTAGAATGGATTGGTTGGATCGGTCAGCAGTTAATTCATTCATTTGTTGAAAAAAAATAAAAAATTTTATTGAGGCTGTGAAATGAAGATTTTTAATTAGTACTCTTATTCCTTCTGTACTTATTAGCTGGCATTTTTTTTCCCTGTAAAATAGAGCCATTTGGCTCTACTGAAATATATTTTATACTAGAAAACCAGGGTAAAAGTTTAATTCTTCCCCTTTACCAATTTTCACAGTAAGAATTTGGTTTAATAACTTCTTTAGACGGTGGTAAATGAGTTCCTCCTCCCTCCAGTTATATCTTTTTTTAATACACTGGAATTTTTGGTTTTAATATAGTCAATGTGTGCCATTAAACTATAATAATTACTTTTTGATTCCTATATTATCACTATTAGGCCCTTAAGATCCCCTTAGACTTACCTCTATGTCTTTTTGTTATGATTCCATTAATCTTTGAAAGTTTTCCTTGTTTCAAGCGCTACAAAAATGTGACAGGCTTACTTTGTATCCTTCCTGATTCCTTCCTTCCCTTTGTATCCTTCCTGGTTCCCCCTGGAACCAGGTGTTTCTCCAAGGAATCCTGATCTCTTTTCATGGGAAAGGGTTCTAGAGACCAAAATCAGGATATAAGTTGTTTTATTTTCTTGTTGGTTTAAGGGTGCATTTAAAAAATTAAAATATTTTATACAGCACATTATAAAATTTCTTTTTATCAGGAGTGTTGTTCTGGGTACTAGTGTGCCATATTGCCAGAAATGAGAATTTCCTTACTGAATATCAGTTGTCAAGCATTTTATTACACAAATATTTAATTATCACATCGGTGAAGTATGGTAGGACTCTTATTATCATGCTCATTTTAAAGATGACAAAGTGAGACTGAAAGTAAGTGACGTACCTCAGGTACATGGCAGGGTGGCCTTTGGGACTAGGCGGTTGGACTTGGGAACATGGGCTTGTTACCACCATGCTAGGATGCTATTCAGCTGCTCAGAAGTGTTACTCACAGAGGACTTGGCAGGAAGTATCTTACATGGCATTAATTGCTTGGCAAGAATTTTTTTTTTTTGAGAAGCAAAACTTACAAAATAAGCAGAAACAGGTTAGAAGAAACAGATAAAGATGTTTCTGTAGAATTGGAAATTCATCCAAAATAGTCTTCTTCTCTCAGTATTGCCAACAGAGTTAACTCTTTGGTTATGGCACGTCAAACAATCCTCCTCTGGCTGCTCTCAAAAGTGAACCCACTTGACTCCAGAATGTCTTGTAATAAGAAAAAATGATATATTCAAAAGATTACATGTAAGTTTGATGTTAGTTCTCAAGCATAAAAATATAATGAATACTGTGTATCCTCCACCTAATTCAAGAATAGGATATTACCAAAAAGTTGTATCTACTTTCCCCTTCCTGAATCTCCTACCTCTCATCCTCAGGCCCACCATTTTAAATGGAACATGGCTTTAGTTCTAATGTGTATCTGTTTGGATTTCCCAGGTGACGCTAGTGGTAAAGAACCATCTGCCAATGCAGGAGACATAAGACATGGGTTGGATCCCTGGGTCGGGAAGAACCCCTGGAGAAGGTCATGACAACCCACTCCAGTATCCTTGCCTGGAGAATTGCATGCAGAGAGAAGCCTCAGAGCTACAGTCCATGGGGTCACAAAGAGTCAGACACAACTGAGGCGACTTAGCACGCACACGCGCCTGTATCTGTTTAAAAGCCCTATCGTTTGTCTTTGCTTGTTTTGTGCACTGTGTGAATGGCACATAGCCTTCTGTCACTTACCTCTCCCTTCTCAACATAATGTTTATTATTTATCCACAATATGTATAGCAGTGGTTCATTTCTCTGCCATTATCACGTTGCATTGTGTGGATATGCACAAGTTATTGATTTATTTTCCTGTTGGTGGCCACTTGGGTTGTTGCTAGTTTTTCATTGTTGTTGTTATTGCAGACACTGCTCTGATCTTATATATGCCTCTGGTATTCAAGTGCCAAGTGAAAACATTTCTTTGGGATGCAGAGTCAGAAATGCATTTACTGGGTTGGAAGGTATGTGAGAGTTCAACTTGTCAAGATGATGCCAAACAATTTTCCAAAGTGGTTGTGCTATTTTACACCTTTACCAGCCATTGATCCACAGCTTGATCTCGTTAAACTTCTGAATTTTGCTAAACTCATAGGTATAGAATCACATCTTGTTGAAATCTTGGTTTGCTTTTTTGTCATTCTTAATGAAATGAGCTTATAGGCCATGAATTTTTCCTCTTCTATGAAAAGCCTGCTTCTTGCAATTTATTTTTCTATGACTATATATATATATATATTTTTTTGCCTTACTGCATGGCTTGCAGGATCTTAGTTCCCTGGTCAGGGATTGAACCTGGGCCCTCGGCAGTGAAAGTGTGGAGTCCTAACCACTGGACCACCAGGGAATTCCCCATGACTGCTTTTAATGGATGCATAATAATTCACCATATGGTTAAAATTGAATTTTAATATTTCTTTTACTATTTCTTCAATAGTTCATCATGATGAATTAAACTGACATGATAATCCTTTCTATACATCCAAGGTATATCTTTCAAATAAGTTCTAAAAGTGGAGCAGGCTGAAGTGGCAGATATCCTCATTTTGAAAAGGATTTGGTACATGCTGACATTATGTTGTGAAATGGTGGCCATCTACATGGAGAGATTTTTCTTTTAAACCTGTGAAAAACCCTTTCAGCTTTATGGCTTTTGACAAAGTTGTTTTAAAACTGGAAAAGCTTGAAGGTACAGGGAAGTCCTGGGAAGTGCTGGAAGGGGGTGAAGCCGTGCTGAGGAAGGTAGGGAGCAAGCATGAGTCTGGAGGTGAGAGCGTGGCCCCATCAGACCTGGTCCGGCCAGAGGAGCAGAACCACTAGCAGAGGCTGACAGAGACTTGGCCCCGTCCAGTCAGGGGGACTAGTCGTGTGGTCTCTATAAGGCTGTTGTCTTTGGTCTGTCTGATTTGGGAGCTTGCAGGCTAGGGGACAGGCAGTCAGAAATTGAAGATAGATGGAAAGATGGGGAGAGTGTGGGAGGGCTGAGTCCCACAAGCATAAGTGAGAACTGAACCCATGTAAGTTCTTGTGGCTTCTCACCTGAGCGTTCCTTGTATGTTTGTCAAGGACCTAAACACGACACACACACCTGGCTCAAAGATCAGAGACCCTGAAGGTGGGAGGAGGAGGGTGGAGTATTCACAGGTCCAGCTGCTGCTTCCCAACAAAAAGTGAATCAGGAGATTTGCAACATGTGTGTGTGTGTGTGCTGCTTCCCAACTACAAGGTAAATCAGGAGATTTTCAACGTGTGTGTATGTGTGTTGTGTGTGTGTAAGCAAGGGTTTGTAGCTGCTGGCATGTAACAGTGTAAAAAGGTGCTTTCTTGTACATTATCCCATCAGCCTTCATAACAGTACTATGAAGTTGAGAGTGCTGTGTCTAATTCACAGGTGAGTCATATGAGATTCTGGAGGCAAAGAGGCCTTCTCATTTTTCCAGGGGGACAGGGAGTTGAGACTGCTTTGGGTCAGCCAGTTTTCATGGATATGACCAAGTGCTCTAGGAGGGTTTTTTGTTCCTCTAGGAATTATAATACGTGCAGTTTCCCTACAGCCTGTGGTTGCTCAAGTAGGCCCTTGCTCTATTAGGGGAAAGAAAGACTGATGAGCATATTATAATTTATACTAAAATAGTTTTAATAGACATCTAGACCTTTTTACTTTGTGACTTATTTTGGGAGTGTCAGCAATTTAGTAGAAATGTAGATGAAATAGTTTAGCTTTTTAAAGAAAATGGAATAGAAGGGTTAATGTACACTGTATTCATCTTTGATTTCTTTTGATTTTAGTTGACTGGAAGTTTCTTTTACTGAAAATGAGAACGTTTGGCTTATCATTTCCATTCTGGAAAAAAACAAATGTGTGGATGCTGAAAAGAGTTACTTTCTTATTTATATAATTGACATATAACATTATATTAGTTTCAGGTGTACAACATACTGACTCAATATTTGCACATATTGCAAAATGACCACCACAGTAAGTCTAGTAAACAGTGTTATAAAACATAAAGTCAGTCCTAGTTTCTTCCACTAGTTGATGGTATGGAAAGGGAGGAGAGCTATGCACATTGCATTCTCTAGGAGCAGATACTGCCACACAGTCTGGGTGCAAGGTGATTAAAAAGGATCAACACCTGTAAAAGAAAGGGGCTGGGAAGCAGGGGGCAGCAAGAAAGAACCCACGTGACACAGGCCTGGCAGATCAGATCAGTTGCTCAGTCGTGTCCGACTCTTTGTGACCCCATGAATTGCAGCACTCCAGGCCTCCCTGTCCATCACCAACTCCCGGAGTTCACTGAGACTCACGTCCATCGAGTCAGTGATGCCATCCAGCCATCTCATCCTCTGTCGTTCCCTTCTCCTCCTGCCCCCGATCCCTCCCAGCATCAGAGTCTTTTCCAATGAGTCAACTCTTCGCATGAGGTGGCCAAAGTACTGGAGTTTCAGCTTCAGCATCATTCCCTCCAAAGAAATCCCAGGGCTGATCTCCTTCAGAATGGACTGGTTGGATCTCCTTGCAGTCCAAGGGACTCTCAAGAGTCTTCTCCAACACCACAGTTCAAAAGCATCAATTCTTCGGTGCTCAGCCTTCTTGACAGTCCAACTCTCACATCCATACATGACCACAGGAAAAACCATAGCCTTGACTAGACGGACCTTTGTTGGCAAAGTAATGTCTCTGCTTTTGAATATGCTATCTAGTTTGGTCATAACTTTCCTTCCAAGGAGTAAGCGTCTTATAATTTCATGGCTGCAGTCACCATCTGTAGTGATTTTGGAGCCCCGAAAAATAAAGTCTGACACTGTTTCCACTGTTTCCCCATCTATTTCCCATGAAGTGGTGGGACCGAATGCCATGATCTTCATTTTCTGAATGTTGAGCTTTAAGCCAACTTTTTCACTCGCCACTTTCACTTTCATCAAGAGGCTTTTGAGTTCCTCTTCACTTTCTGCCATAAGGGTGGTGTCATCTGCGTATCTGAGGTTATTGATATTTCTCCTGGCAATCTTGATTCCAGCTTGTGCTTCTTCCAGCCCGGAGTTTCTCGTGATGTACTCTGCATAGAAGTTAAATAAGCAGGGTGACAATATACAGCCTTGACATACTCCTTTTCCTATTTGGAAGCAGTCTGTTGTTCCATGTCCAGTTCTAACTGTTGTTTCCTGACCTGCATACAAATTTCTCAAGAGGCAGGTCAGCTGGTCTGGTATTCCCATCTCTTTCAGAATTTTCCACAGTTTATTGTGGTCCACACAGTCAAAGGGTTTGGTATAGTCAATAAGGCATGGCAGAGTCTTGGACAATGCCTAGGACTCTCTGGAGCAAATGTTGGCCACTGGAGTTGTCTGTCCTGTGTCAGGCCAAGAAGCTGGGCTTTCTACCTACTCTCGAATGTGGGCTGCTTGGGAAGGGTGTGACCTTGGGTGAAGGGGCTTTGGCATCAACATCAAGCTTTGCAAATGAGCTGCAGCTGCTCCTTGAGGGGATCTGGGTGGTGCTCCTCCATGGCTGGCACAGACCTGTTACAGATATAAAAAGACTTAAGGAATATTAACCACATGCAGGGGATTCCTGAATCCAAGAAACAACCATAAGAAGGTATCTTTGAAACAAGAGGGGAATATAGACTGGGTATCAAATGATAGTTAGGATTTGTTATTAATTTTATTGGGTTTGATAATGGTATTATGGTTATGACAGAAAATGTCCTTATCTGTTAGTGACATACCTTGAAGCATTTATAGTGGTATAATAAGACATCTAGAAAAACAATAACAGCAACAACAGTGGAAGGATTGCTGGTGAAACAAAAATGCTCAATTGTTGAAAACCATTAAAGTTCCAATGGCTTCCCAGGTGGCTCAGTGGTAAAGAATCCTCCTGCCAATGCAGGAAATGCTGGAGATGTGGATTCGATCCCTGGGTCAGGAAGATTCCTTGGAGGAGGAAATGACCACCCACCTCAGTATTCTTGCCTGGGAAATCCCATGGACAGAGGAGCCTGGTGGGCTACAGTCCATAGGGATTGCACAGAGTCAGACATAACTGAGCAACTGAGCACACACACACATTAAAGCTAGATATGGGCGCACGGAGGTATTTTATAGCATTCTATGCTTGTATTTAAAATTTTAAGCATAACAAAGATCATTTACAAAGAAGCAATTTTCTCTTGGTAAAAGAATTATCATATAGAGTTGGCATATGTTATTGGGTATCTCATATTCTAGAGCTAGACAAATGAATCCAGAAAGAAGTCAAATTTGAGTATCATGTTGATCTGCCCTGTTCAGAAACCAAATATCCTGCAATGTCAGCTGAAAACTTTCAGTGGCGTTTGAGGATTTCCTTGTTGAGTGAGGCCAAATGCATAACTGGGAAAGGAGAGACTGAAATAATAGGATGGCAGGAAGGAAAGGGAGACAGAAAATGATTTAATTCTGAGAGTGCCCAGCCACAGTTCTAGGTGCTTTCCACACTTCCTCTCCTTGAATTCTCACGGTACCACCCTATGCTATTGTTCAAGATTTTCCAGGGTATGAGTCTCATTTCGCAAATTAGAGTATTAAGACTTAGAAATGTGTGAGCTCATCCAAGTGCTGGGGTAGGGAATTCCAAGTCAGGCGGTGTCTGGTTTCTAGGCCCTTGCACTGGGCCACTGGGGTTCAGAGCTGTTCACTTCTCAGATTCCTGACATCTGGCAGTGCTGCAGGAGAAGAGGGAGAAAGAGAATGGTCATGTCCTGGGTCTTGGGCAAGTTCCTGGGATAGGCCAGCATGTGATGGTCCTTGGTTTTGTGCAGGAAAGAATTCAAGAGTAAAGTGGAAGCAAATTTATTTAGAGAGATACACATCCCACAGGCAGAATGTAGTCTCAGAAGTTGAGAGTGGACTCAGGGTATGGGGCTGTTTTTTTTTTTTTGGTGGCGTGGGGTGGGATGCTGTTAGTTTTTATGGATTGGGTAATTTCATAGGGTGGGTTTCCCAGGTGGCTGAGTGATAAAGAATCCACCTGCCAAAGCAGGAGATGCAAGAGACATGGGTTCTATTCCTGGGTTGAGAAGATCCTCTGGAGGAGGAAATCCCCTGGAGCAGCAGACTCTCCCTTCTAGAAAATGCAAGAATTACACAACCTCCCTTGTCTACTAGGCTCCTGGCCAGACCTTCCACTGTCTGGCATCATCCTCTCTGCTCATGACACTCCATATTTCCCAAATCTAGAAAAATTAGATGAGAAGACAGAGAAAGATAGTATTCTGAATCCTAATCAGAAAAAGTTGTGAGATTTCCCTCTTCTCTGGAAGCATTTTCTGTTTCTTGTTGCCATTGTTTTTTGGCTTTTGCTCCTGACACTGTTTTTCCCTCCAGGCTCTTCAAAAGTTTCAGTTCTTTTTTTTTTTTTTTGTGGGGGGGGGTGGGGTGGCAGGGGTCTCTTTGTATCTTTGGGTCCAGAGCTTGCCCCAACTCCACTTGCTCCCAGTTATTTTTAGTCTCACGTAGTTTCTTTGTATTTTGTTGCTGGAGCAGAGATGTGTGCAGGTGCCCGCATTGCAGCAAAGGGTCCCAGGTGTGCCTTACCTTGAGGTGTGGGCTCTGAGGTGAGGACAGCTGGGGACAACCAGAAAGAGAAAAATCAAGGAGGGCAGCTTTCTTCAAATTCCTGCCCATCACTATTTACATACAATGAGAAGGAGGGAGGAACAGAGGGTGTGCACCTGAAGTGAAGAGAAAGTCCATTTCTGCAGATGATGTCAGAAGTATTGCTCAAGCCCACTTAGTCTGTATGAAAGCAGGCCCTTCTTGCATCAGAGCGGGGTCTGGGTTGGGGGTGAGGGCTCTGGATTTGCCTGGGACAGGGCTCAGGGTTTCAAAGCAAGCTGGAAGATCTGTGCCTAAGTGGCTCTGCATTTAACTTGATCAACACTGGTTTATTCCCAGGGGCCTCAGTGTCTCATAAGAAGACTTTTTGTTCTTGTTGCTGCTGATGGCCTGCTGATGACAGCATTAAGGAATCCAGGGAGGAGACCTTCGGTAATAAAGTGACACTTAAAGTGCTTTCAGGTGATTTCTCTGAGCAGTTGTGGGGCTAGGAATTAATCTTTAAAATGCAGGTACGTGGCTTTGAGCATGTGTCAAGAGGGAACCTGCAGAACACTTTGGCATGAGGTTTAGCTAAGTGTAAGTTTTCAGGATGTTTATAGGAAAAACTTTCCACTGGGAATACTCTACTGTATCCGCTATCACTTCATCACAGCAGAGCCTATCCCTCCCACACTGCTACTGATTTACTGCTTCCCAACATTCTTCCAAAAAGCTACTTAGGCACTTTTTGTTGTCCTGTGAGAGGTAAGCCCTGAAGCCAAGGCTGGAAGTTCCCAGCAGGAAGTGCTGAGGCCCCACCTTTCTGATCTGGGTTTCGCATCTCTTAGAATGTTAGCTCTTTGCTGCCTCCTGTGGGTGTAGGTTTCGTTTCCATCACAGTCCTTTACTGCCCAGACTCACCTGGGGATGAGCAGAAGCGAGGTGAAACCCGTTTCAAGTCACAGCCCACCTCCTCTGGTTATGGACTTTCGTACATTTTTGGTTTGTGGTTTTCTTCAAGTAGATTGAGGGGAGTCGTGTCCCTTTGCTGTTCTGTGGCAAGTCTAAACCGACTGGTCTTAGCTTCCCTCTCCCAGTTTTAGACATCAGAATCCCTCCCTTACTCGGTAATCTCTGCGTTTTGCCTTCCTCCTCAATTAGTGATGCTGCACTTGCCAGGTGTGGTAACTGGACCGAGGAAGGGGTAGATGAATAAAACGTGGTTCCCTGGTTTCAGCAGCTCACAGTGATCTGCGGGAGACAGAAATGTGAGCAGCTCACAGTGAGTGACTCCTTCCTTACCTTCTTTCTGGTCCTCAGGGGGTCCTCCTCCCCTTCTCCCAGGGTGATTGCATCAGTTTTTTGGCCTAGCATGTTCCTGGACTGGTTTTAGTCAAATGTATAGATTATTTAAGAAATGTTAGTCGTCATTATTACTGTCATCATGCCCCGCGTCAAAAGCTTTAATGCCTCTAACTCCCAGAGCTCTTGGTTACCAGTAAAATGTGTATAGAGAACAGGAACCTTAAGGAAAATGATAAAGTTGCAGCAGAAGCAGATATTTCTGATTTTAGTTTTTCTTATTTTAGTTATTAGTTAAGAAAAAAAAAACACAGCCCCCTTATTGGATTAATTTGAAGCAAATCTTAGATATTCTAAAATGTATTTCACACAAAATGTTTATAAATATATATATAAATATAGATATATAAACCATTATATATATCTGAAAGATGAGGACTCTTTAAAAAGTAACCTCACTACCATTATCACACCTAAAAATGAACAATAATTTCTTAACATTATCAAATATCCAGTCAAATTTATCTGATTTTATCATCAGCTTTTAATTTTACAGTTGGTGTCTCTGAATCAGGATCTTTTGATAAGCCCTTATGTTGAGGTACCTCTTAAATATATTTTTTAATATGCATGTTTCCCCTCGTGTTCTTTATTTTTCCTCACAATTTATTTGTTGAAGAAACTGGATTCCTCTCCCAAAAGGGTTTTTGATAGCCTGGATTTTGCTTCCCCTTGATTTTTAACATATTCCTCTATTCTCGATAGTTCCTTAAAACTGATAGTTGGAGCTAAACGTTTTAGGCCAAGTTTAGGGCAGAAATGCCTCATAAGTGGCAGCATGGACACTTCTATCAGGAGGCACAAAATACTTTGTGATGTGAGCGCCCTTCATGGCCATCATCACAACCCATTAGCTTGTTGTTGTTTAGTTGCTAAGTTGTATCTGACTCTGTGACCTCATGGATTGTCATGGACTGTAGCCCGCCAGGCTTCTCTGTCCATGGGATTTCCCAGGCCAGAATACTGGAGTGGGTAGCTATTTCCTTCTCTAGGGGATCTTCCCAACCCAGGGATCGAACCTGCATCTCCTGCATTGGCAGGCGGATTCTTTACTCCTGAGCCACCTGGGAAGAGGTTGCTGAATAGTATTATTTTAGTTCTATCATCTCTTCTTATGGCTTAACTAGAATACTTTTTATTGAAAAGAGAAACTTCTCTCATCAACATTTGGTTACTCTGAAATGTACTTGTATGGGAAAATAAAGGCTTGATTCTTTTATTAACAATTTTTAAAGAATTTAAATAATGTGAAAATATATAAATCCTCATAGAGAGAAGTTATGGCCCTCCTTATCTAACTTTTTCCTCCTTCCTTTGGTTCCTCTGACATCTAGAATTTCTCTCCTTCATAATTCCTCTTTTTCATCTAACTTTGAAGGGATTTGGGAAAGAACTGCAGGCTTATTCACACTGAAGTATAAATGACCAATAACTTAGTGTGACTATATCAGATTTTTTATTGAACTTGTATCAATGTCTTAAATTAGAGAAATGAAATGACGCTTCTTGGATAAGAATAGCATTTGTATGTGCTAAATATTGTGTCTGCTACTCTGGTAAATACTTACATATGTTGTAAGGTGTTCATGTCCCCTCCCCCATTTTACAGATGTAAATAACAAGGCTCAGGTTGTTTAGCCTCAGCTGAAAAGTGGCAGAGGTGAAAATAAAACCTGAGTTGTGTGGCTGCAAAGCCAGAGTATTGAACCTGCCTTTTCAATACCATTTCAGGCATGAAATTGAACAGGAGGAGGGAGGGGTTAAGGGAGATGAGGGCCTCTTAAGATCAAAATCCGCAATATGAAGGAGCCAAGTTACTCACTGTGTTAGTGTGTAAGGCAGAGCCTGGAGTCACCCACAAAACCAGAGATTTCTCCCCTCAGGAATGTTAACGTGGGGTTGCTTCTCTGCCGTTGCAGCAGCAGTAATGATGCCTGCCCCACTGCCCGAGGACCCTATTTACTTTTTCAGCTTCTCCTCCATCTTGTTCACTTGGTCCAGCCCTAACAGGAGAGTGGCCCTTTTGCTGTTCCTCAAACGTGCCAAGCTCCTTTCGGTCTCTGGGATTTGCTTGTTGTGGACCAGGGCTCTTGGCCTCCTTAATCAATAGACATTGATTACAGCATGACAAGAAATTCAGGCAAGGCTTCACTGGTACCCCTGCTGCAGCAGAGGGCAGTGAGAACAAACGGCAGACGGCCTTGCTTGTACGCTGTCTCCCAGAGTGGGGGACAAGCTTGTTCCTTATATGGGGTGAGGCTCAGATTGTGTCCAGGGGTCGGGCTGGAGGGGTGGCTTGGGTGTTTTGCCCACCCCTTAGGTGCTGTTGTGTGCAGGGGGCCTGCTCAGTACCCTGCTTTTGCTTCCAGCACCGTTTTTTTTTTTTTTTTTCTACAGACTCTTCAGAAGTGTCAGTTGGGGTTTTTGGTCCCTTTGTCTCTTTTGGGTTCAGAATTTGCCCCAACTGCTAGTTAGTTTTAGTCCCATATAGTTTCTCTGTATTTTGTTGCTGGAGATGTGTCCAGGTCCAAGCACTGCAGCAAAGGGTGCCAGGTCCCAGCCTTTCTCACATCTACTGTTCTTCCCCTGGATCTATCTTCTTCACCTTTAGTCTTAGCTTGAATGTCAGTCTTGCAGAGACTGACATCCTCTCTAAAGAAGAAACCATCCTCTCTAAAGAAGCCACTCCCTAGCCCCCAGTCACTCTCTCTTTCCCAGTTCTCAGGGTCTTTTCTAGCTCTTATTACCACTGAAAAGTACCTTCCCTCTTTGGCTTCCAGAATGTATGGAGAACATGGCCAGTTTTGTCCATGACTGGGACTCTGGAGCCCACCACATGGTAGGCACTCAAGAAGCCTTTGTTGAACAAATGAGTCAGTTCAGGCACCCTTTGCTCATTGCCTTCTACGTGGAGGCCTTCCTAGCCCAAATCCATCACCACTGGTTCCAATTAATCACCAGAACTGCCGCAGCTGTTATAATCTACTCTTCCATCTAGAAAGTCAAAGGTTTCTGCCTTTCTTATTTAAAACCATAGCTTAACACAAACAGCCAGATTTATTTAGTTATGAATTAGGCTGAGGTCCAAGATGATTCATATTTTAAGTGAAACCTGTTTGCTCAAGCTAGTCTGTTTCCTCTGACATAAATTGTTCTGGGAAAAGGACAGAGGTGGGGGAACATGTTTTTAGGCCACATTTTATAGCATAGCCATCTCACTCTTCAGTTTTGACATGTGGGATCTATCTTAGTCAGCTGCTATAACAAAATACCTAGACCGGTGGCTTAAGTAATAGACATTTGTTTCTCATAGTTCTGGAGGCTAAAAATCCAAGATCAAGGTTCCAGCAAATTCAGTTCTGGTGCCAGCTGTCGTCTTGTGGTGTCCTCATAAAGCAGAGAGAAGGAGCTCTGGAGTCGTCTTATAAGGTAGGAAACCCCATCATGGGGGTTCCACACTCATGACCTCAATTTAAGCTTTTTACCTCTCAGAGATCTCCCCTCCAGATACAGTCATATTGGGTGTTAGGACTTCAGTGTATGAACATTGCAGGGATATAAACATTCAGTTCATAATATCATCTCTCAGATTCTTTTTGATGGAAACCTTGAGTGCTTCTCGGTGAAAGAAAACTATGACAGATGGAAGCACCTCAGACATTCTCCCAAAGTTGGTTGGTGAAAGCTCTTGATGGTCTATGAAACTAAATTGGAAATGGATAAGTTTGCTCAGAGTTAACCAGTGGCTTGGGAGACAGTTCACAGGGCAGTACCAAGTATAGTCCTAGCTTCATCTGTATCAATCACCTGGTGGGATGGGGTGGGAGAAGGTGTTTAAATGCTGCTAACTAAACCACAATCAGAGCTGCTGGTTCAGTATGTTTGGGTGTGGGGCCTGCAGGCTACATTTTGACAAGTACTCAGGTGTAGCCTACTTGCCATTAAGTTCAAGAACCGCTGTCATTAAGAAAGGACTTCCCAGGTGGTGCTAGTGGTAAAGAACCCGCCTGCCAACGCAGGAGATGTAAGAGACTCTGGTTCAATCCCTGGGTTGGGAAGATCCCCTGGAAGAGGGCATGGCAACCCACTCCAGTATTCTTGCCTGGAGAATCCTATGGACAGAAGAGCCCAGCGGGCTACAGTCCATGGAGTCTCATAGAATTGGACATAACTGAAGCTCACGCATGTCGTTAAGAAGTGAGATTGGACTTTACCACAGCCTGCTTATCCTGAGGAACCTGAGGTAAGTTGCCTCAATCACATTGCCATTTCACACTGTGGTTTTTGTTTCTGGCCTGCTTACTTTCTACAGTTAGTCCTGTATGTATGAACCTTCAAGTTGCGAACTTTTGAAGGTTAGTTCATGTGTCTGGGAGCTTCCCTGGTGGCTCAGATGGTAAAGCGTCTGCCTATGATGTGGGAGACCCAGGTTCAATCCCTGGGTCGGGAAGATCTCCTGGAGAAGGAAATGGCAACCCACTCCAGTATTCTTGCCTGGAAGGTCCCATGGATGGAGGAACCAGGTAGGCTACAGTCCATGGCGCTGCAAAGAGTCGGATGCGACTGAGCAACTTCACTTTCGCTTTAATGGGTCTGGCTTCCATTGTCACGTGTGTGAATCCTCTGCAAGCGGTGGTACTTTTGTATACTTTATAAAGTATACTGTATGGAGCATAGTACAGCGCTATATAGCCAATTGTGTTAGGTAGGTACCTAGTCTAACATTGTTGGACTTCAGAGCAGATTGGGCTGACCAACGTGCTCTCGGAATGGAACTCGTTCTTGTGTAGGGGGACTACTATATTGCACAGGGGTGTGAAAAGTGAGACTTCCTGACCAACCAAAGGTATATCTCCAAACATTGCTAGAGGCTTCCCCTGGTCAAGAACCTCCTTTGCTTTTTTAGATGCTGCCTCTCTATTGTTACGGAGAAAAGGTGTAGTTGATCTTCACCTTGATGTAAACATTGTTTAATATTCAAAATAATAGTTGGCCTCAGACAACTCTCTCCTGTGTTGGCTCTTCTATGGGTCTTTCTCTGAAAGATTTTCCCCCTAACACTAATTTCTTTTTTTCCCCCTGGTCGTCTGAATCCTCATTTTTCAGGAACAAATTCAAGTTTGTTTTCATCCACTTAAGTCCCCTTTTTCCTCCCTCGAATTCCCAAAATAGATGTACCATAGGCTTTAGTACTTAATTGCGTTCTCCTGTGGAATCAATTAGAAGGCAGAGCCTGAAGCTGCTTTTGAGAGCTTGGTAAACACCTGAGGGCAGGTTGATTGGGTCCTTAGGTGAAAATTGCAGGACGACTGCATTGGATCCAGGTGGGTTCGGTCTAATCGCCCCAGCTCGAAGGAGCGAAGTTCAAGAGGAAACATTACAAAGTTTCTGGTTTATATTGATAAATATTTAGAGAATGGATTTTTGGCAGATGTAGACTTATTAGTCTACCTAATATGTTTAAAAAGCAGGTCTTACCTAGGAGCATAAATCTTTATGCTTTTATTTCCTCAAGTTTAGTAGTGAGGCAGTACCAAATTTGTATTTATGAAATAGTGCTTTTTAGATGTAAATGAGGCAGGGCTTTTCAGAAACCTTTACAAAGAAATTGAAAAAGGGTTTCTGTGTCATAGATAAGGTTATATAAATTTTCTTGTTCCATCCTAAAAAGGTTTAAACGGTGTTCTGCAAAAAATCTGTCCAGATACGTTTCTTTGGCTCTAATGAAAATGAGATCTAAGTTTCACCCTGTGTTTAATGTTGCTGGGCTGACTAGAGAGAGAATTCACTCATAACTACTTAGCGCAGCACATTTGTTTAAATTTCATTTTGATTGGAGTATAGTTGATTTACAATGTTGTGTTGCTGGTAACTACTTTGAATGCAAAATGTGCCTTTTTATGTGGCCATTTCTTGTGACTGCCTTCACTCAGAGAAGGAGGAGAGAAGGAAACTGAGAAACAAAGTTAGCATCCTAAAAGTTTGATGCTTTTCTGTTCCACGTTACAAACGGTCGCTCTCTAGTCACTACTTAAGGGTCTCAAAGAGATGATGATAATAGATTCTGCTGCTGCTGCTAAGTCGCTTCAGTCATGTCCGACTCTGTGCGACCCCAGAGACGACAGCCCACCAGGCTCCCCCATCCCTGGGATTCTCCAGGCAAGAACACTGGAGTGGGTTGCCATTTCCTTCTCCAATGCGTAAAAGTGAAAGTGAAGTCATTCAGTCATGTCCGACTCTTTGCGACCCCATGGACTGCAGCCCACCAGGTTCCTCCATTCATGGGATTTTCCAGGCAAGAGTACTGGAGTGGGGTGCCCCCTCTCTAAAACAGGAGCTGCTCTGCTCTCCTGTCTATATGGATCACCATGTCATTACTCTGGTAAGAGAAAGAGGCTGGAAAGTGTTCCTTACCCTTATCTTAGCACCCCTTGCACCCTCCCCCTGCTCCCCCCCCCGCCCCCCCAGGAATCTGGCTTGTTGTGTGTGCATCCATCATTCTGGAAAATCTCTTGGAGGCCTTGCCAGCCCTATGCGCATGGACATTTCCTTCAAGAGCCAGCAGGGGTCAGCCGGAACACTGGCTGCTCTGGCCACTTCTCTTGCCAAGACCAGGACGGCACAAGGAGGCACTTGTTGGTTCCCTGAGCTGAGACAAGCTGCTAAGTCTTCGGAGATGTTTTACATGCCTTCTACCTTTTGGCACTGCCCTCCACTTTGTACCACGTATCCCTAAGCGTTCAGCCCTCCCTGGGTTCAGTGCACTTTCCCATCAGCATCTAAGCCAACACCATAAACCATCTCTCTCCTCCGCTGGAATGGAGCTGTTCTATTTTAAATCTGAAGTTCTACAGTCACTAATTTTACAGTTTTATCCAAGTGAGTGTGCTATGGCTCCTCTCTTGCCATTCACTGACATTGACGTTAGTGGTGGGGAAGTCCAGCTTGTGGCCTGGAGGGAGGGAGACCTGGGGATGAGAAAGGTGCAGAGGAGAGAACTGCTGGAACCATCCCATGACCTGCCAAAGGGCTTCGCTGTTCTCGTCTGAAGAGAGCGAAGATCCCATGTGCCTCAGGGACCAAGCTCCCATCCTTGCGTTAGTACTGATGGGATAGCTGGTCACCATGACCTGCCCCAAGGGTTGTGCATTCTGAGAATTGTCCGTCTTTCAGGACCAGCTACATAATTTGTGGAGTCCAGTGCAAGATAAAAATATAGGTCCCCTTGTTCAAAGACTATTAAGAACTTAATCCATGATCACAGAGCATTGAACCAAGCACAAGGCCGCTCTGAGCATGGAGCCCTCTGTGACTGGCCTGCAGGTCACATACCCATGATGTCATCTCTGCCCCAAACATACGAAGGAAAAGCTCTTCCTTGTCCTGACCCAGGGGATCTGTGTGAGGGCATCTCACATCTGACTTCTCTCCCGTCCCCAGGAACCAGGGTCCTAGAGAGAGAGAGAGATACATGGGGGAAAGTGTGTGAGATCTTACTCCACAAATACTGGACATACACTGTTTTAGGCTCTGGAGATTCTGCAGTAAACAAGTCCTTGTCCTCATGGGGCTTGAAATCTAACTGGGGAGGACAGCAGTCAACAAACAGGCAAACACCCGCACGTCATGTTGGATACTGACAAGCACCTTGGAGAGAAGGAAAGCAGGGCAAGCAGGGATGGGCGTCAACGTGAAGGGATGGTGTCTGAGAGGGGCTATTCGAGTAAAGGCCTGGAGGGAGGGAGTCACGCAGTACTTGAGAAGGGGAGCATTCAGGCAGAGGGTCTGCCAAGTGCAGAGGCCCTGAGGCCTGTCGGATTTGAGGAAGAACAAGAGGGCAGCTTGGCCGGTATGGCTGACGGGGGTTTGGAGGCTGTGCAGTTGGAAAAGGGAGTTGCACTAAAGACTCTGGATTTTACTCTGGATCAGATGGAAGCTTTGGGTGTTTACAGCAAAGCTGGGTCATCATCTGACTTAGGTTAAATCGGGGGTCCCCGGCCTCCAGGATCTGATGATCTGAGGTGGAGCTGATGTAATAATAATAGAAATAGAGTGCATAATAAATCTCCTCCCTGCCCCTCGCCGCACTGGTTTCTTCCATGAAAATCAGTCCCTGGTGCTGAAAAGGCTGGGGGCTGCTGGGTTAAAGGGCTCCCTCTGTACTCCGTTGAGAAGAGATTGTGGGGACAGAAGAGTGAGTGGCCAGTGTGGAGGTTCTTGCAGTAATAATCCAGGTGGCTCTGACCAAGCTGCTCCTGGTGGAGGTGATGAAAAATGGCCAGATTCTAGAAATATTGTAATCTTAAAAGGACAAGGGGCCGGGTTGGACTTGTTTATCCCTTTAATCCTATTGCCAGACAGATGGTCTGGCCCATGTAGGTGCCCAACAAGTATGTGTTTAATGAGTTAATACAATTTAACACAATTTCTTATAATAGAGTTGTAAGATATATTTAAAGAATGAAAAGAGGCAGGAAGCCTTGCTAGTATTTTAGAATTTTTTATCCCCACTGTGCTTCAATGAAGTCTTCAAAAATGTTAAAGTTCAGTTCAGATGAAATAAATTACATGTCTCAAGGTGATATAGCCTGTCTGCCTGAACACGCTTTTAAAATCGACAGTAAGACTATTTTTAGTGTGTGGTCCGTAGGTGACACTGCATCTTGTTAGGGCTTCCTCTCCACCAGGTCATGTGTGCAAGGGCACTAAGGTAGAGTGTTTTGTTTTGTTTTCATAAGAGCTCTTTTTTATTCTGTTTTTTCTTTAAAAACTTTATATTGGAGCATACTTGATTAACAATGTTGTGTTAGTTTCGGGTGAACAGTGAAGGGACTCACTCATATATATTAATGTATTCATTCTCCCAAATTCCGTCCTCATCCAGACTGCCACATAACATTAAGTGGAGTTCCCTGTGCTCTACAGTAGGACCTTGTTATTTATTTTAAGTATAGCAGTGTGTACATGTGGATTCCAAACTCCCTAACTCACTCTCTCTCCACCCTTCTCTCTGGTAATAAGGTTGAGTGTTAAATGCAATTTTAACTGAACTTTATACTTGGTCTATAGATAATTAGATTAGCTTCTCCAACAATTTGGTAAGACTCTCTTGAAATTATATGTACAAGACAAACATTTGAAAAAGTCATTCTTCCTTAATGGAATACTTAGATATTATATAAAGGATCAAAAGTTCATCTCAGTGTTGGAAATACAGCAGTGCTCACAAGCTACAGAGACCTTCACTGCTTGATGGCAGTTTAAGTCTTTTCCCATGCGATTCTGGTATATGTATGTATTTCATATATATGGGCATGCTAAGTCACCTCAGTCATGTCTGACTCTTTGTGACCCTATGGACAGTAGCCTGCCACGTTCCTCTGTCCATGGGATTCTCCAAGCAAGAATACTGGAGTGGGTTGCCATGCCCTCCTCTAGGGGATTTTTCCAACCCAGGGATGGAAACTTCATCTCTTACGTCTCCTTCATTGGCAGGCGGGTTCTTTACCACTGGTGCCACCTGGGAAGACCCACATGTATATATTTTGAGGGGGCTGTTATTTGTTAAGACCACATAAAGTATCATTAGATTTATTTTCCATTTTGAATTTGTGCAGGGAGGTGGAAGTACAGAAAGGGATGGTGTAGGGAAGGGATATTCAGGGGAAGATGAGGCTGCAGTAAAACTTAAGAAACTGTGGGGTATCATGGGAAATTCTATGAGTGCTTTTCAGATGGCAAGTTTCCTCCAGCTGTGGGCCTTCTAAGCTGCTAGGCCATCTTTCTCCACCCAGAAAGCTTGCTGAGGCCATACCACCCTGCAAGACTGCTTCCCCTGGGGCTGTGAAGCTGATTGGTTCTTCTTATCCAGTGCCCACCTTCCTGCCATGGGAGTTGGTCATTCCAGATGAAACCTGGCTAAAGTCAGACATTGTGCGATTCCTGTCTTGTTAGACTTGAAGAGTCAGATGATGAAAGATTCCAGTAGACCCATGGCTTTCCTCGGAGTCAGGCATCCCCCTCCAAGATGGCTGGTGTCCCCTGGAGAGTCCTTGGGTGTTAGTGGAGCTGTGGGCCTCCAAGGATGGAACCATGTTCTTCACAGCCTACCATGTGCCAGGCATATGCCTTGATGTGTCCCTCCTCTGGACCCATTTGTAGTCTGATTTTCCTCCTCTTGTACTGTTTGTGTTCGTTTCTTGCCTAAGTTTCCCACAATCCAGGGCTAGACAGCATCCTATCTTTTCATGCCCCCACCCCATTATTAACATACTTTTTGCCATCTTATGGGTGACAAACTGGCTCTAAGAACTTCTAGGCCTCATGTCCTCATTCAAGGCAAACGGGGCTGCTCCAGCTATGCCTGTTTCTTTCATCAGAGAAGTGGGCTTTACCTTCGGCTCCAGTGGACTTCCCCATCACTGTTTCACCACTTCAAACTAAAAGCAATACTGGGAAAATGAGGGTCCGGCTTTGGGAAGAAGAGGTTTGGGAATGGCTCCTGACTTAAGTAAAAGTCATTCAGTCATGTCTGACTCTTTGTGACCCCTGGACTGTATCCTGTCAGGCTCCTCTGTCCATGGGATTCTCCAGGCAAGAATACTGGAGTGGGTTGTCATTCCCTTCTCCAGGGGATCTTCCTGACCCAGGGATCAAACCCAGGTCTCCTTCATTGCAGGCAGATTCTTTACCATCTGAGCCACTGGGGAAGCCTATATACCTATCTATGATAAAGTTTAATTTATGAATTAGGCATATTTCAGAGATTAGTAACAGTAATGGATAATAAAATGGAGCGGTTATAACAATATACTGTAATAAAACTTGTGATATGGTCTCTCTCTTTCTATGTGTCTCAGAATGTCTTATTGTACTATATTCACCCTTCTTGTGATGATGTGAGGTGAATAAATGTCTATATGATAAGGTGAAATAAGGTGAATGATGTATTGTGATCTGTGTGCGTGCTAAGTCACTTCAGTTGTGTCCGACTCTTTGTGACCCCATGGACTGTATCCCGCCAGACTCCTCTGTGCGTGGGATTCTCCAGGCAAGAATACTGGAGTGGGTTGCCATGCCCTTCTCCAGGGGATCTTCCTGATCCAGGAATGGAACCTGGGTCTCCTGCATTGCGGACAGATTCTTTACCCTCTGAGCCACTAGGGCTTCTGACTTAGCCAACTGCAAACATCTGCCCCAGGGGCCACTCTCTCCAGTTGGATCATATTCTTCTACACAAGCTGCCATAACATGTGAAAATTCATGTCATTTTGTTGCATCCACTCACTCTAGGGCCACCATCTCCCTCCTGTCTCTGTCGCTGCCTTTAAGTGCAGCATCAGCGACTCCTGGCCTTAGCGTTAGTTGCTTAACCTCGATCACCTGTTCACCCCTGGCTCCTCCCTCACCTACTGCTCTCAGGAGAGCCAGTGCTGGGCAGACATCTTCACTCAGGCTTGCCCTCTTCCTCCTCCTGCACCTACTACCCACAGGAGTGCCAGTGCTGGGCAGACATCTTCACTCAGGCTTGCCCTCTTCCTCCTCCTGCATGCCTGCGTGAGAGTCTTGGAAGTCTGTCTCATCTGTCACTGGAATCACTGGATTCATCCTGTGCTCCTGCATCTCTTTAACCTCCATCACACAAAGGTCCCTGAGTCCTGTTCATCTTGTTTTGAAAATAACTCTCACCTCACCTTCTCGTTTCCCTTTGCATAGACCTGGTTCCCCTTCAGGGCTTCCCTGGTGGCTCAGCAGTAAAGAATCTGCCTGCCAGTGCAGGAGACACAGGAGACTTGGGTTCGACTCCTGGGTTTTGAACATCCCCTGGGGTAGGAAATGTCAACCCACTCCAGTATTCTTGCGTGGGAAATCCCGAGGACAGAGAAGCCTGGCGGGCTACAGTTCTTAGTGTCAGAGTCGGACATGACTGAGCATGAACACAAGCATGAGTTCCCCTTCAATTCCTGCTTTCCTCACTCCACTTCAGTCCACTCTCCAAACTGCCACAGTTATCTTTATGTAACTTGATTGTTCGCCTTGACTAAAAGGCATTCATGGTTTCTTATTGTTTGAAGCATGGCATTTGAATTGCATCCTGCCCAACCCGTCGCTTTAATCACGTTTGCTCGGTGTTCTTGCCCTTCTGATTCAAGGTCTCCCGTTTCCCAGAGAGATCTCAAGGCTTTGCTGTGTTCGGAACGCTTGTCCTGCCTTTCTGCCTCAGTGACCTCCTCCTTGTCCTATGGACCCAGGTCAAAAATAACCTCTCCAGGGTGGTTTCTCGCAAACCGATTCATGCAGCTGCCTTTTCCCCTCTTATACTGTTGGTATCACATTTGTGACATTGTTTTTCACCTCCACATCCATCTCCTCTAAGAACCAGCCTGTGATGTAGCTTCACATTTTTAATAGCTGTTGCAGGGCTTGGCATCATAGCAGGTGCTCTGAAGATGTTTGTTAAACAAGTATTTTTTAACTCCTGGGAGATAGCAGTGGAGGAGGTTTTCTGAATGTTGTGCATTTGGTACATGTGTGGTCAGTATGAATCCTAACAGTTCAGTTAAGAAAACTTCAGAGAACAAGTGTTTACTGCAATGGAGAGCTCTTCAGCTTCCAGGATTGGAGGTGGTGTGTGTGTGTGGTTGGTGTTTTTAGAACAAGGCAATGGTTCAGCCCCGTGGGAGCAGATTGCATGAGACAGACACCCAGAATGGGGGAGATAATGCCAGCCAATCTGTCAGGTTTCATCATCTGCTGGTCTTGGGCTGGGAAGCTTCCTAATATACGCCTCTCAAACTTAACATCTTGGGAGGGACTGCCTTCAATTTTCATTTTCTGCAGGTTGCTTATACAACCCACCTAAAAGTAATATTTTAAGAAAGCTTATTATTTATTTCAAGTCGAGTAAGTAAATCTTGGTGTATTGGATTTAGTAAGCATGGATTCTGATCATATCTGCCCTGGTAAGGAAATGTACCTGGCATGGAGAAGAGGCAGATCTCTTTTATAGATTACTTCTTAGCCAAGAAATAACATTTTTTTCTTTTAATTTCACACAGCTAAAATTGCAATTATATAATTGTGAAAAAGCAGTTTTGGGAGTAGTTCATTTAAGACTCAGGGATAGAGGGAGCTGTGGATTCCCCCCCCCTCAAATTGGTGATTTTATTTTATTTTATCTGGGAAACCTACTTGCTCTTGGGTGTGTGCATTGGCAGATAAAGCATGTGGGTTGGTGAGTTGTTTGTATATACTTACATGACTGTAGGTGAGTGAGAGTGTGTGTGTGTATAGATCAGAAAGTACAATACAACCTCTTAAATTTAGAAAAATTGTGAAATGACATAACTCATGAATACACATCCATCATAAGCAAACATATATACTGCCTTTCTGTACTGTTAGTGTACAGATAGGTCTCCTTTAACAAATACATAATATTTGAAACACATTATGTTTTAAGTGAGTTAGATATCTTTCCTGAACACTGTTTATGTTATTAATTTTCTTTGCAGTGCTCCCTTTTCAAACGTGTTACAAAAGTAATCTTCAATCAAGGTTTAATTACTGTTATTTTCAAAGCAGTTGGATCTGAAATAATGAGGCTTTACTGGTATTTTCCTATTTTTTAGCCATAGAAGTTAATGATAGTTCTTTCCATCAAGTTGGAACAAAGCAGAAGATAAGCAGTATAAATAATCATGTCTTAGGTACTTTCCTAGAAAATATTTCATCTTCTGGTGCAACTGGAAAAATAAGCAATTGGTAATTCCTAGTGAGTTGGTACTATTCAGGACTTTTTTGAGGTGACCTTCCATTTTTGAGATAAATTCTGATGGGATTAAGTAGATCATCTCTTCTGCATTCCATATATGGCTTTGTGTGAGAAAGAACAAGGTGGTTCTAAGTGGGTAACTTGGCAGGAACACTGGCAATAGATGATTTTATGGGAGACAGTGTGTGGCATAAGAGTGAGCTTAGCCTTAAAAGTGGAAATCTGGCCTCTTTGGCCCTAACACCAAGAAAGAATAGTGTGCGTTTCCCCATATTGTTGTTCCAGAGGTGTGGCAACAATATCAAAAGCAAAAATTCATTGCTGGAACAATGTACCTCAAGTTGAAGCCTTCAAGCATGGCTTTCAGGTAATGAATTAAGTCCTGATTTCGTATGAGGGAAGGCTTAATAGCTGGTAGGTGACCTTTTATTATTATTTTTTCTTTCACTTAAAAGATTAAGCTGTATTCAGGACAGAGTTGGAGAGAGAACAAAGAGTCAGTAAGTCAGCAGCATAGTCTATTGAGTCATGAGAAAATAAAGACTTGTGCACACACAGAACAGCTCTGCTTGCCTTACTCACAAGTCTGTGCCTTAAATGCCAAAGGTGCATCACTTCTTCCCTCTCTCCTTTTTTCATTTTATCACTGATGTTTTCCTGTCCTTTCAGTAGGTAAAACTTCCTTGCCTTTCTCGCCTGAAACTGCTGCGAACATTACCTATGGCCTCCACTTTGCTAAATCTAAAGCTCAACTCTCTGCTTTGGTCTAACTTGACCTTTCAGCAGAGTTGACATACTTGATGACTCTCTTCTAGCAAACACGTCCTTCTCTTGACTCCCAGGCCCTCACAACTCCTTGGTTTCCCTCTGACTTCACTCATGGGTCACTCTTTCCCAGACGCTTGCTGCTTCATTTTCTCTTCGTGGATGCGCCCAGGACTCAGACCCTATAGCGCCTGTTCTTCTCAACTTGATTCCCTTCCCTGGAAACCTCATCTGGTCTCATGTGCTCACAGCTCCCATGTGGACGTCTCTGGCCCACGTCCCTGAATTCCAGACCCATGCAGTCACTCATCTCTTTTGTGTGTCTACACTTCAATCATCACCTGTCTAAATGCAGACTCTAGATCTGGCCTTCAAGTCCGCTTCCCTTGGAGTTATTTGTATCAATTAAGGACAGCTTCATTCTTCCAAGTGCAGGAAACATCCCTGACTCCTCCCTTTCCCTCACATTCTACTCTAAGCCTTCGAGAAATCATGAGACCCAGGTCTTATTACACTTCTCACCACCTCACTGTTACCCTTCTAGTCTGACCCACCGCTGCCCCTTGCGTGGGTTATTGCAGCTGCCTTGTAACTGGTCTCCAGGCTTCTGCCCACTTCTCAGTTGGCTCAGAGAGTGACTGGCGTGAGGTTGTTCAGTACATCGGTCAGGTCACGTCACTTCTCAGCTCCAAACCCTCAGCGACTCCCAGTTTCCCTTAAAGGTGTCCTTCTCTAGACCTGAGGGGCTCTGTAAGGTAGACCTTTCTGCCTACCCATTACCTCCCTGGCTTCCTCTCCTATTAAATCCTTCACTGCAGGTACAGTGGCCTCTGCTTTTCCTTACACATTCCAGATGTGGTCTGTTTCCATTTTAGGGCCTTTGCACCTGGTGTTCCATCTGCCTGCAGATGTCTTTTCCCCAGACATGTGTGTAATTAACTCCTTCATTTCAAGCCCTTTCTCCAGTGTCGCCTTCTTCCTCATGACCCTAATGACTAATGCAGTCTGTTCCACCCCAGCACTCCTTATCCCCCTCTAATTTTTCTGTAACACTTATCATCTATTAACATATAGTATGGTTATTTACTGTGCTTGTTTTTAAGAACAGTTCTTTCTTTTTGGCTGTGCTGGGTCTCCGCTGCTGGGCAGGCTACTCTCTAGCTGCAGTGTGTGGGCTTCTCATTGTAGGCACTCGGGCTTCAGTAGTTGCTGCGTGTGGGCTCTGTAGTTGAGGCTCCTGGGCTCTGGAGTGCAAGCTCAGTAGTTGTGGTGCACAGGCCTAATTGCTCCGAAGCGTGTGGGATCTTCCTGGATGAGGGATCCAACCTGTGTCTCCTGCATTGGCAGACAGATTCTTTACCACTGAGTCATGAGGGAAGCCCTATTTTTTATTGTCAGCTTCTCCTACTAGAATGCAATCTTCATGAGCACAGGGGCTTTTGGCTGTTTTCTGTCCTAAAGTCTGGTGTGGTTGATGGCACAAGTTCTCAGTAGCTATATGCTGAATGAATAAGAGAAAATTGTGGATGCTGGGAGGTGTGGGCTGGCTTTCTCCCACGTACTGAGACTTGTTCTGTCAAGCCTTTTTCCCCTTAAGACCCCACTTTCTGAAGTGTTTGTTGTGGGAGCTGGGGCTAGAGTGAAGTCTCCCTTGGGATGGTTTCTGGGAGGAGGAGGAAAAAGAGAAGGGAAAGCCTTTCCTGCTATTGCCATAATGCATTGGCTTGTATCAGCTTGAGTGATGGAGCCAGGTAATCAGCAGGCCTGGCCTGGTCTGATACAGTTTGTATTCTGATGTTTTTACTTAACATTATCTCATGAGTACTTGCCCCACTTTTTCTTTTCTTTCTTTCTGCTTTTTATGAATATATTTTAAGATCTACATATTTAAAATATGGTCCTAATGACTCAGCCTTAAAAGCTGACATGTGTAAGCATGGAGGTGATCTTGGATTGCTTTTAAATGTTTATTTTTAAAAATGTCTCTTGCTTTCATTATTTTTAAAAATAACTATTTACTTTTGGCTGTGCTGGGTCTTCATTGTTTCGAGGGCTTTTCTCTCATTGCGGTGAGTGGCGGCTACTCTCTCGTTGCAGTGCACAGGCTTCTCACTGTGGTGGCTTCTCTTGTTACGGAGCTCAGGCCCAAGGGCTTCAGTAGTTGCAGCCCTTGAACTCTGCTGCTGCTGCTAAGTCGCTTCAGTCGTGTCCGACTCTGTGCGACCCCATGGACAGCAGCCTACCAGGCTCTGCCGTCCCTGGGATTCTCCAGGCAAGAGTACTCTAGAGCTCAGTAATTGTGGAGGAAGGGCTTAATTGCTCCACAGTATGTGGGATCTTCCTGGATCAGGGATGGAACATGTGTCTCCTGCACTGGCAGGCGGATTTTTTTTTTTTTCTTTTTTTCCTTCAAACCACTGAGCCACCAGAGAAACCCTAAATATTTATTTATTTGGCTGCATGGGGTCTCCGTTAAGGCATGCAGGATCTTCGAACTTCCATGCACTATGCGGGATCTTTAGTTGCAGTATGTGGAATCCAGTTCCTCTACTAGGGATTGAACTTGGGCCCCCTGCATTAGGAGCATGGAGTCTTAGCCACTGGACCACCAGGGAAGTTCCTTGGATTGCTTTCAAGAACCTAAGGGTAAGATAACAGTTAAGAGGACTGGCTAGAATTTGGTCCTCTGGGTGACCCTGGCTCCAGCCCTTCCCAGCTGTGTGACATGAGGCACTTCACTGAACTCATGCTTAGTTTCCTCCTCTGTCAAATGGAAGTAGTGCCAGTGCCTGGAGAGTACCTGGCTCTGTCACAGAAACAGGGTTCTTCTGCAGAAATGAGAGTTTGCTCTTAGAACCCTTCTGTTCCCTGTCATCTTCAGACCAGCATGATCAGTGATACCTGGGGAGCTGGTCAGTAATAGACTCCGAGACCCCACCCAGACCTGCCCAATCCGAATCTGCCTTCTGACAAGCTCCCCAGGTCTTTGCTTGCACACCGATGTCCCAGAAACAGTGACTTCAAGCACTGGCTGGGACATAACCAAAGACTACCCGATGCTGGTTTTGTTTTGGAGCAATTCTGCTTTGGGACCGGTTAGAAACATACTTCTTTTCTGTGTCAAGCAAGCTTTTCTAGTATTAATAAGCACCTGTGGGATCCCAGGCCCTTCATGGCACATCTCTGGGCTTCAGCGTCCTCATCTGTGATGTGACAGTCAGAAATGAGTCATTTCAGAAGCAACCTGCCAGCTCTGGCCTTCTGGGATTTGGTGCTCCTTATCAATTCATATTTTACTGAATGGTGGTGGTTTAGTTGCCAGGTCGTGTCTGACTCTTGTGACCCCGTGGACTGTAGCCTGCCAGGCACCTCTGTCCATGGGATTTTCCAGGCAAGAATACTGGAATGGGTTGCCATTTCCTTTTCCAGGGGATCTTCGCAACCCAGGAATCGAACCTGGGTCTCCTCCATTTCAGGCAGATTCTTTACTGATAGGGAGTTTTAGAAGACTAGGATTTCTTTTGGAAACTGGATAAGAGTACAGCCTTGGAAAAATGTTCACAAATACTCTTGTGGTGAAAGCTAACCATACCAGAGGGACTGGTCTTTTCTAAATCCTCCAGGTGCATCTTACTCTGTTTTAATGTCTTGTTTGACAGCACTCTAAGAACCAGTAGGATTTGGGTGCTTTTGGTAGAAGCTATTCTACTTAAGTAATCATTAACCCTTTTAGAACAAAAACAATGGCCCTTAAAATGATCTATCTTTCAGTGACATAATTGCTTCATAGGCTATATATCAGAGAGAGCAACAAATTCTAAAAGATTAATCTTGTAAAATGCAGTCAGTAATCATGGTCTACTAGTTTGGAAGGGATCCTAGAAAATAGCTCTTATTTTATAGACCAGAAAAATGAAAAGGATGGTGCCTTTCTTGAAAACATGTCCATGACCACTTTTGAGATTTCCAACATCTTTCTACCAGCAACTAAATGGAGGTCAAACTTCTTGGGCTGGTTGGTAGTCTTGACTCATGTTGGTTTGGCTCAAGATTATTTGCTGTGTACTGAATTGTGTTCCCTCAAATTCATATCTTAAAGCCCTAACCCTCAATGCATCTGTATAGGGAGGTAGGACCTTTAGGGGGAGGTAATTAAGGTTAAATGAGGTCATAAGGGTGGAGCCCTAATCCATTAGGACTCATGTCCTTATTAGAAGAGGAAGAGACACCTGAGAGCTCTCTCTCTGTACACATAGAAGATAGGCCACATCAGGTGCACAATGAGAGGGTGGTTGTTCGGTCACTCCATTGTGTTTGACTCTTTGAGACCCCACGGGCTGCAGCATGCCAGGTTTCCCTATCCATCACCAACTCCCAGAGCTTGCTTAAAATCATGTCCATTGAGTCAGTGATACCATCCAACCATCTCATCCTCTGTTGTCCTCTTTTCCTCCTGCCCTCAATCTTTTCCCAGAATCAGGGACTTTTCCAGTGAGTCGTCTATTTGCATCAGATGACCAAAATATTGGAGCGGCAGCTTCAGCATCAGTCATTTCAGTGAATATTCAGAGTTCATCTCCCTTAAGATTGGTTTGATCTCCTTGCAGGAGATCAGATAATATGGAATATTACTCAGTCATAAAAAGGAACACATTTGAGTCAGTTCTAATGAGGTGGATGAACCTAGAGCCTATTAAACAGAGTGAAGTAAGGCAGAAAGAGAAAGATAAATATCATGTACTAATGCATATCTGGACTTCCCTAGTGGCTCAGATGGTAAAACGTCTGCCTACAATGCAGGAAACCTGGGTTCAGTCCCTGAGTGGGGAAGATCTCCTGGAGAAGGAGATGGCAACCCACTCCAGTATTCTTGCCTGGAAAATCCCATGGATGGAGGAGCCTGGTAGACTACAGTCCATGGGGTCGAAAAGAATTGGACATGACTGAGCGACTTCACTTTCACTTAATGCATATGTATGAAATCTAAAAAGGTAGTAATGATCCTATTGGCAGGGCAGCAAAGGAGATGCAGGCATAACAGACTTCTGGACACGGGGGGATAAGGAGAGGGTGGGATGATTTGAGAGAATAACATTGAAACATACATTACCATGTGTAAAATAGATAGCCAGTGGGAGTTTGATGCATGACACAGGGAGCTGAAAGCTGGTGCTTTGTGACAACCTAGAGAGGTGGGATGGGGTGGAAGGTGGGAGGAGGTTCTGGAGTAGGGGGACGTATGTATACCTGAGGCTGATTCATGCTGATGGATGGCAGAAGCCATGATAATATTGTAAAGTGATTATCCTTTAATTAAAATTTTTTAAAAGCAAGAAACAAATGGTGCTGGTCTGTCACAGTTCCTAAGGGAAAGAATATTAACTGCGCAGGACAGAAATCTCAGAATGAAGACACCTGCATGTGATGGTATCCAGATTAATTTATTTGGAAGGGTAGAGAATGAGAGTCTTCTGTACAACTGATTTAATGGTAGTTTACAGAAACTTTATGAGGAATATTACTATGTAGTAGAAAGGGGACCTGGCTGGGAATTTAACACTTTGAGTTGGGGTTTGAATCAAGATCCTGCTTATCTGTGGCTGTTACGCCTTGGACAAGTCACTCTCAGAGGCTCCGGGTCAATATTAGCAAAGTGAGGAAAGAATTGCCAGTGCTACCTCATGAGACTCTTATTAAAATTCTGTGAGGTAGATGATGAGAGAAAGCTCTGGAAGATGCAAAGCCTTTAAGAGTGACAGCCGGGTTAACCATTATCAAGGTGTCCTTGTTGAGTCATGGTCATATGACCCCCAGAGATGCAGGAGTTAGATTCATAAAGAAATTAAGGGATCATGTAATAAACTCCCTAATTTCACATGCAAAAACTGATGTCTGAAGAAACTGACTTATCCATCTGGTTTGGATCAAGGGGACTCACAGTGGGAGCTTGGGTCCTTCCTCACTGAAGTGAGATACTGTGTTTACAGAACAAAGGGCCACAGTGAGCAGGAAACCTGCAAAGCTTCTGCCTTTGCAGAAGGTAACCACGCTGACTTCACCTGGCAGAATGGATAATTAGAGCAGTACAGTTTCCAGAAACACTGTAAGAACTTTGTAGATAATGTTAAGGGCTTCCCAGGTGGCATTAGTGGTAAAGAATCTACCTGCCAATGCAGGAGACGTGGGTTTGATTCCTGGGTTGGGAAGATTGCCTGGAGGAGGGCATGGCAACCCACTCCAGTATGCTTGCTTGGAAAATCCCATGGACAGGGGAGCCTGGCGGGCTACAGTCCATGGGGATTGCAGAGGTCAGACATGAGTGAAGGAACTTAACATGCACACACAGATAATGTTAAACTTATTTTGTAAAATGATTCTTTGGAAGTCATTTTGAAAAAGAATGTGATAAAAAAATCTTAGCAATCACAGTCTGGTAAGGGCACAGTTTACAATGGCATTTATTCAAGGCTTAGATTGTAGGGTAATATTATATCCTAGATTATTTGACAGACAGGGGTGTGGGTTTTTAAGGCAAGTGGATTAGATGGAGATGCCCAGAGAAGACACTGACAAGTCAGCAGCTCTCAGCGAAAGAGGAAAATGAATGATTGTGTCGGTGATGTGATGGAGAGATTGACAGCCTAGTTCTTGAACTTGAAATGATTAAAATGCTAATTCTGGTAATCTCACATGCTTGCTGAGGAAGGAAGGATAGAAACCTGTTATAAGGCACTGCAGTTGCAAGTGATCTGTTAACTTTAAAATATCTTTTACTGTGGGAAGGAAATAACAAAGATCAGAGCAAAAGTAAATGAAACAGAGACTAAAAAGACAATAGACAAGATTAATACAACAAAGAACTGATTCTTTGAAAAGATAAAATTGGCAGACTTAGCTAGACTCACCAAGAAAAAGGACACAAAATCAGAAATGAAAGGAAATGTTATAACAGATACTACAGAAATACAATCATAAGAGAATATTATAATCATACACCAACAAATATGAAAACATAGAAGAAATGTATTAATTTCTAAAAATGTACAACCTACCACGACTGAATCATGAAGAATGTGAAAATCAGAATAGACTGATTACTAGTAAGGAGATTGAATCAGTAGTCAAAACCTCTCAACAAACAAAAGTCCAGAACCAGATGGTTTCACTGGTAAATTCTCCAAAATATTCAAAATATATAAAATATAAAAGAGGAAAGAACACTTCAAAATTCATATTATGAGGCCAGCATAACCCTGATAACAAAACCAGACAAGATGCCATAAGAAAAGATTACAGACCAATATCCTGATGAACATAGCTGCAAAAATTCTCAGCACAGTATTAGCAAACTGAATTCAACAGTACATTCAAAAGATTGTATACCACCATTAAGTGAGATTTATCCCAGGGATGCAAGGATGGTTCAGCATCTGCAAATCAATTAATGTGACACAATACATTAACAAAATGAAACATAAAAATCATCTCAATATCTACATAAAAAGCTTTTGACAAAATTTAACATCCGTTGTGATAAACTCTCAACAAATGAGTTAGAGGGAAGGTATCACAACATAATAAAATATGAAACTTTTCCCTCTAGGGACCAAGACAAGGATGTCCATTCTCATCATTTTTATTCAATATACTATTAGAAGCCCTGACCAGAGCAATCAGGCAATAGAAAGATATAAAAGGCACCCAAATTCTAAAGGAAGAAGTAAAACTGTTACTCTTTGCAGATGACATGATATTATATGTAGAAAACCCAAACGATTCCATCAAAAAATTGTTAGAACTAATAAATTCAGTAAATTTTCAGGGTACAAAACCAAATTAAAAAATCTGGGTTTCTATATGCTAATAATAAGCAATCAAAGAAATTAATTTACAATTTCATTTACAACTACATCAAAATAATAAGATAGCCAGGAATAAATTTAATCCAGGAGGTGAAAGATCTGTACTCTGAAAACTATAAGATATATTTTTAAACTTTATTTATTTTTAATTGAAGGATGTTTGCTTTACAGTATTGTGTTGGTTTCTGCTAACCATCAACATGAATCAGCCATAGGTATACTCACTTCAACTTCTCTCGCCTCTCCCGCTTTAACTTCTCGCCCACCTCCCTCCTCTCCCACTCTAGGCTGTCACAGAGCTCCCGTTTGAGTTCCCTGAGCCATACAGCAAATTCCCATTGGCTATCTATTTTACATATGGTAATGCATGTTTCCATGTTACTCTCTCCATACATCCCAGCCTCTCCTTCCTCCCCTCCACTCTGTGTTCATAAGTCGTTCTCAATGTCTATGTCTCCATTGCTTCCCTGCATATAATTTCATCAGTACCATCTTTGTAGATTCCATATATGTGTGTTAGTATATGATATTTGTCTTTCTCTTTCTGAGTTACGTCACTCTCTATAATAGGTTCTAGGTTCATCCACCTCATTAGAACTGACTCAAATGCGTTCACTTTTATGGCTGGGTAATACTCCATTGTATATACGTACCACAGCTTCCTTATCCATTCATCTGTAAGTGGACATCTAGGTTGCGCCCATGTTCTAGCTATTGTAAATAGTGCTGCAGTGAACACTAGTGTTCATGAGTCTTTTTCAGTTTTGGTTTCCTCAGGGTATACGGCTAGGAAGGGGATTTCAGGGTCATATGGCGGTTTTATTCCTAGTTTTTTAAGGAATTTCCATACTGTCTTCCATAGTGGCTGTATCAATTTACATTCCTACCAACAGTGCAAGAGGATTCCCTTTTCTCCACATCTTCTCCAGTATTTGTTTGTAGACCTTTTGATGGGTGGCCATTCTGACCTGTGTGAGCGATATCTCATTGTAGGAAAACTACAAGACACTGATGAAAGAAACTGAAGGTACACATCAGTGGGAATATATGCTTTGGATTGGAAGAATAATTATTGTTAAACTGTTCATACTACCCAAAGCAGCCTACAGATTCAATGCAATCTCTATCAAACTTTAAATTGTGTTTTTCATAGATATAGAACAAACAATCCTAAAAGTTGTACGGAACCACTGAGACTCCCAAATAGTCAAAACAGTCATGAGAAAGAACAAAGCTGGAGGTATCATGCTTCTTGATTTCAAGCTATATTACAAAGCTACAGTAATCAAAACAGCATGGTATTGGCAACAAAACAAAAGCACAGACACCATCGATCAATGGTGCAGAATAAGAACCCAGAAAAACACCCATGCCTATGTGGTCAATTAATTTAAAACAAAGGAGCCACGAATATGCTGTGGAAAAAGGATAGTGTCTTCAGTAAATGGTAGTAGAAAAACCGGATCACTATCTTACACCATACACAAACTTTAACTCAAAATGGACTCAAGACTTGGATGTGAAACCTTAAGCCATAAAACTCCTGGAAGAAAACAGGTGGTAAGTTCCTCGAGACACTACCCCACGCTGATCAGGATGGCTGTTATAAAAATAATAATATATACAATTATTAAATCATTATGTTGTACACCTGAAACTAGACAATGTTATGCCAGTTATTCCTCAAAAAACATCCTTTTCTATTAAGAAAGATTTCATGGTTCATTAGGTGTAAGAATGCTTTATTTGTTAAGGAAATAAGAAATATGAAGATGAAACATGGATAATAACATTTTCAGATGGGAACTTATTGTATTTTCAAAAGAAAACATTTGGTGGAGAGGTTCTGTGATCGTGGCAGGGCGTATGTCTCAAATTAAGGCTATGCCTTGCTAGATATATGAAGAGCTATGTCTTTAAATGACTTAACAGGACATTTTCAAGCAACTCAGCACTTGGCAGATTTAATTTTGACAAGCAGGAGCAGGTGGGTGGCTCAGGCTTCTCAACCTTCAAGAGATGACCCTGGATGACTTTGTTTTTTTCCTGATAGTTGCAAGATAAAATAAGATTTAATTAAGGAACTTGGAAATGGTGTCTCCGTTGTTCAGGTGAAAGGAAGAGGAATGTGTGACAAATAGAAAGAAACAGGTGTAATGAAAGCATGGGATGATGTAAGCCCTGGGAAGTACACTGGCAAGGCGTCCCTGGGGTTGGTGGTAACTTGCAAGAACAGTTTCTGTTTAGACAAAGAAATGAAACCCAACCAGCAATAGTGCTTGCACATGTACTTCTGTAACTTCTGAGTCTGAGATCTCTTTTCTGTTTTTCTACAGCTGAGTGAAAGATTTCAAGGTTGAGGGAAGTCACCTCCCTGCAGGCTTGTACCTTTTGAGAGCTTTGAGAGGCTTTAAATGCTTTGAAAAAATATGTAGCTGTTCTGAAGTTGTTTCAAACTGTAACCATCTTGACCTCATCTTTCATTTTTTTTTTTCCTGATGATTCTATTTTCTTCCTTCATGCCCTCCCCCTCCCCTTCTGCTTCCTCTCCTCTCTTTTCCTCCCCGTCTGGGTAAAGTTTCTGGCACCTGGCTTGTTTGCCAGGAAAAAGACAACTGCTTGCAAAGGAGATATAACCCTTTCCTGCGTGCTCACTGCGTTGGGCTCTGACCATCTTGGCTGGGGTGGGGTGGACAGCTGGTCAGTGCAGGGGTTCGTGGGCTCCCACAAAGGGAAATGCCCCTCCTTGTACCTCGTACCCCTGTTCCCAAGATGTAGGCCAGATCAGGGGTTACAAGAAAGATTTTGAAATCTTTGAAGTCTGACTATCTTTCCAAAAAAGTGCTTTGGTAGGTTAATCATTGACTTAACATTTTGTACTTGGGAGCATATGATTATGGGCACATAAAGAACATACTCTGTTGCTCTCTGCTGCAGTTTGGGGACACATGCAAAGCTGCGGTCAGCGACTGCTGGGAGGATCCGTACGGTGGACTGAACAGGGTTAGAGTGAGGTGTTTGATTTGCTTTTGTTTGTTTGGTATTGTTTGGTATAAAATTCTATCAGCTTCTCTTATATTCACATCTCACACTGAATTTGTGAAAGTTTTGTAAATCAGGATAAAAGTTACATATGTTAATGTATGTCCACACCCCCATTTGTCTTTAAAAATTGTGACCCTTATTACATTGTACTGTTCTTTTTCTTCACACTGCTTTCTCCCACTGTTCTCTTCTTAGATATTTCCGTGAGTCTATCTACACCTATGAAATAGAAAATTAACATTAATTGTTTATATAACACACAGAATCATAACTATTTAAAAATTGTTACTTCAGTTCTTACCTTTCATTTCATTTTATTTTGCTTCCTCCTCTTGCTGTCTTCCCCTTCCTCCTCTTCTTACTCTCCTCTGCTTCTCTTTCTTGATATATCTCTATATATACACACAAACAAATATTACATATATTTTTCTAAACCTTGATCATTTGATTAAGGTGGTGTTTGCCAGGCTTTGCCACTGTAAAGTACTATTTTTCTCTTTGCAGTTAAACAGTTTGTGAGGAGATGCTTTACAACTGCATAAATCTCCTGTTTGATAGTAAATTTGCAGCCACTCATGTTAGCATCTACAGATAATTTCCCAATTCCGTCATGTCATTAATAAATGTAGATGAAATGATGGAGACAGAAAATGAAAACGGATTTTATCCCAGATTATGTGCGACACTCTACTGTCCTACAGTATATTTTATAGATGATTTATCTAGCCTACAGATACATAATTTCAACTGTAATGTAAGAGATGGAAGAATAGTGATTTATAAAAAAAAGTAATATGCATTTCAGTATGTGAATGCGTTGGTACTTCTTCACGAGAGGACACATTGAAGAAGTTGGATGTGGTATCTAAAACATATGCATAGGATTTAGATGATTGTAAATAGGGTTTCACCTACATGAATGTGGGGCGAGAGCCTTGGATGTATATGATATCGTATAGGGTGTAGAAGGGTGCTTTGCCCCGTGGCACCAGCCTGCTCACTTCGGGACATTTTCCATCTCTGGTCTGCATCCACTGGATGGCTTTGGGGTTCTCTTACCATTGAGACAATAAAATAACCCCACAAATGTCCAAAATGTCCCCTGGAGGTGGTGACATTGGTTGAGAAGCACTGTTTTAAGATTTCTCATAAGCACAGATTGCTGCCCTCCATCAAAAAAATAAATTAAGCAGCAGCCCATATATTTTTTCCTCTTAGCATTCTGTGGTAATTTTGTCATCCCTCACCTGTTTGCTTTAGAATTCTCTATTGCATCTTATAGGTCTTGGGACCCATGAGACTTTTATATTTCCATAGATACATAATGTGTTGATTTGAGGTTTTGGAGAACAATATCAAATAGCACGACCTACCCAACTGACCACTTTGTGGGGCTGAATACAGAGATTAACATCCCCTTCAATTAGATCAGAAAGACAAGAGACGTTTCCTAGAACTCATATCGAGGCTCTAAATGTTCCACACATTTTTCCCCATCAAATTTTGCAGGTGTCTTTACATTATAAAAGTTTTTGCCACTGAGTGTTCCTGAATGAGGATTGAAATCTGGAACAGAAATGTGATTAGATAACAGGAGGTCTGATTTGGGAAGGCTGCCTTGTTACATTGTTTTTTTTTTGTTTTTTTTTTTTTATTTAAATAAGAAAGACTTCAGGAATGTGCATGCCATCCTTGTGCAGGGGCCATGCTAATCTTCTCTGTATCCTTCCAATTTTAGTATATGTGCTGCCGAAGCGAGCACTGTCTTGTCACAATGAAACAGGAAATCTTATAAACAAGTGCTTGGGTGACCAGCCGTCCAATAGTGAAACACCAGACTGCTGCTAATCTGAGTGATGGAGGATGTTTTGACAAAAGAGGGCCTTGATAACCTGATTAACGAATCTGTTATAAACAATAACAATGCAATCTAAGGAATCTTAATGGCAATTCTGTTTGACCTGACTCGAGTTTAGATAGACGTGCTAACAGGAACATGCTCTGTCAGTATTGGTTATCATTGGCATGGTCCTTGAACCCATTTTTTCTCTTTCTCCATCTTTGTCTCTCTTTTGCTTTTTCAGACCTCTCATCATTTCTTTCTTAGGTTTTTTCATGTTCCAGCTTTTCAAACTTGATGAGTCTGACGTCTTAGCTGAGCTGACCAAACGGTCTCATGACCTTTGTGCTCTATGATTATATTTACATGGCCTTCCCTGGTGGTCCAGTGGTTACGACTCTGTGCTTCCACTGCAGGGGGCTTCCACTGTGGGTTCAATCCCTGGGTCAGGAAGATCCCTTGGAGACAGAAATGACAACCCAACTCTAGTATCCTTGCCTGGGAAATCCCATGGACAGAAGAGCCTGGTGGGCTGCAGTCTATGGGGTCACAAAAGAGTTGGACATGACTTAGCAACCAAAAAACAAAAACAACAATAGGTCAGCAGCAGAGAAAGAGACTGGAAGTGCCTGCTAAGATGGGGTACATTAATTTTGTGGTCTTTTAGCTTTGTGGGTTTTTTCTTTGTCCTTTCAGGATGTTTTATGCAGCCTTCCCTTGTTGAGAATCTCTTCCACAGGAGTGCTCCGGGTATGTTGACCTGGGGCATTACTGCTTTGGCTGGTGGTAACGTGACAAACTGGAGTGACAGGACAAAAATGAGTTGATTATTTCAGCTGTGTTTGCTGGGCATCTCATGCACAATAAAAGAGAGGCAGAATGTGTAGAAACGGGAACACATAGCTCCTCATTATCCCTTTGTTGTACCATCCATTCAGCAAATGTTTATAGAATCCCCTTTATGCTTCCTAGTGGGAGACCAAGAGGCAGAGTGGCTGGGTTCCCATGGCTACGACAGGAGGCAGGAGGTGGTGCAAAGAATTCGGGATGAGGCATTAGGTGGCCTGGCTGCTCCTTCAGTGCCCTCTCTTACCAGCTATCATGTCTGAACCTCGGGCTCCTTACTAAATACTTGATTTGTCTACAGTCCAGTATGACTGGAAAGTGAAAGTCAAGGGAAATAGGAAAATTTGAGTATTATAAAAAAATTTTTTTTTTTTAATTATGAGACACTGGGCAGCTTTTTTGAGACCTGGGAGTCTGGGGTATAAGGCTGACAGCCAACCGTGGTAGCTCCGTTCTGCACCACCCAGGGCTGCCAGCCTTTTGAATGAAGGTGGAGTGGACCAGGCAACAAGTCCTATTGTCTCTTCAGCCTCAAAATGTCAGCATTGAACTCATTACGTCTTAACCTTGGCTTGAGGCCAAGTCCTCTCTGGCCCTAATATCCCAGTCTTTTGAAGTTGATGGCATGGAAGGCAGCCATGTCCTCCCCCAGTTTGATCCTTGGCTGCACTGGCAGGACCAGGGTGGACATGATTCAAACGGCTTGTCATTGTCCCTATCATAGGCTCACAATTCTGTTTATCGTGTCTGCGGAGAATGGAGACTATCAAGAGTCGGTTTCCACTGAATAATTCAGAGGGTGTTTAACAAAGTCAAACTGCAAATGATACAATTGGAGAAAAAGAACTGGATTTAGGGTTAGACGATCTAGGGTCTAGTTTACTTCCCTCTTGTAAGGCTTTGGGAGAATTGCTTCACCTTTTTGCGCTGCCATTTTCCAGTCTGCAAGAGGAGGCTAATACTGGCTGCCCCTATCCTGTTACAAAGCTATCTGAGAGTCAGATGGGTTATTTCACTGTTTTTTTTTTTTTTTAAGTCAATCTAAAAAGAAATTATACAAATGAACTTATTTACAAATCAGGAACAGACTCATACACTTAAGAGAAGGAATTATGGTTGCCAGGAGTGAGAATTGAGGGAAGGGATAGTTTGGGATGGACAGGTACACAGTGCTGTATTTAAAATGGATAACCAACAGGAGTCCACTGTACAGCACTTGGAATTCTGCTTGATGTTATATGGCAGGCTGGATGGGAGGGGAAGTTGCAGGGAGACAGATGCATGTGTATGCATGGCTGAGTCCCTTCGCTGTTCACTTGAAACTATCACAACATTGTTAATTGGCTATACCTCAGTATAAAATAAAAAGTTAAAAACTGAAATTCCAGCCACTAGAATTTATTGAGCATTTATTACAAGCCTGACTTAATGTTAGGCATTTTACATATATCATCACATTTAATCTTAACAATCTTCGGAGCTAGGTGCTGTTATCTCTGTCTTGTAGGAGATGACATGCTTGCCTAAGATGACACATTGCTGGAATTCAAATCCAAGTTGGACTGACTCTTAACATTGCACCTACCAACTCAATAGTAGAAATGTATATTTTGACCCTCGCCAGTAAATTAGTGAGTTCTGTGCTTGCACAGACAAAGACAGAACAAATGAAAAACAACTCTCCAAATCCAATCTTTGTATCTTAATCCAAATAGGACTTCTGTGTTTGAGAGAGGAAAGGCCAGGCTAAACGCATGTATCAGAGAGATTAAAACTGAAGGGCTCTTCAAACACCACACCTAAGTGGGCGTTTAAGCTGGGAGTATTAGTGGGAGATGCCAACTGATGTGTCTGCTGTGAGAGTCCATAGGGAGAGTGAATACCATGATGAGTGTCCACTGTGAATGCTGGGAGCCAAACACATGGCCTTCAGCAGGTGGTTGGATCGGCAAATCCATCTTGAGTCTGGCTGCCGGCAAGCATTTCACATCATCCTTGCTGGCCAGAGCTGAAACTCACTAGATTTAAATGAAAACTGCTGACAGGAAGTGAAGTGATTTCGATTTTGTGGTGGAAGGTGTGAAGTGCAAAGTCAAGTGTAAACCTCTAAGCATTTTGTTTCGAGGGATCTAGGAGAAGATTTAAGAAGCTGGGTGTTTTAGATTCATGGCCTTCTGCTTAGGGTCCTGTTTTAAAACTGGTCCCTGGGTTGCAGAAGACAGAGAAACAGTACAGCCATTCACTATGACTTGTTATAAAACTTAGCTAGTGCTTTTTAAAAATAGTGTCAAACCAAATTAGCTCTGGGCACCTGCTGGAGCTTATGTGTTTTCAGATAGACTTGTTTGCTGTCAGCCAAAAAAAAAATCAACCCAACAAAACCCTCCACCCACATGGTTTGTTATAAAACCTGACACTCCTAATGCTTTTCTAAGCTACTTCTCTTAGATCAAATCATTCAAAAAAAGTCATACAGAAAAAAGTCATTTGACACCTTGAAAGAATGGGGCAAATTATTTGTTGTTAGATATGGTCTCGGGGTCAGGTGACAAAAACTGGATGTTAAATGATGTGATGTATTAATCCCATTGTAAAAGGTTTTCTAATTCTTTAGGTGAAAAATTTCAACACTGATATTATAATATGGCTGGAACTTGAGGATTTACAGTTTCATGCTTAAAGCATCTCTGTTATTGTACTATTTATCCAGGACCTGCATGGATAGCTGTCAAGTGATTTGAACATTTTGTTTATTTATCAGACAGAGAGATATAGATGCTGGCTAAATGAACAATGGCAACAATTATAGCAAAAAAAAAAATGGCAAAAATCATTTCATGGAGGTTTTATATTAAAATGTCAATAGCTAAAGCTGTTAATTGCTCATAGAGGATGCTGAAATCTGGACCAACGCTGACAAATGAAAAACTCATTTCTGAATTCTGAGTACTCTGGGAGTATCTTAGACTTTGCAGACCTCGCCTAAACTCTCACCTCCACTGGCTCTCTGATTGCCGTTCAAAACTAATTCTACTTAGACAGACATTATACAGACATTTTATATGGTAGAAAGGCTTGGAGAAGAAGCCTGTCTTACCATCATCAGGTACATGTCAATGAATAAAATACAACTGACTTACTAGTGATTCATCCTGCCTTCCTGAATAATTTTGAATAATTGCTTTCCTAAATACTGCAGGTTCTCAAAATCATGTTAGTATCTTAGAAGTCCTGATGGGGTACTTGTAATAATAATAACATGGATAATGATGGTGCTTCCACTTACTAAATACCTGGTGTTGAAATAGATACTTTCTATGCATTTTTTATATACATGATAACAACTGTGTGAAACAGTTATTCTTACCCCAATTTTATAAATGGGGAAACTGAGCATCTTAGCATTAAAACATAGTTAAAATCAAGGGAATATTATTAATAGAATTTGAATCAAACAGCCTGACTTAAAACAGTGTCGTTTCCTTTATACAAGGAAGGGAAAAGGCAGAAGAGAATGTAAAAGAAGACATTCACTCCACGAAGTGACCCATAAAATAGCAAACTCACTACTCCCCTGCTTTGAAACCTGAGATACAAATATGATATAGAAACACATTCTTGCTTACTCTGAATGAGGAGACGCAGGTAAAAACTTGTAGAAAATTTCTAGGCACCCTTCTAAACAGGTGTGGTTTGAATTTACCCAGGATGGCAGAGTAGTAACAAAAGTGCCTTATTTGTTTGCCAATAGGACTGGTCAGATACAACCATAAAAATGTGTGAATTCTCTATTGACTAATCCACTTTGCCATAGAAATCTTAAACGTCTTTTTTATGAATGCTCACCAATCCTCCTTTCGTTGAACCTCAAACCCTATAGTTTTACTAAGGACCCGAGAGTCTCACAGATGCTTATACTAGAGCATTTGGTTTTGCTTAAATTATCATTGCAAAATCGGATTCAGTATTTCCTACAGCTATTTGAAATGAATCTAGATATACCAAATAAAGCAAAGTAACCTAAAAAAATTTATTGGTTTTGGACTTTTTTCTTTTTTCTTCTTTATGGAGAGAACTCAAGCTTTGTATAAATCTGTGTGTGTGTGCACCAGTGGCCAAATCAGAACATATGAGAAATTTGTTCAGCTTCATTTGCCACCACTTATTTATACAGCTGAGTCATGTGTTAAGTATTTGGAAGCATCTTTCATTGCTAAATTAGCCCTCAACTAATTGGCCTGGAGTTAAAAAAACAAAGATCCTATTATGATTTGTCTGGGGTTATGTAGCCTTGTCTAAAAATACCCTGTCTTGTTCTTATATTAAAACATTGTAAATATCATATAAAAACCAAATAGCAATGCTTTTATCTCATGATAAATGTAATCATGAGATATCCTTTAGCTGAAGTCTTTATTTCTGTCCCCAAGCTGTTATAAACATATTTTCTTACTGCCCCAAATTGCTTAGGTCATTTCTTTTTCTTACACAAGACCACCTGTGGGGAATTACCATCTCTTTGTGCATATTATCAAGAGGTACCTCACTGGCTGGACTAAGTCTGTAAAAGGTAGCCCTTCTCTGGGTCAGGCTGAGACAGCTGTGGGCTAAAAAATACAGTCACAACCTGAAAGGAGAGAGTCATTTTATTTGGTGGGAATGTTTAGGACTCCAAGCCTAGGAGACAGCATCTCAGTAGCTCTGAGAAAATTGCTCTAAGGAGGCAGAAGGAGAGGTCAGGCTCCCTTTGCAACAAAGGGAGCAGGCAGTCTGAACATCAAAGAGAATTTAGCACTGGAAGTATGGAAGATGCAAGCCTCTGGGCTCACTGAGCTCATTCCTTTCACGTGCACCTCAGCTCTCGGGGCCAACCCTGTTTCCTTGTCCACTCTTCTTGATTCCCCCAGCTCCTCAGCAATCACCTTGGCGGGTGGCAGCACCCCCTGAATTGTAGTTTTGGAAGCCCTCATTCACATTTGGAGGCTAGAAATCGCTGATGGCTGTGACATTTCTTGTTTATTAATACACAGGAGATATTTTCATCTCACATAGCTCTGTGCCAACTCTGTGTAGACTGGATTTCAGCCCCTTTCCTCAAGGAATTCATATCATAGTGGGTGAGAAAGAGGCTTGTGTCAGTGTCACAGTAGCAAACAGAAGGCATAGCCATTGAGTAAACTGAAGAGGACCCAATAGTGGTAAAGAATCCACCTGCCAGTGCAGGAGACACAGGTTTAATCCCTGGGTCGGGAAGATCCCCTGGAGAAGGAAATGGCAACCTGCTCCAGTATTTTTGCCTAGAGAATCCCAAGGACAGAGGAGCCTGGTAGGCTACAGTCCATGGGGTTGCCAAAGAGTCAGACATGACTCAGTGACTGCTGCTGCTGCTGCTACTGCTGCTAAGTCGCTTTAGTCGTGTCCGACTCTGTGCGACCCGATAGACCGCAGCCCACCAGGCTCCCCTGTCCCTGGGATTCTCCAGGCAAAAACACTGGAGTGGGTTGCCATTTCCTTATCCAATGACTCAGTGACTAAATGACAGCAACAACAATAATGAGATCTTTACAGGCCATGGGTAGGGTGCCTGTAAGGGAGAGTGCAGGGCTTCAGAAGGGTCCATGGAAGGAAGCAGTTACTGGAATCTAGAGAAAAAGAGACAGTCAGGGTTCCTGGATGGAGCTGAAATCTTAGATGGGTGATACAGGTAGGGACTAAATAGGTAGAGAGAATAAACATCTCATCTCACTCTACTTCTGTCCTCTGATCTCCTGATATTCCTCAACCAGACATCAGGAGGCAAGGAAGTTCACTGATGTGGTTCTTGTGGTTCTTAGAGGTCAGCAGAGACCAGGGTGGAGGAGAGGGGAGACTAGGTCTGGGCGGGGGGCATAGTCCATTTCTCTACCTCCCTGTGTATCCACTCTTGCCCTTCACTCAGGTAAGTGTTTGTGTCCCAACAGAGGAAACATTGTGCCATCAGATAATCATTGATTCGTATGTCATCAATTTGGTTGTACTCTCAGCTGAAAATGTTAGCAATCACCAGCGTTCTTCCTGTAAAATCATGAGGATGTGGGGGAGAAAGGGAAAAATAATATAAAGTATTGCTGCTATGTTTTCTATTAATATTAATACTTCTGTAGATTGCCACAAGAGTTAACTGGTAGCCATTATTGCTTTTGTTTAGGAGCCAATCCTGAACAAAAAGCCAATGCTTCCTCTGTTAACGTCTCACCCAGATAGTGTGCTTTTCCTAGTGAGGTGGTCCAAACCTTCATTCCCGTGGGATTTGCATCCTTGGATGTCTGTCTTAATTGAGTTGCTGCAATTTTTCATTGATCAAGGCTATTGGTCAGTTTTCCATTGACCAGAGTTCTAGGAGGTGCTCTAGTCTTTCACATAGAGTCCTTCATACCTCTGTTATATAGCAGCAATCCAATTTCCTCCTGGTAATTGGGATCAATTTCCCTGGCCAGTAGAGAAACCTTTTTCCTCTGTCAACTCAGCAGCATGAGAATTTCAGAAAGGTCAGAGGTCAACCTCAGGATTCATCAGAACAGTGACTGTGTTTCCCCTGGCCACTAAGATGTCTAAATCCACTGAGCTCAAAGTCACGTTGATAGGAAACAAAATTTCTTTGAGTTGCAAGGAAGATGAAAAAATTCACTAGATAACAGTGAGAGGGAGTACGTTTACCTTCTCCCTTTGGTTCCTGGACCCATGAACTCTGGCTCTGGAGGACATAGAACCATGTTGTAGAAACTGATTTAAGGCATATATTGTATTCTATAGGGTGGCATCCCAACCTCATAGTATTTCCCAGTGGTCTCTTAGTGCAGTAGATAATATTTAAACAGGCCATTTTATTGTTTTATCAAGCCAGTTACCTTTGGAGGGAAAGACCAATCAACTATATATACACACGACCCTTACTATTCTTTTTTTGCCTTAAAATATTTCCTCTGGATGGAGCATGTGAGTGGGACACCACTGGCAATAGTTAGAGCATTCTGTAAGTCCACATGGAGGGGCTGGAAAAAGCACTTTAGGCAGAGAAGACAAACGTATATCCAGAATATGAGTCTAAGGTGTGGGGACAAATTTCACCCCTTCCATCATGGAGGAAGGCCAGTGTAAGTCCAGGTGACTGGCTGGACCTCTGGGAAAGTCATTTTATGTGTTTAATTTGGGTGGGGGGAGATCATTTTATATCAGGAGTTTGGTGTTGGCTTCTACTGTTGGGACGCTGGACACTCAGCAGATATGGTAGCTGGATGAGCTTTGATAAGCTGATGCCTAGCCTTTATCCCTGTTACTGTGGCCACTATTTTTTTTTTAAGACTTTTTTGATGTGGATCATTTTTAAAGTCTTTATTGAGTTTGTTACAATATTACTTCTGTTTTTTGCTTTGATTTTTTGGCCAAAAGGCATGTAGGACCTTAGCTCCCTGACCAGGGATCCAACCCACACCCCTTCCACTGGAAGGCAAAGTCTTAACCACTGGACCACCAGGGAGGTCCCCCATAACCACTCTTTGCATGGACCCACTGAGCAAACACTGAAGAGGCTAAGGAAAGAGGCTACTGTCAGAAATTAAATAGGTCATTTTGTCTACCTGATTGAGAGCCTCCTTCAAAGTGATCCTTGTGGTGAATGTCTTCATACCTCATGTGCATTCTGAGTCCACTCACATATCTCTCCCCCACTCACCTTCACCATCCATTTCCCAATTTTGATTGCAAGTCTGTGACTAGCTAGCCAGCACTATTAGGTCTTGCCCATGAGTCAGTGTTGATCTAGATCTCAGTGGCTTTTCCTTTTTCACAAAGCAAACAACGCAACGCTTTTCTTGTGGGGAGGGTTTACACTAGCCACTGTTTTGCAGGGGTGACCTGAAAGGCATATGGTGGAGATTTATTTTTTAGCAGGACTAGGCATTTTTCTCCTCTCTTAACTGATCACAAGAAACTCCCAGTGACCCCTTGGGATTGGGGGGAGAGATGTCCTTTCCAGACATGCTGAGTCTGATTTGTATTGTAGAATTTCTAGTTGGTTTATTTGTGTACCGGGTTTTATTTGCAGCTCCTGAGTTCTTCATTTGCGGCATGTGAACTCTTAGTTGCAGCATGTGGGATCAAGTTCCCTGGGACCAAACCCAGGCCCCCTGCATTGGGAGCTTGGAGTCTTAGCCACTGGACCACCAGGGAAGTCCCTACAATTCTACAATTTCTAATTTATGATGGAATGCTGCTGTATATAGTCAACTTTGTAATTTGGTGGATCAGATAAACAACTAATTCATGATAGCTCAAAATTGCAATATCACTTGATGCTACGTGGTCTAGGCTTTCACCCTCTACCAGGGCTTGGGAATAAGCCAAGAGCTGCCTTTCAAATGAAGAGTCTTTATTGATAAAAGAGGGCATGGTTTGTTGAAGGCACATTTTTGTGGTACCAGCTGAAGGTATCTCCTCCAAATTCTCTTACGGGAGAGGTGCTGAGTCAGATTTTGAAGAATGACTTAATACTTATTGGTTGAGTAGACAAGCTATTGAACAGCATGTACATAGATAAGAAAAAGTGACATAACAGAGTACTAATGTAGGGGACTTCCCTGGTGGTCCAGTGGTTAAGAATCTGTCTTCCAATGCAGGGGATGCAGGTTTGATCCCTGGCCTGGGAACTACCATCTCACATGCCCCAGGGCAACTAAGCCTGCATACCACAACTAGATAACTCTTGTACTGCAGTGAAGATCCTGTGTGCCAAACTAAGACCCAACACAGCCACAGTAAATATTTTAAAAAACAGATGATGTGATACCTATCTAAGAGTTATAAAAAAAAGAATACTGCCCCACCGCAAAACACACGGAGCCGCGCGGCCCTCTTTGTGCGGGCATCAGGTGCACATCCAGGAGAGCGGGTCGCCGGCGTGCGCGTAAGCGCCGGGAACCCCAACCGCCGCCCCCTCTTGCCCGCCTGGCTCCCTTGGGATCTCCTCGGGCGCCCCCGGCTGGAGTCGGGGGAGGAAGGAATTCGGACACGTAACCGGCCTCCCGGGCCCTCTGGACTCCGCGTGGCCAGGGACCCGGGAACCGCTGCCCCAGCCCGCTGGCCTTCGAAAGATCCGCCTGGGCCAAAGGCAGGAGGGGCAACGCGCCCGGATTGGTGCAGTCGCTCTGCTGATCACTGTGGAAACCCAGGCGGAGGGGAACGCGGGAGGATGCGGAGCCCTGGGCTAGGGGGGGTGGGGGGGGAGCCGGAGGGGCGGGCAGAGGAGGCTTTGAGGCCCTGAGCTACCCGGGAGTTTTCTCTGGAGGCAAAAGTCCACTGCAAGCTGTGGGCGGGGAGGGAGGGGGTGGCAGTGGGGCGCGGACAGAGGGGACCGCTTGGGGGCACTTGGAAGCGGAGAAGAAAGGCAGGGATGGATACTCCGGAGCCGAGGCAAGGAGGTTGGGGGAGGGGATGTCGTGGAAGGAGGAGGAGGAGAAGACAAAAGCCTAAAGTGGACTGCACTCACCGCACCTGGTCAGCAGGCAGCATGGGGAAGTGGGGTAACCAGGGCGAGGGGGCCACCAAGCTTGAGCCGCCGATGCCTACCTTCCGCTGGGAGGAGATTCAGAAGCACAACCTGCGCACCCGACAGGTGGCTGGTCATCGATCGCAAGGTCTACAACATCACCAAATGGTCCAGCCGGCACCCGGGGGGCCAGCGGGTCATCGGGCACTACGCCGGGGGAAGATGCCACAGACGCCTTCCTGGCCTTCCACCGCAACCTCGATTTTGTGCGCAAGTTCATGAAGCCCCTATTGATTGGCGAGCTGGCCCCTGAGGAGCCCAGCCAGGACCACGGCAAGAATTCCCAGATCATCGAGGACTTCCAGGCCCTGAGGAAGACCGCTGAGGACATGAACCTGTTCAAGAGTAACCAGTTCTTCTTCCTTCTCCACCTGGCCCACATTATCGCCATGGAGAGCATCGCCTGGTTCACTATCTTCTACTTTGGCAATGGCTGGATTCCAACCGTCATTACGGCCGTCGTCCTTGCTACCTGTCAGGTCCAGGCTGGATGGCTGCAACACGATTACGGCCACCTCTCTGTTTACAAGAAGTCCATGTGGAACCATATCGTACAGAAGTTCATCATCAGTCACTTAAAGGGTGGCTCTGCCAACTGGTGGAACCATTGCCACTTCCAGCACCACGCCAAACCCAACGTCTTCAACAAGGATCTGGATGTGAACATGCTGCATGTGTGTGTCCTGGGCGAGTGGCAGCCCACTGAGTACGGCATGAAGAAGCTGAAATACCTACCTTACAACCACCAGCATGAGTACTTCTTCCTGATTGGGCCTCCGCTGCTCATCCCTTTGTACTTCCAGTACCATATGATCATGACCGTGATCGTTCTCAAGGACTGGGTAGACTTGGCCTGGGTCATCAGCTACTATACCCGTTTCTTTATCAGCTACATCCCTTTCTGTGGTGTCCTGGGAGCCATCCTTTTCCTCAACCTCATCAGGTTCCTGGAGAGCCATGGGTTTGTGTGGATCACACAGATGAATCACATCGTCATGGAGATTGACCGAGAGCCCTACCGCGACTGGTTCAGCAGCCAGCTGGCAGCCACCTACAACGTGGAGCAGTCCTTCTTCAACGACTGGTTCAGTGGGCACCTCAACTTCCAGATCGAGCACCATCTTTTCCCCACCATGCCCCGGCACAATCTGCCCAAGGTCGCCTCCCTGGTGAGGTCCCTGTGCGCCAAGCACGGCACTGAGTACCTGGAGAAGCTGCTGCTCTGGGCCCTGCAAGATATCATCGGGTCCTTGAGGAAGTCTGGGCAGCTGTGGCTGGATGCCTGCCTCCACAAATGAAGCTGCGGCCCTCGGGGAGCTCACGGGGACAGTGGGGGAGGAGCAGGTGGGAGTGGCGGCGAAGGGGAGGGTGGGGTTTTGTTCAAAGAGGCGTCAGGAGGCTGTGGCGCGTGGCTCACAGACTTCAGGCTTGGTCTTTCCTCTCTCGCTGTCTGGTTTCAAGGCTTTCACACTTCCCTCTGACACCCTCCCTCCCGGGCCCCGGCCAGTCAGCCCCACCTCCACCCTCTGTCCTTAAGCATCTGTCAGACCAGATGTGCACAGGTGCAGCCTATGAGCCCCCTGCAGCCTGGCCTCCAGGCCACACACCACCCTCTTTTTCTCCCTCACCGCTCTTGAGGTCCGCAGGGCTGGGTCCCACCCAGCAGGTGGGACAGCTCCGTGAGCCTGCAGGTCGGCCCCACCCCCTCAGATGGCCGCCCACCCTCTGCCCTTCTGTGAGTTGATGTGCTTGATTACCCGGGTCTCCTTCCCACCACCGGCTCAGTACTGGGGGCACCCCTCCAGGCCCCACATTCTCTTCAGATGTCCAGGGCCCTGGCCCTGATGCCAGGCTCCCTTTGGCTATGTTGCAGCCAGCTCAGGCCTCTGAGCCCAGGGAAACGTCCTGGCCCCACCAGAGCCCTCTGACCCAGGGCTCCAGCAGTTCCATCCCGCCACTTCCCAAGTCCAGAGCCTGTGACCTTGGATCCACAGAGGTGGGGCCACAGATGAGCTCAGCGGAAGCAATGGCCAGGCCTGTAGGTTCAGATGTTTGTTCTGGTTGGGAGACCCAAGATTCTAGAGGATTTGGACTCTCCCCTAGAGTGCTCCGTTACTGCCAGGCAGTGCCAGCCAGTCCCTGGCCACTTGGCTGGTGCGGACTTAGGCCCTACAGGCAGCAAGTGGGCACTGGAGCCCAGAAACCCGTCAGCCCCTCCCTATGTTGGGGCTGCCCGTGGGGGCATGCTCTTTCCTGGTCTATCACGCTCTTGTTTCTTTTACTCGTTTTTTAACCTTTTGCTACAGGATGCGTTCTGCTGGCGGTGGCAGTGGGACTGGGCCTTGGGAGGATCTGCCTGTTCCCACCCCCACCCCCTCTGCAGCCTCCCCAGGCCCCACAGTGGGCTGAGCTGGGCTCAGTCACTGAGACCTCTGTGGCCTGACTATCAGCAGACAGAAGGAAGGAGTTCCAGAGGAGGGTGACCCCGAGAAGCCGGGGACTTGGTGGTGGTGGGGGTACCCAATAGGACAAGGAGGGGTTGGGGCTGAAGGCCAGACAGCTGAGGGGACAGGAAAGTGAGAGGGTGGGGAACCTGGGAGCCACTGGGAGGATCCAGAGCTGCTGCATCTGGAAATTAACCCACTAACCCGTAGATAGCTCCAGGGGAGGGCAGGGCAGGGCAGGAGGGACCAGCTCTGGCTGGTGACGGACCGAGGGTTGCCATGGCAACGAGGGATCCAACCACCTGAAGCTGTCCCACTGAGAACACACTGGCCCAAAGAGCCACTGTCCCTCCCCTGAGACAGAATGGATCCATAGGGAACTGAACTTAATTTTTATCATGTTGCTTTCCCACCTCTACACTTTTGGAAATAAATGAAGTGATTTTATTCGCAAAAAAAAAAAGAATACTAATGTCATTGATATTCCTGGATTATGGGGTGAAGGCTATGTGCTCAGTGTCCGGGTCATGGGGGCCCACTGAACCCTGGTGGAGGAAGGTACTGAATTCTTTTAAGCGGATCAGATCAGATCAGTCGCTTAGTCGTCCGACTCTTTGCGACCCCATGAATCACAGCACGCCAGGCCTTCCTGTCCATCACCAACTCCCGGAGTTCACTGAGACTCACGTCCATCGAGTCAGTGATGCCATCCAGCCATCTCATCCTCTGTCGTCCCCTTCTCCTCTTGCCCCCAATCCCTCCCAGCATCAGAGTCTTTTCCAATGAGTCAACTCTTCGCATGAGGTGGCCAAAGTACTGGAGTTTCAGCTTTAGCATCATTCCTTCCAAAGAACACCCAGGGCTGATCTCCTTCAGAATGGACTGGTTGGATCTCCTTGCAGTCCAAGGGACTCTCAAGAGTCTTCTCCAACACCACAGTTCAAAAGCATCAATTCTTTGGCACTCAGCCTTCTGCACAGTCCAGCTCTCACATCCATACATGACCACAGGAAAAACCATAGCCTTGACTAGACGGACCTTTGTTGGCAAAGTAATGTCTCTGCTTTTGAATATACTATCTAGGTTGGTCATAACTTTCCTTCCAAGGGGTAAGCGTCTTATAATTTCATGGCTGCAATCACCATCTGCGGTGATTTTGGAGCCCAGAAAAATAAAGTCTGACACTGTTTCCACTGTTTCCCCATCTATTTCCCATGAAGGGGTGGGACCGGATGCCATGATCTTTGTTTTCTGAATGTTGAGCTTTAAGCCAACTTTTTCACTCTCCACTTTCACTTTCATCAAGAGGCTTTTGGGTTCCTCTTCACTTTCTGCCATAAGGGTGGTGTCATCTGCATATCTGAGGTTATTGATATTTCTCCCGGCAATCTTGATTCCAGCTTGTGTTTCTTCCAGTCCAGCGTTTCTCATGATGTACTCTGCATGTAAGTTAAATAAACAGGGTGACAATATACAGCCTTGACGAACTCCTTTCCTTATTTGGAACCAGTCTGTTGTTCCATGTCCAGTTCTAACTGTTGCTTCCTGACCTGCATACAAATTTCTCAAGAGGCAGATCAGGTGGTCTGGTATTCGCATCTCTTTCAGAATTTCCCACAGTTTATTGTGATCCACACAGTCAAAGGCTTTGGCATAGTCAATAAAGCAGAAATAGATGTTTTTCTGGAATTCTCTTGCTTTTTCCATGATCCAGCGGATGTTGGTAATTTGATGTCTGGTTCCTCTGCCTTTTCTAAAACCAGCTTGAACATCAGGAAGTTCACGGTTCACATATTGCTGAAGCCTGGCTTGGAGAATTTTGAGCATTACTTTACTAGTGTGTGAGATGAGTGCAATTGTGCGGTAGTTTGAGCATTCTTTGGCATTGCCTTTCTTTGGGATTGGCATGAAAACTGACCTTTTCCAGTCCTGTGGCCACTGCTAGGTTTTCCAAATGTGCTGGCATATTGAGTGCAGCACTTTCACAGCATCATCTTTCAGGATTTGAAATAGCTCAACTGGAATTCCATCACCTCCACTAGCTTTGTTCATAGTGATGCTTCCTAAGGCCCACTTGACTTCACATTCCAGGATGTCTGGCTCTAGGTCAGTGATCACACCATCGTGATTATCTGGGTTGTGAAGATCTTTTTGTACAGTTCTTCTGTGTATTCTTGCCATCTCTTCTTAATATCCTCTGCTTCTTTTAGGTCCATACTATTTCTGTCCTTTATCGAGCCCGTCTTTACATGAAATGTTCCTTTGGTATCTCTGATTTTCTTGAAGAGATCCCTAGTCTTTCCCATTCTGTTGTTTTCCTCTATTTCTTTGCATTGATCGCTGAGGAAAGCTTTCTTATCTCTTCTTGCTATTCTTTGGAACTCTGCATTCAGATATTTATATCTTTCCTTTTCTCCTTTGCTTTTCACTTCTCTTCTTTTCACAGCTATTTGTAAGGCCTCCCCAGACAGCCATTTTGCTTTTTTGCATTTCTTTTCCATGGGGATGGTCTTGATCCCTGTCTCCTGTACAATGTCATGAACCTCATTCCATAGTTCATCAGGCACTCTATTAGATCTAGGCCCTTAAATCTATTTCTCACTTCCACTGTATAATCATAAGGGATTTGATTTAGGTCATACCTGAATAGTCTAGTGGTTTTCCCTACTTTCTTCAGTTTCAGTCTGAATTTGGCAATAAGGAGTTCATGGTCTGAGCCACAGTCAGCTCCTGGTCTTGTTTTTGCACTGTATAGAGCTTCTCCATCTTTGACTGCAAAGAATATAATCAATCTGATTTCGGTGTTGACCATCTGGTGATGTCCATGTATAGAGTCTTCTCTTGTGTTGTTGGAAGAGGGTGTTTGTTGTGACCAGTGCATTTTCTTGGCAAAAACTCGATTAGTCTTTGCCCTGCTTCATTCCGTATTCCAAGGCCACATTTGCCTGTTACTCCAGGTGTTTCTTGAGAGGAGTTGTCTTATATCTTTAGGAAATGGGCTACTCTTTGTATCTCTTCTGGTGCCTTGGACAGCCCCTTTCAATAATTTTTCATGCAGATTGTTTTGGCTTGGAGTTTTAATTGAAAATATGGTTAGTCACATATTGTATCACTTATATTTAATATTTATTTTTATTTTATTTATTTGGAGGTGCTGGGTTTTAGTTACAACATGTACCAATGAAAAGATCCATGCAGGATCTTTAGTTGTGGCATGTGGGATATAGTTCCCTGACCAGGGATTGAACCTGGGCCGCTTGCGTTGGAAGCGCAGAGTCTTAGCCACTGGACCACAGGGAAGTCTCCACATGTTTTGTCACTTGTTATAGTAAGTTCACAACTTTTTCTTTCTACTAGGCTTCTCTCTCTCTCCCCCTCCTACCTGCCCCCCATCCCTTCATGTAAATGAGACTGCATGGGGGCACTTAAATGGGAATTAGCTCTAATTCTGCTACTGGATTCTCAACATTATAATTTCTAATCTATTTGCCAAGTTCTTTGCCAAGTAACTTCCAAAGAAAAAAAGGTTTCACCTCCTCACTTCTATGAGTAAGACACTAATGCAAATACATCCCATCTGTTAACCTTTTTGTATACCCTTACTACATGTAGAAGTATTTTGCCTAAGCTACATGAAATATTCTATGGATAATGAGCCTTGTGTTTTCATAAGTGCATAGTGTCTTTAAAACATGAATGAATCCATTGCTAAAATATTTATAGTTTAGTCAACAAACACAGACTTGAAGAGTGATCAGTTGTGGTAACAGACATCCAAATCTTGGAAATATTTTGAGGAATACATTACCTTACGTGGTAGATACCTTCAGTCCTGAAACACTGCTTCCATATTTGGAAATTAAAACCTTTGTTGTTCTGTGACAGGAATGGGGCACAGCACCAGTGAAAAGTGCCATCTGGACCAGGACTCCAGGAGGGAGGGAACAGGGAACAAATGGCAGATCAAAAGTTTGGATCAGAAACTCATGCAGCATTTAGAGTAGGTCTGAGCACAGTGTGCCTTTGATTTCAAAGACTGCTCCGTGCCTGGATAAGTTTTGTAGACTGCGGAACATGGCAAAAGTTGGTCCTGAGGGAAGGCACGGAACACTGGGTGACAGACGGCAAAGATCAAGTTCGCAAAGGAAGCTTGAAGGAAGCATTAACCAGTATATCAGGATCTGAACTCCATTCAGTAAGCGTTCTGAAAACATGCTGATGACACTCAGCCACTGAGCAGGGTTTCTGCGGCATTGGAGTTGAGCCTCTGGAGGGCTGGGGGTTGATAATGTTGTCTGTCAGTAAGAAAGAAGTGGAGAAACTTTTTATTGATTGATTTTTATTGAGGCATAGTTGACTCGCAATATTGTATAAATTTCAGGTGTATAATGTAATGATTTGTTTACAGTGTTTAAAGGTTATACTCCATCTATAGTTAGGATAAAGTATTGACTATATTCCATGTGTTCTGTGATATATCCTTGAAAGTGAAAGTGTAAGTCACTCAGTCGCGTCCAACTCTTTTGAGACCCCGTGGACTACAGTCAGCCAGGCTCCTCTGTCCATGGAATTCTCCAGGCAAGAATACTGGAGTGGGTTGTCCTTTCCTTTTCCAGGGATCTTCCCGACCCGGGGATCGAACCCCAGTCTCCCACATTGCAGGCAGATTCTTTACTGCTGAGCCACCAGAGAAGCCCCTACGATATATCCATGGAGCTTATTTTATACCTAATAGTTTGTGCCTCTTAATCCCCTATCCCTCTATTGCCTCTCCCCACTTCCCTGTCCTCATTGGTGACCACTAGTTTGTCCTCTGTATCTGCAAGTTGTGGACATTGGTTCAACCCATCTATTCTGAGGATTTTTATCTTTTCTGGAAATCTTTTTTTCTCATTTCTATTTCTTCTCTCTATTCTTTTTTTGAAATTCCTATTAGGCAAATGTTGAAACCTTTGAATTTTTTTTCCCACCCATATTCACCTTTTTATCTGTCCTTTCTGAGCTGTGTTCTAGGAGGATCCTTAGTTGTATCTTCTAGTTAAGTAATCATCTTTTAGTTATATCTTTTCTGTTACTTGGCACATTTATTGAGTTTTTCAGACTTTTTCAATAATTACAACCTTCCTTTCAAAGATCCCTAGCTGTTTAGAATATGTTTCTATTAAAACGGACATTATCTTCTTATTCCTCTTAGGATGTTAATCATATGTAATGTGCTCAGTTGTGTCCAACTCTCTGTGACCCCACGGACTAAAGCCCACCAGGCTTCTCTGTCCATGGAATTTTTCAGGCAAGAATACTGGAGTGGGTTGCCATTTCTTACTCAAGGGAATCTTTCCAATCCAGGGATCAAACCTTTGTCTATGGCCTCTCCAGCATTGGCAGGCAGATTCTTTATCACTGTTGTACCTGGAAAGCCCCATATGTACCATACATACTTTTTAAAAAAAATCTCATTTTTAAACTTTGTTTCTTTGGATATTAGTTTATCCATATGATGATTATGGTCCCTTTCATTCAGAAGATGATGTCTTCCCAACCCAGGGATTGAACCTGGATCTCCTGCATCTCTTGCATTGGCAGGTGAATTCTTACCATTGAGTCTCACTAAGGTTTTAAAGAGTTACTTTTCCTTAAATATTTGCTGGGTTTGGGGACTTCCCTGGTAGTCAAGCAGTTAAGACTTCATGCTCCTTAATGCAAGGGGCACAGTTCCATCCCTGCTTGGGGAAGGTGTCACATGCCACATGATGTAGTCCAAAAGAGAAAAAAGAAAACCAAATTGCTGGGTTTGCATGATTATATGGGATCTGGGCTCCTAGGTTAGTCGGTCTCATGCTATATGTGATTACCTGGCTTGGCTCTAGAATTCCAGGCAGCAATGTGGCTGCCTCAGTTATGGAGGCTTCCCCTTTCTTCTGGGTGGCAGTGAATTCTGTCCCAAGCCCTGACCACCAGGAGGGACATCTTCCTGGTTGTGCATGGCTTCTGTCTAGGGACACAAACCTCTCCGGATCCTGCATGGCACAAGGAGAAGATCCCCTTGGATCTTGCGTCAGTCAGTCATCCTGGTGGTTGACCCTGGATCCTCTCTTTTCATCTATTTTCTCTCAGCTTGAAGCCCAAGCTGAGATACTCTCACACTCTTCATCAGTTCTCTCTTTTGTGTGTTTTGGCCATTATTTCTTCCTTCAATATAAACTCCTCTGCCTTTAATATTTTAGGAACTTTATTACAATTTCTGATCTATTGGGGGCACCAAGTCTTCTTTTCTTGTGCTGTTTTCAATTTAAAATATTTTCTTACTATTTATGGGGATTTGAGATGAGAGAAGCATGTTCTTACTTTGCAATCTTGATCTGATTACCTCCTGGTCTATTACAAAGCAGCCTAGTCCAGTTTAAAGAAAGTACATCAGTGTATCTGGCAAGTAACATTTATTCCTATGACTGAATTCTACTGGAAATTTACACTGTGAGTTTGTTAAATATATCAACATTTATTAATTTCCTGTTTGTGAATGCCTATTTTGGCCCTCTCAAAAAATCCTGATATATATCAGTTCTAAGATAGTAAAATAGAGGCTTAGAGGGGTGAAATCATTTATCCAACAGATAGCCAGAGACAGAGCCAGAATTCATGCCTATGTCTTGCTATAACAACAGCTTCCTTCAATTAAAGACAAAAGGTAATGATAATGCACAATGTCCTCACTATGGGATACCAAAAACCACAGCATTCACTGGAGTGGGTTCTTCTAGAAATCCTGAAGTCAGGAATCACTGATTATTGTGGATAATTTGTCAGCAAATCACTGAGCTGACAGCACTTTTCAATTTCATTTCGTTGCCTTTGTCAATAAGATTATTCTTAGAGGAATTTGTGAACTGTTAGTGCTGTCTCAGTGGGCAGCACACAGAAATGGTGTGTGCATATTGGTAAACATCTCTGCAGGGTTGGCAAGTTAGAGGTGTTATTTTGCATTGATTTTTTTCCCTTGCTTTCAGCCGAGGTTTATTTTCATATAAGCAGTAATTACAGAAAACGAGTGCCTGTGAAGGTAAACGTAGTTATGCTGGTTAAAGAGCATTGTATGTATTATGTGGCATGCTGTAATTATTGAAGTTATTTCACAGGAAACAAGGCTTTCTCAGCAATTGTGATACATGGGGTTCAGATCAATATTGGCAGAGATTATAGACAGTTTAAGCTTTTGTAAAGTCTGTGTTCTGTTGTTCAAGAAGCATTTTTGGAGAATCTGTCATAATAAACATTTGGAAAATGAAGATAGATACAGAAATAAAAACACTTTGTTTTTTTAGCTGAGAAGGTTTAAATACACAAGTGCCAGAGGACTTAAAACTAAAAATATTGTCAGAATGCAACGGGGTCCATCAGAGAAGGTGGGGAGTATGGAGCTGGGTCAGCAATGGTGTTCCATCCCTGTTGAACAGCATTCTTTGCTGTTTGATTTCCTTGATATGTTGTTGCTGTTATTCAGTCATTAAATCAGTCTGACTTTTTGCAACCCCATGGATTGAAGCACTCCAGTTTCCTCTGCCATCCATTATCTCCCAGAGATTGTTCAACTTCAGGTCCATTGAGTCAGTGATGCTCTCTAACCATCTCATTTTCTGTCAACTCTTTCTCCTTCTGCTTTCAGTCTTTCTCAGAATCAGGGTCTTTTCTAATGAGTCTGCTCTTCACATCAGGTGGCCAAAAGATTGGAGCTTCAGCATTAGTCCTTCCAGTGAAAATTCAGGGTTGATTTCCTTTAGGATTGACTGGTTCGATCTCCTTTCTGTCCAAGGGAGACAAGCACCACAGCACCACAATTTGAGACCACCAGGTCTTTCATCCTCAGCCTTCTTTACAGTCCAGCTCTCACATACGTACATGACTACAGGAAAAACCATAGCTTTGAGTATATGGACCTTTGTTGGTAAAGTGATGTCTCTGCTTTTTAATATGCTGTCTAGGTTTGTCATAGCTTTGCTTCCAAGGAGCGAACGTCTTTTAATTTCATGGTTCCACTCACCATCCTCAGTGATTTTGGAGCCCAAGAAAGTATGATCTGTCACTGCTTCCACTTTTTTCCCATTTATTTGCCATGAAATGATGGGACCAGACGCCATGATCTTAGTATTTTTGAATGTTGAGTTTTAAGCCAGCTTTTTTTTTGCTTCTTAATGCTTCTTGATGCTCTTTAGTTCCTTTTCACTTTCTACCACTAGAGTGGTATCATCTGCATATCTGAGGTTATTGATATTTCTCCGGCAGTCTTGATTCCAGCTTGTGATCCACCCAGCCTGGGCTTGGACATGATGTACTTTGCATAGAAGTTAAATAAGCAGGGTGACAAAATACAACCGTGTTGTACTCCTTTCCCAATTTTGAACCAGTCAGTTGTTCCATGTCTGATTCTAACTGTTGCTTTGTGACCCGCATACAGGTTTATCAGGAGACAGGTAAGGTGGTCTGGTATTCCCACATCTTAAAGAATTTCCTCAGTTTGTTAATGTGATCCATACAGTCAAAGGCTTTAGCATAGTCAATGAAGCAGAAATAGATGTTTTTCTAGAATTGCCTTGCTTTCTCTGTGATCCAACTAATGTTGGTAATTTGATCTCTGGTTCTTTGCATTTTAAAAAATCCAGCTTGTACATTTATCTGTAAGTTCTTGGTTCGTGTACTGCTGAAGCCTAGCTTAAAGGATTTTGAGTATAACCTTGGTTGCATGTGAAATGAGTGCCCTTGTATGGTAGTTATCCTGATGCTGGAAAAGATTGAAGGCAGGAAGAGAAGGGGACGACAGAGGATGAGATGGTTGCATGGCATCACTGACTTGATGGACATGAATTTGAGCAAGTTCTGGGAGTTGGTAATAGACAGGGAAGCCTGGTGTGCTTTAGTCCATGGGATTGCAAAGAGTCAGACATGACTGAGTGACTGAACTGTATGGTAGTTGAAACACTCTTTGGCATTGCCCTTCTTTTGGATTAGAATGAAAACTGACCTTTTCCAGTCCTATGGCTGCTGCTAGTTTACCAAATTTGCTGGCATATTGAATGCAGCACTTTAACAGCATCATCTTTTAGGGTTTTAAATAGCTCAGCTGGAATTCCATCACTTCTGCTAACTTTTTAGTAATGTTTCCTAAGGCCCACTTGACTTCACACTTCAGGATGTCTGGCTCTAGGTGAGTGACCAGACCATCATGGTTATCTTGGTCATTAAGACCTTTTTTGTGTACTTCTGTATATTCTTGCCACCTCTTCTAAATCTCTTCTGCCTCTGTTAGGTCCTACTGTTCCTGTCCTTTATCATGCCCATCTTTGAATGAAATATTCCCTTGATATCTCCAATTTTCTTGAAGAGATCACTAGTCTTTCCTGTTCTATTGTTTTCTTCTATTTCTTTAAATTGTTCACTTAAGAAGGCCGCCTTATCTCTCCTTGTTGTTCTCTGGAATTCTGCATTCAGTTGAGTATATCTTTTCCTTTCTCCCTTGCTTTTCACTTCTCTTCTTTCCTTAGCTATTTGTAAAGCCTCCTCAGACAAACTTCTTGCCTTCTTGCATTTCTTTTTCTTGAGGATGGTTTAGGTCACTGCCTCCTGTAAAGTGTTATGAAACTGTCCATAGTTATTCAGGCACTCTGTCTACTAGATCTAATCCTTTGAATCTAATCCTTTGAATCTATTCACCACCCTTACCATATAATCATAAGGGATTTGATTTAGGTCATACCTGAATGGCCTAATGGTTTTTCCTACTTTCTTCAATTTAAACCTGAATTTTTGCAATAAGAGGCTGATGATCTGGGCCACAGTCAACTCCAGGTCTTGTTTTGGTGTCTGTGTAGAGCTTCTCCATCTTTGGCCACAGGAAATATAATCAGTCTGATTTCGGTATTGGCCATTTGGTGATGTTCATGTGTAGAGTCGTCTCTTGTTTTGTTAAAAAGGGTGTTTGCTATGACCAGCATGTTCTCTTGACAAAACTTTGTTAACCCTTGCCTGGCTTCACCTTGTACTCCAAGGCCAAACTTTCCTGTTACTACAGTGTCTCTTGACTTCTACTTTTGCATTCCAGTCCCCTATGATGAAAAGGATGTCTTTTTTTGATGTTAGTTCTAGTGTTATAGCCACACATTCCGGGAAACAAACTCACTCAGAAGGACAATGCAGGTAGTGGAGTGCAGTTTATTATACCAGTGGGCCCAAGGCAGAGTCTCCTATTAGCCAAGGATCCCAACCAGCATTTGTGAAAATCTTTTATACCCCATGTATACGTATCCGAACTCACCACCTCAATTTCCTTGAGACTTACATAAAACAAAGGAAGGGTAAATACAATCACAATAACTCCATTATTCAAGTGTTATCAAGTGTTAGGTGTTCAAACAGTTAATAATCAATAAACTCTGATAGATACAGAAAGAATTTATGACCTGTCCGGAGGTAGGGGTGATTAGAGTATGTTTTCTCTTAGGCGATGAGTAACCTGGATGTGATCTTCAAGATTCCCCTGTCCAGAGGGGGTCCCATCCTTCTATTGTTGTTTCCATAGGCACTAAGCACAGAGTCCAGAGTCCGTTGGAGAGGTGGCCGAGCATGATCAGCATGAACAGGCCTAAGATGGGGTCCGGGCCCTGTGAATTCCTTCTTCACTAGGTGGTTTGGTAGGTCTTCATAGAACTGTTCAGCTTCTTCAGTATCAGTGATTGAGGCAGAGAGTTGGATTACTGTGATATTAAATGGTTTACCTTGGAAATGAACTGAGATCATTCTGTCCTATTTAAGATTGCATATAAGTACCGCATTTCAGATTCTTTTGTTGACTATGATGGCTACTTCATTTCTTCTAAGGGATTCTGCCCACAGTAGTAGATATATAGGTCATCTGAACTAAATTTGCCCATTCCGATCCATTTTAGTTCACTGATCCCTAAGATATAGACGTTCGCTCTTGCCATCTCCTCCTTGACCACATCCAATTTACCTTGACTCATGGACCTAACATTGCAGGTTCCTATGCAATATTGTTCTTTATAGCATTGGACTTGACTTTCACCACCAGACACATCCACAACTGAGTGTCATTTCCACTTTGGCCTAGCATTCTTACTGGAGCTATTAGTATTTGCCCTCTGCTCTTTCCCAGTAGCATATTGGACACCTTCCAACCTTTTGGGCTGTCTTCTGGTATCATATCTTTTTGCCTTCTCATCCCCGTCCCAAGATTGTGAGTTAGTGGATGCAGATTCCTTATCATTTACTTTCAACCACTTGTGTGAGACACATTTCTCAGACTAAACTCATACACTCTTCTTGCATTCCTTTCTGGTTTCCTCGCTGCCTTAAGGTCAGCCTAGGTGGCTGATGGCAGAGCAGACCACTGGAGAACAGTCTGAAGAGCCATCTCTGAGGGACTTGGAGTCAGTTATTGCCTCATTCAGGGCTTTGGTCCAAATATGGGTGGGACATATACAGGTGACTTTGTGTCTAAAATTCTAAGTTCCAAAGTAGTGAGCATGTGTTACATTCATGACTGTTCATCATCTTTTGAGTGGCCTTTCTATATTTAGGGACACCTCTCTTATAGTGAATTTTTACCTCCTCGATATAGAAATAGATGTAAATTTCAAGTCTTTTTGCCATGAGAATGCAAATATGAAGCCAGATTCTGCAATCAGATGCACCTGGATGAGTCTACAATTCACATGTGAAGAATGTAAGATAACATAATGGGAATGGAGCCTCCATTTTTGGTGACACTGATGGCCGAGGTAGCATTTCTGTCAATGCTTAGTACGGTACTGGTTTCCTCAACTGGCCAGTTCTGTGGTGTGAAATTGGGCTTTGTTTTTAAAGGTAAGCCTTGCACTGGTTCTCCAGACCTCCTAACAATTTTTGTGCTACCCAATATCTCTTAAATACATTTCTTTTCTAATTAATCAGTCAGGGTTTTCCTCTGTTGCTTACAGCTAAGAACTGCTCTTGATAGATAAATAATCTGGTGTATTTGTATTCCCTGGCCTGACTCATCTTTAAAGAACACCCCTACCTTCTCATATAAATTAAGGGAGACTTGAGGTGGAATTCATTCACCTGTTCAATCAGCAAGTATTATTAGATGCCTTCAGTGTGTAAGTACTGTATTAGGCACTGCGTGTTCGATGGAGAAGACTCTTCCTAGTCTTGAGGGACTTGAAATCTTGTAGCACAGATAAACATTAGCATATAAACCAAATGTGCTGTGACAGAGGACTGAACCAGATGTGACCTGTGAATGTGATACGATTGATAAAATGCTGGAATTTTTTCAGCCATTTGGCATCAGTTGAGGATGAAACAGCTGGGAATCATTTATAGTAAAAGAATCTAATACATGAAAAGAACTTTCTTTATAGTGGGAAGGGAAGGAAGGAAAGGTCACATAATTGACCACCTTGCTTCCTTTTTCTTCTGCCTTGTTTTTGGGGCTGGTGTGGATGCTTGGCTGGGTCTTATTTCAAACTTGTGGGACATTTAGGATTGGGGAGGTGGAGGGAGTTGGAGAGTATTGGCACTTACTTGATGTTATTCTTGGTTGTGATGATTTGACTGAAGGATAAAAGAAGTACAGAAAGCATAGATTTAGGGTCCACTGTTGTTATCAGTTGCCTATGGCCTGACATTCTTCTGGAGGTTTTCCATGTTATCTCAATCAGTCTTTTTTCCTCCCTCCATACCTGTGTATATGTTCAGTTCAGTTCAGTTGCTCAGTTGTGTCTGACTCTTTGCGACCCCATGAATCGCAGCACGCCAGGCCTCCCTGTCCATCACCAACTCCTGGAGTTCACTCAGACTCATGTCCATCGAGTCAGTGATGCCACCCAGCCATCTCATCCTCTGTCGTCCCCTTCTCCTCCTGCCCCCAATCCCTCCCAGCAGCAGAGTCGTTTCCAGTGAGTCAACTCTTCGCATGAGGTGGCCAAAGTACTGGAGTTTCAGCTTTAGCATCATTCCTCCCAAAGAAATCCCAATGCTGATCTCCTTCAGAATGGACTCGTTGGATGTCTTTAAATTACAAGTGGAGGAGAAGCTACATAAACTAGGAAGAAGGGAAAAGGAAATTTTTTGATTCATGTAACTGAAAAATTTGGAGGTAACTTCATGGAAAAAACCTGGACCTAGATGTTCAAATAATATCATCTGTCTGTCTCCAAACAGTGCTTCTCTTGTTGACTTTCTTTTCTGATTGCTGCCTCCCTGATAGAGGTCAAGAGCACCAAGGTCACATCCCACCTGATTAGTCACATCAGTGGAAGAAGAACTTCCGTTTTCCGAGAGAGGCAGCAAAAGTGCCAGGTTTCATCCTGAATCACTCAGGATGGTTTTGGCCACAAGTAACGGAAAACTGGGTCAAAGGGGCTTACTTTCTCACACAGCAGAAAGCCCAGAGATAGAGGCAGTTCCAAAGTGAGTTGATGTAGGGGATCAATCATGTGAGGGCATTTTGTCAGCTTCTCTGTGGGCCTCCTCCTTGTAATCTCAGATGGTTGTAGCAACTCCTGATATCACATCTTCATATGACAGTGTCCAAAAGTACTAAAGAGTAAGTCCCTGCTTGTGTCTTTTGAGAATGCAAAAAAACCTCTACAGAATTCCTCCTCTAGGTCTCGTGGGTCAGTTACCTTGCACACTCATGCTTTACCAATCCTTTTCAAATGGAATACAATTACTTGGTAGTTTTAGGCTTATTGACATTTGTCCCCTAGGGGCTAGATATGAATATTGGATATTGCTAAGGTCACCCAATAATTGAAAGTCAGAATTTAATTTGCAAGGAAGAAGAGGCAGGCTGTTTCAGTCCTTGATAGTATCTGCCTGTGTCTCACTGGGTTAATTCAGGTTATGTATCCATTCCTGAACCAATCACAGCAACCACCCATAGTCACATGACTACCTGTGATGCTATGGAGGTAGTGGCCTTGATGGTTCGTAGGGGTATTTTGTCAGTCTGCTAAACTCAGAGGAACCGAGTGGAAGAAGTTGGGTCCCTATTATTCAAACTGACTCCTAAGCTAACTGTCCTACCCAGAGGAGCAGGAAAACCCTTGTTAGATTCTTGACTCAACTGTTAATGAAGAAAAAAGGAATTCCTGTTCCTGTCATTCATCTGTGATCCAAGATTTGGGGTAGCTCATGAATATTTCAGAGTCACCATTGCACGTGAACCCCATGGTTAAGTATAAAGGAAAGCATGTGTTAAACAGGATCTCTCAGACAGAAGGCATGTTATAAGCTTCTCAACAGAACACTGTTATAATGGACCATCTGTAGAATGTGGACAAGTTCGTTAGGCAGAGTAATTTATTGTAATGATACTTGGCATCATGAAATTTCACTGTTACTGTGCTTCTTCACCTCGCTATATCTTTGGGAAATTCTCCATTTTAAGATTTCTTTATATAAATGTGGATGATCAAAAGGCTTTACTGAAGAGATGATAATTTTGTGTTGGACACAGATGTGAATACGCATGGGATGAATCTGCTAGACTACATTTGAATTAAGTGGTTAAATGTTTCTATCATGACATTCTTCTCTTCAAAATGTATAACAGCCTCTTGTTCCCTATTGTGATGAGACTTCATTCTTCTTCCTGATTTTTGGACCCCTGGTAACCTGCTCTTCCCTGGGTTTTTAGTCATCATGCTTGTACTCTGTAACCTAACTTCTGCCTAAGTTTCCACTTCTGCCTTCTGACTTGGTGTGTGTGTGTTCTGACCACTGAAGTGTCCTTCCTCTGCTTTTCCAAATTCTTCCCATTCCTCATAGCCAAGCTTCCTTTCTCCTACTCTGCTAACTGGCATGGTTCTCCCTCCTCTTCGAACCCTGATTATCCCACTTAAGGAATTTTAGCATCTTAAATGCTCCACATTTCTTTGTTCACTAATTGTTTCCATGTGTACATCCTCTCTTGTCTCCTTAGTTACAGCTTTTGGAGATATAACAGGTAACTCTGGCTCAACTATTTTTCTGTACTCCCAGTGGCTACTAGAGATTTGAACTTGGATGTCTCAGAGTCATCTTAACTTTAACGAGACTGAAGTGGCACCTGTTACCGGCCCCTCCTTCCTGCTCCACCTCGCTCTTGTTGTTGTAATCAGTTTCTGTAAAAAGCTTCTATGCAGTTACCCAAGCCACTCGTGATTCTGCCCTTTCTTTTAGGGACTCGTCATTCAGCCCGAGTCCTCTCAATTCTGTTCCTAAACATGTCTTGGTATCCCTTTCTCCATCCCTGACACCACTGGCTTGGTTCAAACCTTTGTGATCATTCACTGGGACCATTATTCTTCCAACAGATCTCCCTGGCTCCAGGCTCAATGCTTTATTTATTTTTTATTGAAATATAATGGATTTACAATGTTGTGTTAGTTTCTGGTATACAGTAAAGTGATTCATATCTATATATGTATATATATTTTTTCACATTCTTTTCCATTATAGTTTATTACAAGATACAGTAGGACCTTTCTGTTTTTATATGTAATAGAGTGTATCTGTTTATCCAAAACTCCAAGTTTATCCTTCCCCCTTCCCTTTCCCCTTTGTAACCATAAATTTGTTTTCTATGTCTGTGAGTCTGTTTCTGTTTTGTGAATAAGTTCATTAGTATCTTTTTTTTTTTAGATTTCACATATAAATGATATCATATGGTATTTGACTTTCTCTTTCTGACTTCATTCAGTATGATAATTTCTAGTTTCAGCCATGTTGCTGGAAATGGCAATATTTCCTTATTTTTATGGCTGAGTAATATTCCATTGTATATATGTACCTCATCTTTATGCATTCACCTGTTGATGGACATTTAGGTTGCTTCCCTTGTCTGTTGTGAATAATGCTGCTATGAGCATTGTGATTAATGTATCTTTTTGGTAGCTTCTTAGTCTTTTTTTGGGATCAGCATTAAGCTCAAGCAGGGAATACCTTGGCTTCTAAGTTTCAGGCATTCACAGCTTTTAAATAGTCTCTCACAGTGCTCATTTAGGTGGCCAATGACATTTTTTGAAAGGATACAATATTCTGGACACAGAACCGAATCATTATTAGTTGTTTTTTCCTTTGTTTCACCATTTCCCCAAATTTTAACAAAAATGATCCTAACCCATCTCCCTTCTTTCCCACCCCATCCCACCCACCCCAAATAATACACCAGTAAGTGGTGTTGGAGAAGACTCTTGAGAGTCCCTTGGACTGCAAGGAGATCCAACCAGTCCACTTTAAAGGAGATCAGCCCTGGCTATTCTTTGGAAGGAATGATGCTAAAGCTGAAACTCCAGTACTTTGGCCACCTCATTCGAATAATTGACTCATAGGAAAAGACTCTGATGCTGGGAGGGATTGGGGGCAAGAGGAGAAGGGGATGACAGAGGATGGGATGGCTGGATGGCATCACCGACTCCATGGACATGAGTTTGAGTGAACTCCAGGAGTTGGTGATAGACAGGGAGGCTTGGCGTGCTGTGATTCATGGGGTCGCAAAGAGTTGGACACGACTGAGCAACTGAACTGAACTGAATAGCCAAAAACGACACACATGCTACTCTGTAAAAATGCAGAGTTAACACGATTGGGAAAAAGGCTGTGTGGATTGTGGAGATGCTTTTTGAAGATCTACAGTATCTCTTGCTCTCCTACATCCCATTCTGCGTTTTGTTCTTCAGAGAAGGCAATTTGCTTTTTTTTTTTTTTTGGAAAGTTCAGAATGGGTTGCCATCAAACACTGACCCTCCTTCCCTTCCCGTCCACTGGGATGGGTGTGCAAACTGTATAGCGTGGAATGGCCTTGAAGCCCTTGGGCTGCTGTAGAGCACAGAAACTATACTGGCTCTTCAAAGGACATCTTCTCAAGCCACCTTTATGGTGTCAAGACAAGGAGAACTTTTTCCCCACTTGAAACCCAGTCAGATGTGACAGGGGCTGGTATTCAAGAGAGTTAATTCCTGTCATCTTTTTTGTCATCATCCTCTGAGGGGTAAGAATGCCATGTCAGCCTTTCCTCATAGAAGGATATGACAACCTGTGGGTACTTGACATTGGGTTCCTTGGCAGGGACCAGGTCAGCCTCATCAGAGTTCTTCATGTCATCAGGAACATGAGTTCTCCACTGGAGTCTCTAGCTCCAATAATCTGCTCTGGTTCCAAATCCTGGGCAAAGCCTCGTGGCTTTTCTGACTCTTCTTTCTTCTTTGGTTTGCTCTCCTCCCCCTTATCTTCCGAATCAGAATCAGCTTTGTGCTTGCCTGCCTCTGATTTATCTGTCTCGTATGCTGTTTTCTGTGACTGCAGAAACTCAGCAATGAGGTCAGGGCAATCCAGTTTCTCTTCTGGTTCCCATGTGTTATCCTCATCTGAGAACCCCTTCCACTTTAGGAGATACTCCACTTTGCCCTTTACCACTCGATGGTCTAAAACTTTCCCACTACATATTCTTCTTCCTCCTCTTCTAGCACCTCCTCCACTTTCTTCTTGTTTTATTTTTTCCCCATAATGCCCACCAGCTTTCTGGTATAAAGGATGATGCTGCTCGGGTCTTGTAGTTGTCAACCCTCCCTGCACTGGTTCAAGCGTCCAGGCTGTCTCTTCTGTCCTCTTCCCAATTTACTATGTTTCCTCTCCAGCCCAATCTCCCAGCCGTCCACCCAGCCCACGTCTCATTGTCTCGGTCTACTCAGACCAAAGAGCGACCCGCAAATGCCTTGTGGTCTGTACTTTCTCATGATGAGAACTTCATTCAGCCAAATTGAGCTTCTACTGGTGGCATGAGCACCTGTGCACCTTCAGGTCAGCAGACATGGACTCAGGATCTGGAGTCACCAGGTGCTGTGCCAAATTCCTCGCAGTACCAGTTATGTGTGTTTGTGTTTCTTTCCTTCAGTGGACTATGAGATTTTTGTCTCTTAATACCTGCTATAAAGTAGCAACTCAATAAATGATAGATGAGTATATGATACAGCATCATGATCTCATTCATAATTTAAGTCTCTCATTGATGAAACAATATTAGGCCCAGTAGAGGCATTCAATACATCCTCTTCATTTGATGGATTGTTTGCCAATGCCCAAGTCATGTAGTGTGAAGTGTCTTCTAATTTAACCTTTTGATCCATCTATGTTTTTATTTTTATTAAATGCATTATTGACTGAGTTTTTAGAACTGGTACTGGGTTTGCGTATCCTCTGGTTCCTTTTTGGATAGAATCCTGAACATTTCAGAAAGTTGTTGGCTGATGTGCTCTGGGTATGATGGGGAATCACCTTAGGTTGAGCCTATGCTGGATCATATGTTATACATATTTGTTTTTTCAAAGGAATGGGAAATACATGAATTAGAACATAATTTAGATATGGAAACCTACTCTGAACTCTCTGTTGGATTAATCATTAATATATTTTAAATTCCATATGTTCGGTGAGGTAGGACATAAACTGTGGTGTTGGAGAAGACTCTTGAGAGTCCCTTGGACTGCAAGGAGATCCAACCGGTCCATCTTAAAGGAGATCAGTCCTGGGTGTTCACTGGAAGGACTGATGTTGAAGCTGAAACTCCAATACTTTGGCCACCTCATGCGAAGAGCTGACTCATTTGAAAAGACCCTGATGCTGGGAAAGATTGAGGGCGGGAGGAGAAGGGGATGACAGAGGATGAGATGGTTGGATGGCATCACCGACTCAATGGACATGGGTTTGTGTAGACTCTGGGAGTTGGTGATGGACAGGGAGGCCTGGCGTGCTGCAGTTCATGGGGTTGCAAAGAGTCAGACACAACTGAGCGACTGAACTGAGGACATAAACATGTTAAGTGTAACTATATAAATACTTGTTAGTTGCTCAGTCATATCTGACTCTTTGTGACCCCATGGATTACTGTAGCCTGCCAGGTTCCTGTGTCTGTGGAATTCTCCAGGCAAGAATACTGGAGTGGGTAGCCATTCCCTTCTCAAGGGGATCTTCTCAACCCAGGGGTTGAACCCTGTCTCCAGCGCTGCAGGCAGATTCTTAACCATCTGAGCCACCAGGGAATCCCCTTGTAAGGCAAAGTCAATAAAAAGTTTCCAGGTAAAGTCTAAGTGGGGAGTTCTATTTTTCTAGGGATGAGTAACATCCAGGTGAGATTACATCCCTCTAGAAATAAAGCTGTCACACTGACGCAAGGATAGAGAGCCTGCTCTACTGATTTTGAAGGAGGAAACAGACAGAACAGGCTCCATCTTGAAAGCAGGACTCCATCTTGGGCCAGACTGTGGGCTTTGAGCTCTATGCCCAGTATCTATGGAAATGACATACCAACCGGAAAACCAGGCCCCCTGGAAGGAAGAGCCCCAGGGCTCGTACCTAGAGTCTCTGTTGCCTAAAAGAATACCCTAATTATCTGTGTAACTGAATAGAAGCATAAATTCTATTATGCTTATTGGGGTATGACCACAGGCCTATTGATAATTGTCCACTGTTAACTACCTAGGCTTAAGGCATATGGATCACGGGTTAACTTTGATCGTGTCTTTCTTTTCCTTTGTTCAGACTAGTTTCAGGGAATTTGGGGAGGTGGGTTTGGGCATGTACACTTAGGGTATATACGGTTTTCAGAAAAACTGGTCAGGGTCTTTGGCTAAGAGGAAACTCTGCCTTGGGCCCACCGGTGTAATAAACTGCACTCCATTGTCTGCATTGTCCTTCTGAGTGAGTTTGTTTCCCAGAATGCGTGGCTACAACAGTTTGATCAGCAATTCCTTAAAAGAGAATCTTCTGTATGACTCAGTCTTAACTGTGTAATCCTCTCAAAGCTTTTAAATGGGGTTTGGGCAGCAATTTTAATAATAGAAAATAATCGTTAATCTCAATGATTATTAACGTCAGTTGCTCTTCTACTTTGTAATGAAGTGTCTTTCAGGTAGGACTTGACTCATTCCTTCTCCAAATTCCTCACCTGATGCTGGCTATGCGTTTCTGTTTGCACTCAAACTGCCAATGTTCTGGTCTTTTTTCGCCTCCTCTGATTCTTTGTTACCAGATCTCTTCTCCATTGTCACTTTTTGCTTCTGGTTATTTTTGTGGTCTTGCCTGCTTCTAATCTCTAGTGTCATATCTTCTATCTGCCACCCCTGCAGCTTGCTATTCTTTTTCTTCTGTTCCAGTTGTTACTTTAGTTTTTTGATCTTTCTTCTTCCTGACTCTATTGCCAGTGTGTTCAGCTTTCCAGCTATTTCTAGCCAAGTATACCTCTCCTTCCTTGTTGTTATTGCTGTTCAAGGCCCAGTTGCTTCTTAGCTGGAAAGAGCAATACTGTTCATAGTTTTCTGATGTGTGAGGTCTGGTGTATCGAGAGTTGAGGTACTGGAGCATAACAAAGGTGAAGTTCTTCATCCATGGGACAGAAGGTTTGCATATTCTCTCCCCATTCTATTAGGAATAGAGCCATTTTACTTAGGGAAGAGTTACTGCTTTCATGATCTGGTGAAGGAGACAGAAAATGCCCTCATTAATTTACCTATCTCTTCTATACTAGAGTATAAGCTCCATATGGGTTGGAAACTTGCCATATTAATGTCTGCTATGTATTATATATATATTATGTGTGTATATATATATATAAAATGTGTGTGTAATATTACACATTATAGACCATCTGCAGTTCAGAAAGTGTTTAAAATATGCTTCTTGAATGAAGAATGGCTGAATAGTAAGACATATGGCAGAGGTATCAGGGCAGTGATTCTTATTAGAATCATTTAAGTCTCATTTAAAACACATAGTCTAGTTGTGAAGAGTTCACACTCCTAATGCAGGGGACCCAGGTTTGATCCTTGGTCAGGGAACTAAGATCCTACATTCTGCATCTAAGAGTTCACATGCTGCAACCAATACCCAGCACGGCCAAATAAATAGATATTAAAAAAAACCCATGCATTAATGCCTGGGTCCCCAAACTAGGCACAGTGCTATTCTTAGGTGTAATTTCCCCCTACATTTCAGAAATCTGTGCTTCTTAAAATTGATGAAATAATTGGAAGCATTTTTCTTTCTTAGTTGTAGATAAAATACACTTCAAATAGGCAGTGACATCTTAGATCGGATGAAACACAGTAAATCAGAATTTCTATAGCATGTAGCCTGGGCAGAAATGTAAGTCCTCCCAGTGAGTCTGAAACATACCGAGAGTTACAAGGTTCTGTATTTAGGAGGCTTATATGAGGGATAGATTAACAAGGGATCACTTACAACTACCTTTGAATTCTGAGCACAGCATCTGGTCTGTTGTAAACAACCAGTCCTCATTAGCTGAACCAAATAGAATTCCTCAGGGCACTGGAGAGGCCATTAAAATTACAATATGTATGTATTCTCTCTCTCTCTCTTTCTACATATATACACACATATACACACACACACCATGTTTGCTCTCTAGGCATCTGTATCTATATTTATAGCTATGGTGTGTGTGTGTATGTATGTATGTGTATATATACATGTGTGTATGTATATATATATATATATAGAGAGAGAGAGACTGCTGCTGCTGCTGCTAAGTTGCATCAGTCATGTCTGACTCTGTGTGACCCCATAGACGGCAGCCCACCAGGCTCCCCCATCCCTGGGATTCTGCAGGCAAGAACATTGGAGTGGGTTGCCATTTCCTCTCCAATGCATGAAAGTGAAAAGTGAAAGTGAAGTCGCTCAGTCGTGTCCAACTCTTAGCGACCCCATGGACTGCAGCCTACCAGGCTCCTCCGTCCATGGGATTTTCCAGGCAAGAGTACTGGAGAGAGAGACTGCTGCTGCTGCTGCTAAGTCACTTCAGTCGTGTCCGACTCTGTGCGACCCCATAGACGGCAGCCCACCAGGCTCCTCTGTCCGTGGGATTCTCTAGGCAAGAACACGAGTGGGTTGCCATTTCCTCCTCCAATGCATGAAAGTGAAAAGTCAAAATGAAGTCGCTCAGTCGTGTCCGACTCTTAGTGACCCCATGGACTGAAGCCTACCAGGCTCCTCCGTCCATGGGATTTTCCAGGCAAGAGTACTGGAGTGGGGTGCCATTGCCTTCTCCAGATAGAGAGATTAACATCCTATAATTTCAGTGGCCTCTCCAATGCCCTGAGGAATTCCACTTTGTTCAGCTAATGAGGACTGGTTGTTTACAACAGACCACATACTGTCTACACTGTAGATGATATGGGGCTTCCCTGGTAGCTCAGATGATAAAGAATCTGCCTGCAAAGCAGGAGACCCAGGTTCAATCCCTGGGTTGGGAAGTTTCCTTGGAGAAGGGAATGGAAACCCACTCCAGTATTCTTGTCTGGAGAATCCATGGACAGAGAAGCCTGGTGGGCTACAGTCCATGGCATTGGAAAGAGTCAGACATGACTGAGTGACTAACACTTTCACACTTATTCAGATGATATAGTAACTGTCCTAAATGACAATCAGGCATTTCCCAGGTGAGTTAGAAGTCTAAGAGAACCAAGCAAAGGCAGACAAGTACAGCCCCTTGAAGTGCATCTGGGTGGGTGTCATTGGAGGGGAGGCAAGTCAGGGGTATGGGTGGAGGAGGCTGGGAAGAGGGTCATTTTACTCTTTATGTTGTTGTTCAGTCATTCAGTCATGTCCAGCTCTTCATTCAGTCATGTCCAGCTCTTTGCAGTTGCGTGGACTGCAGCACACCAGGCTCCTCTGTCCTCCACTGTCTCCTAGAGTTTATTCAAATTCATGTGCATTGAATCAGTGATACTATTTAAACGTCTCATCATCTGCCTCCCTCTTCTTTTGCCTTCAATCTTTCCCAGCATCAGGGTCTTTTCCAATGAATCGGCTCTTCTAATTAGGTGGCCAGAGTATTGGAACTTCAGCTACAGCATCTGTCCTTCCAGTGAATGTTCAGGACTGATTTCCTTTAGGATTGACTGGTTTGAATTCCTTGCTATCCAAGGGACTTTCAAGAGTCTTCTCCAATACCACAGTTCAAAGCATCAATTCTTCAGTGCTCAGCCTTCTTCATGGTCCAACTCTCACATACATACATGACTGCTGGAAAAACTACAGCTTTAACTATACAGACCTTTATTGGCAAAGTAATGTCTCTGCTTTTTAATATGCTGTCTAGGTTTGTCATAGCTTTCTTCCAAGAAGCAAGTGTCTTTTAATTTTGTGGCTGCAGTTACTGTCATCAGTGATTTTGGAGCCCAAGAAAATAAAGTCTGTCACTGTTTCCATTGTTTCCCCATCTATTTGCTATGAAGTGATGGGACCGGATGCCGTGATCTCCATTTTTTTTTTTTAATATTGAGTTTCAAGCCAGTTTTTTCGTTTTCCTCTTTTACCCTCATCAAGGGGCTCTTTAGTTCCTCTTCGCTTTCTGTCATTAGTGGTATTCTCTGCGTATCTGAGGTTATTGATATTTCTCCTGGCAGTCTTTAATTCCATTTTGTGATTCACCTAGCCTGGCATTTTGCCTGATGTACTCTGCATATAAGTTAAATAAACAGAGTGACAACATACAGCCTTGACGTACTCCTTTCCCAATTCATGTCTGGTTCTAACTGTTGCTTCTTGACCTGCATACAGGTTTCTTAGGAGGCAGGTAGGAGGATCTGGTATTCCCATCTTTTGAATTTTCCACAGTTTGTTGTGATCCACAGTCAAAGGCTTTTACATAGTCAGTGAAGCAGAAGTAGAAAACATCTACTTGCTTTCTTTTCTTGCTTTCTCTATGACACAGCAAATGTTGGCAATTTGATCTCTGTTTCCTCCACCTTTTCTAAGCCCAGCTTGTACATCTGGAAGTTCTTGATTCACGTACCGCTAAAACCTAGCTTGAAGGATTTTGAGCATACTTGCTAGCCTGTGAAATGAGTGCAATTGTGCAATAGTTTGAACATTCTTTGGCATTGCCCTTCTTTGGGGTTGGAATGAAATCTGACCTTTTCTAGTCCTGTGGCCACTGCTCAGTTTTCCAAATTTGCTGAAATAGTGAGTGTAGCACTTTGACAACATCATCTTTTGGGATTTTAAATAGGATTATTTAGAATTTTAGAATTGTAAATTACTCAACTGGAATTCCATCCCCCGCCCCCCCAACTCTGTTGTAGTAATGCTTTCTAAGGCCCACTTGACTTCACACTTCAGGATCTCTGGCTCTAGGTGAGTGACCATACCATCATGGTTATCCAGGTCATTAAGACGTTTTTTCGTATAGTTCTTCTATGTGTTATTGCCACCTCTACTTAATATCTTCTGCTTCTATTAGGTCTTTACCACTTCTGTCCTTTACTGTGCCCATCCTTGCATAAAATGTTCCCTTGATATCTCCAATTTTCTTGAAGAGATCTCTAGTCTTTCCCATTCTATTATATTCCTGTATTTATTTGCATTCACTTATGAAAGCCTTATCTCTCCTTGCTGTTCTCTAGAACTCTGCATCCAGTTGAGTATATTTTGCCTTTTCTCCTTTGCCTTTCACTTCTCTTCTTTCCTCAGCTATTTGTAAAGCCTTCTTAGACGACCACTTTACCTTCCTGCATTTCTTTTTCTTGGGGATGGTTTTGGTCACTGCCTCCTGTACAAATTATGAACTTCCATCCATGGCTCTTTAGGCACTCTGTCTATTAGATCTAATCCCTTGAATCTATTCTTTACTTCCATTATATAGTCATAAGGGATTTGATTTAGGTCATACCTGAATGGTCTAGTGGTTTTCCCTGCGTTCTTCAACTTAAACCTAAATTTTGCAATAAGGAGCCGATGACCTGAGCCACAGTCAGCTCCTAGTCTTGCTTTTGCTGACTATATAGAGCTTCTCCATCTTCAGCTGCAAATAATATAATTAATTCTGATTTTGGTATTGATCATCTGCTGATGTTCATGTAGAGAGTTGTCTCTTGAATTGTTGGCAAGGGTGTTTGCCATGACCAGCATGTTCTCTTGTTACCCTTTACCCTGCTTCATTTTGTACTTGAAGGCCAAACTTGCTTGTTGCTCCAGGTATCTCTTGACTTCCTCCTTTTGCATTTTCAATCCCCTATAATGAAAAGGATATCTTTTCTTTGGTGTTAGTTCTAGAAGGTCTTATAGGTCTTCATAGAATCATTCAACTTCAGCTTCTTCAGCATCTGTGGTTAGGTCATAGACTTGGATTACTGTGATGTTAAGTGGCTTCCCTTGGCAATGAACTGAGATCATTCTGTCATTTTTGAGGTTGCACCCAAGTACTGCATTTTGGATTCTTCTGTTGACTATGAGGGGTACTCCTTTTTTTAAAAAAAATAAGGGATTCTTTTCCACAGTAGTAGATATAATGGTCATCCGAATTAAATTCACTCATTCTCTGTCCATTTTAGTTTACTAATTCCTAAGATATCAATGTTCAATCTTCCATCTCCTGCTTGCTGCTGCTGCTAAGTCACATCAGTTGTGTCTGACTTTGTGCAACCCCATAGACAGCACCCAACAGGCTCCTCCATCCTTAGGATTCTCCAGGCAAGAATACTGGAGTGGATTGCCATTTCCTTCTCCAATCTCCTGCTTGACCATGTCCAATTTGCCTTGATTCATGGACCTAACATTCCAGGTTCCTATGCAAAATTGTTCTTTCCAGCATCTGTCTTTCCTTTCACTACCAGACATATCCACAACTAAGCATTGTTTGCCTTTGGCCAAGCAGCTTCATTCTTTCTAGAGCTATTATTAATTGCCCTTCACTCTTCCCCAGGGGCATATTGGACACCTTCAAACTGAGGAAGCTTATCTTCTGGTGTCATATCTTTTTGCCTTTCATATTGTTCATGGAGTTTTCAGAGCAAGAATACCGGGGTGCTTTGTCATTTCCTCCTCCATGGACCGTTGTTTGTCTGAACTCTTCATTATGACCCGTCTATCAGTGGGAGGCCCTGTGCAGCATGGCTCATAGCTTCATTGAGTTACACAAGCCCCTTCCCCACGATAAGGCTGTGATTGATGCCCAAAGTACATTCTGTTGGGACTGATTTGAGAGGAGGCCAATGGGCAGTTAAGAATTCAGAGCAAATTTAATTGAGGATCCAATCTGTCAAAATTCTAAGCAGGCCAGGAATTTCTTCAGTCACCTCCCAGCTCCCATTTTGGTGACGTTTTTGCTTTGTATCAAATTCCCACAGCCTCACACCTCTGCTTGGCTGGCCTAGTTGTTCCCCCAGGCTTCCCTCCTTCTCTCTTTTGGACCTCACCGCAATCCAAAGCATCTCCAGTGCTTCACGGACTTGGTCATTTTCTTCCTGCTTCAGGGCTGCCCGCCTCCAGGGGGAGCCACTCACACCGCGGTCTTGGAGAATGGTGCCCATCCGTACCGCTCAGTGGTGCCGGGGTCACTAGGTGCTGCCTTCTTTTGTTTACAAGTTTATACAGGCCTTCTGAGGCCCTGGCCTTTTTCATGGAATTGGTCCCACAGAAAGAAGTTTAGGTTTCCTGGTTGATTATGGAGGAAGGTTTGTTTGTTTGCTTTTTGATTGAGTCAGTCTTCTATCAGAGGCAGCTTGATCCCATAGTTGGTGAGAGTATAGGCTTTGGAGGAAAACTGAGTTTAATTCCTCACCCCCTAAAACTGTACATGAGGGATAATGCCTTGCTGTTGGTAACTACATTTTCTCTTCTGGAAAATGGGGATAATAATAGTACTTATCTCACTGATAATCCTCATTGGTGTGAGGATTAAGGAGTTTAATATGATAAAGCTTCTAAGATAGTATCTGTCACATGGTAAGTACTCAAAACCCTCAGAGAATATTATTTGCTCAACCCTTCCATACCATAAGATTGAGAGCAGGAGGAGAAGAGGGCGACAGAGGATGAGATGATTGGATGGCATCACTGACTCAGGGGACATGAGTTTGAGCAAACTCCAGGAGATAGTGAAGGACAGGGAAGCCTGGTGTGCTGCAGTCCATGGGGTTGCAAAGAGTCAGACATGACTGAGTGACTAAACAACAACCTCCCTTCTACATGTAATGTAATTTTCTGCTTTCAAGAGTTGCTTGCTATTTCTGGTATTGTTAATTTGGCCACAAGGAGGAGAATAATGGTAGAAGTGTGCTAGCTAATTTAGTAGCAATGTTCATTTCAGATTTAATTGTGGTCCTGAATGTCTAAATTACCTACAACTTTGGTAATAATTCTTCGCTTTACCATGTTCTGTTTGGCAAAAAAAGTTTGATGAAATTCACAGGAGGACAAAAATTAGCTTGATGAAACCGACTCACTATATCATTAAGCATGAGCATTCTTTGGAATATCTTCACTTAGAGATTCTAAAATGATACATCTAAAGTTAGTCTAGAAGACTGGTGGAAAGAGAAGCATCGAATCTCCTCCTCCTGAAACTGGGGCTCTAGGTCTCCAGGTTGACATCATGGCTGATCTTTTATTTTATGGTCAATGAAGTTCAGGCTTGGCCTTGTGATACCATGCACAAGCTTAATGGTGCTTCCTAATGCACTACATAAGCAGGATTGATTTGAAGAAGAAATTAGCCCAATATCAGGAGCTTCTTGTTTCATATTAAACTTTTAAAACCAATCAGAAGCAAACTTAGTCAAGTCTCTGCAGACCATATTTTATTGACAGTTTATTGCAAAGGCGGCTCACTCCGATTTTTAAGTTAATGTTAGTTATGGAACAATGTCAGATTTCAGAGGAGCACACAGAATGTCTAACCTATTTTCAAAAAGCAGGTCAAATTTAGCATCTGGAGGATAACTTGCAATTTGGTTGAAAATAATTGAACAAGTTTAACATAAAATTCAATAAAGGGATCAGGGTATTCTAAGTTTAAAATTCTGAGATAAATGGCCCAAGGCTCTTGTCAACTGTCATTATTGCAAAGTCCAAGAGGGTTCCTGGGTTTCCATTTTCTCAGAGTGTATCTGTCTTGTTAAAAGAAGATTGTGCTGATTCACTTGTCTTGGTATTTCTTTAGAAAGACATTTTCAAAAAAAGTTAGAGATTTCACCACTCTAAGAAGTGAGGTTTCCTTCTACTATACTGAAGTACGGTAGAAGGAAAGCAGACTATAGAAGTGGTTTGAGCTCACTGCTTCTAGGAAGACGAAAGAAGAGAGGGAAATGGAGAGTCTTAAGTCATGTTTCCCAGAAGCAGACCTGGAGAGAGCGTTCACGTGTGAGTAAGTGATGCATTCAAGGCAGTAGCCAGGGAGATGGGGAAGGAAGGGGGGCCTCAGAAGGAAGGACTTCCACCCCCAACCCTCCAGGGGAACTTGAGGGTTTGTCCCAACCCACAGCAAGGCTGCTGAGGCTCTTATGTTCCTGCCCCATTAGCTATTGGTTAAGGACCGTGACTGCAGCCATGAAATTAAAAGACATCTGCTCCTTGGAAGAAAAACTGTGACAGACCTAGGGTATTAAAAATCAAGACATCACTTTACTGACAAAAGTCCGCATAGCCAAAGTTATGGTTTTTCCATAGTCATGTACGGATGTGAAAGTTGGACCATAAAGAAGGCTGAGCACCGAACAATCGATGCTTTCAAACTGTGGTGAAGACTGTGGAGAAGACTCTTGCGAGTTCCTTGGACAGCAAGGAGATCAGTCCAGTCAATCCTAAAGGAAAGCAACTCTGAATACTCATTGGAGGGACTGATGCTGAAGTTCTAGTACTCTGGCCACCTGATTAGAAGAGTCAACTCATTGGAAAAGACCCTGATGCTGGGAAAGATTGAAGGCAAAGGAGAAGAGGGCAACCAATGATGAGATGGTTGGATGGCATCATTGACTCAGTGGAAACGAGTTTGAGCGAATGCCAGGAGATAGTGAAGGATAGGTAAGCCTGGTGTGCTGCAGTCCCTGGGATTGCAAAGACTGCAGGGAGACATTACACTAACCTTATTCCTCATCCTCCACTAAGGGGAAGAGGGTTAGGCACTAGGAACACACATTCACAGACAAGTCTACTTTCTAGGCTTGCAGGTGAAGTGGACTCTGAGAACTCTTTCAGAGAAGACCCTTCAGTGCTGGCTGTTGAAGGTGAAAGCCAGGGAGCTGTCTTAATGCATAAAGGTAACCCCAGAGGACCTGTGCAAAGTGCTGACCTCATCCTCCATAGAGAAGAAAAGGAAAGGAGCTGGGGCGCCTTGATTTTCTCCCTGACTCCCCACTCCCTGGGCCAAACTTTAATGCGGGTGCTTCTAGTAACAACTGGATATGAGGGAACCATGCAGGACAGAGCCGGGTCTCCTTTGTCTTCCACAGAGCACGGAAGATGTCTGCATGTTCCCACACACAGGCGGACAGCACTGGGTCGGGGGCAACCGGGAGGCGGCAGACCCCAGGGGACAGCAGGGTCCCAGTGAGAACTGCAGTGAACACAGGAGCCAGGCAGCAGGGAGAGCTGCAAGGTCACAAGGCCAGTGCACGGCAATGCAGGTGAAGCTGGGCTTTGCTGAAAGGCATCCCCGAGCATAGACGAGGCTAAGCTGAAGGGCTCAGTGCCCTTTCTTCTTGGTGTTCTAGTTTGGGCTCCTGTTTGGTAGGCTTCTCCCCATCTTGGACAGTAAGACGCCTCAGAGCCAAGCCTGGAGGAGGTGAGAAAAGGATCAAGTGCTTTGGCCTAGTTCTGTGTTACTCATTCGGTCACATCTGACTCTTTGCTACCCCATGGACTCTTGCCCACCAGGCTTCTCTGTCCATGAAATTCTTCAGGCAAGAATACTGGAGTGGGTTGCCATTTCCTTCTCCAGGGGATCTTCCTGGCCCAGGAATTGAACCCAGGTCTCCTGCATTGCAAGCAGATTCTTTATCATCTCAGCCACCAGGGAAGACCTAGGCTTGAAATTCACAGGTGAGAGATAAAAGGGACTTCAGAAATCATCAGAGGAGGAAGAGGGGCAGGCAGAAGCACTCCCCTGCCATAAGGGGTAGAAGTGCATCTAGGCGTTTGCTCCTTCTCCTGCGTGCTATGGGGATAGGGGCAAAGGGATGGATGACTGGAGGTTGAGGAATAAGGTTAGTCTCCTGTGTCCATTTTTGCAAAGCCTTCCTCCTCTAGTTGACCTTAGATGCCTTAATCAGAAAACTATGGCCTCTCACTGTGGCCAGCTTCATCTAACATAGAACTTTTCAACATCTCATTTTCCTCGATGCTCTGATATCAACTGACTGACTTTCCAAATCATTGACAGCAAGGTATTAATACCTTCCTCTCATGCTCATAGCTTAATGGGCTTCCTTTTCCAAGGTTATCTGCAGAGAAGAAGGGTACAGTCCTTTTGTATTTGAAAACTCATTTTAAACATTATTGTAAAGACAGCCCAGGTTCATTTTAGAAAATTTGTTGTTCAGTTGCTTAAGTCCTGTCCGACACTTTGCAACCCCATGGACTGCAGCACTCCAGGCCTCCCTGTCCTTCACTATCTCCTGGAGTTTGCTCAGACTCAATGTCCATTGAGTCAGTGATGCTGACTAACCATCTCATCCTCTGTTACCCCCTTCTTTTCCCGCCCTCAATCTTTCCTAGCATCAGGGTATTTTCCAATGAGTTGGCTCTTCACATCAGGTGGCCAAAGTATTGGCGCTTCAGCATCAGTCCTGTAGAAAAATAAAAAAAAGAAATACCAACAATTCTACAACCCAAAGAAAACCATTGTTTATGTTTTGGCCTGAATCCTTCTCATCTTTTTATCAATTCATAAATAATGAAGACATACAGACATATATACTTAGATTATTTGCATTTTAACAGAAGAACTTGAGGGAGGCGGTGGAAGTTCTCAGCCAAAGGAAAAAGTTAGTGCCAGGGATATGTGTTAACCCCTTTCCAGACATTGACTCAGTTGATGCATGGGGCAGGAGTGAGTCTGGTCCACAGCCTGACACTCTATTCCCTGTTGAACTAGCTTAGGGCTGGGCCTTAGACAGGTCAGGTTGTAGGCTTGGAGACTTTGGAGAGTAGGCATTCAAATATAAAGATGTAGGGGAGGCAGATGGGAGCCATGGTTGGAGCAACCCCCAGACTGAGCTCACAGTGGATTTTCTGGCCTGGAAAGGAATCTGAGTCAACTTTTGTTCAACTGGTGGCAGGCCCTTTGTACTTGCTTTTGTTCATACACTAGGCTAAATCTTAAACATTCAGAAACTCTTAAGACAATGCTTGTGCCTTTTGTAGGTGTAAAAATTCACTGTGTTCAAGGAATGGGCAGGTTACGTGTCACAGGCTGAGTACTTCTAGATGTGCACTCTAGGATGGAATTTAGTGAGCAAAACACTAATTGGTAAGTGCCCTAGAGAACAACACCCATGGGAGGGAGGGAAGGAAAGGAAGCAGAACTGGAAAGAAGACGGTGAGTCACGATGCAATGACCCAAACCCTGAAGGAGCTGACAGTTGCTTGTGACAGACAGGTCCTTCCATGAGAGGGGATCTGGACAGTTCATCTTAGTGTCCGTCAATTACGTAGGTGGGATTAAGACACAGTGGTATGCTGGGGAGGGTGGTGAACTTGTGGAGCAGGCTGCAGGCAATGGCCAAAGTCAAATTTAATTCATGAAAGTGCTGCGCTGGCCACGCAAAACACATTTTGGGGTAGATTCTGGACTTGTCCTCTTGTCTAGAGCCTCTCTGCTCCAGCACTTGCTGGCTCTGAGACCTAGGACAGGACAGTCTGTGTGTGTTTCAGCTGACTTATCTGAAAAAAAAAAATTGGATAATAATTATATCTACTTTGAAAAGTTTGTTATAAGAATTACATGTAATCTGTAATAAAACACTAAGCAGGGCATATTGTTATCAATAACAATGTTATTTGCTTTTATGGTATTGGTAATACTAATTATTACCTTCAGATTACCTAAAAGCTCCTGGTGTTGATGACTCTGTGACCCTCAAGTCTTAATCTTATCCATGTCTCCTAGCCTCAAAATCTATTCTCTTTGCCTACTGGATTTTCCCATCTGATTCCAACTCAATGTCCTCAATGTCCTCAAACAGAATTTATGACCTGTATCACCTCCCTAACCCCTGGCTTTCTGCATTCACCATCTCTCCAATCTCTTCTGTGTATTTCTTTCTTTCTTTCTTTTTAAGTTTTTGTTTGGCTGTGCTGGGCCTTGGTTTTGGCACTCAGGAATTTTATCTGTAGCATGTGGGATCTAGTTTGCCAACCAGGGATGAACCTGGACCCCCTGCATTGGGAGTGTGGAGTCTTAGCCATTGGACCACCAGGGAAGTCCCATTTTCTGTGTATTTCACAGTCACCCAATATTGTCTTTCTTTCTCTCCTTTTCCCCCCAGATTCCACCCAGGCCTCCGTCCCCATTCCATCTTCTGAAGTGTTTCTGGAAACCTCCTCTTTTCCGTGACTGATTTTGGCTCTCATCCTGCTATCCACTTCTGATAACTCAATTTCATTTTCCAGATGGAAAAGATGCGAAGGAGATTATTTTCCAGATGCGAAGGAGATTATTTCAATACAAAACCACAGTGACCGCCTCATTTGTTCCAGCAGAAGTGCGAAACTCCTCAGACTGCTTTTTGTGATCTGGACTTGACCTACACTCCAAACCTTGTCTTTAACAACCTTTCGCCAATATGCAGCCAATTCCATAACCTGAGTCCTTGCTGCAAGGCTGGCATGTCTGCAGTTTCATGAATAAGGCTTTCTCAAGAAGGCTGCCTCCATCCTTGCCCACCCTCCTGGAGAATTTTAAATTATCTGTAAATTCTAAGTTCGCTTATCTCCTTGTCTCTGATGTGTCTCTCCTGATCAAATTCAGGCATTGTCTTTTTAAAAATAATTCTCTATCATTCCTCTATTTAAAATTTATTTTTTCAGTAAACACTCACTGAGTTCCCATCAAATGCTGAGCAATCTGTTCAATGCAGCTGTTACAATGAGTTTTTCGTTATATGTCTAGCTAGTAAAGTTATGAGGTCTGGGGTACTGGCTCTCTTAATCTTGCATGCCTTGTATCCAGCTTAGTTCCTTGCATGTAGTAGGTGCTCAATTTATGCTGTTTGTATAAATCAAAATAATATGATAGGATTTTCAAAATACACAATCGGGACAGATGGTCTGGCAAAGTATGTTTTTCTTATTAGTAGGTGTATTTATATAGATTCTTCTTAAAATTTTATTTTTTTCTGTTGGTCATGTTGAAAAAAACACAAAGACATAGAACAGGACATGTCTCCCCAGTTGGTTGCTGTTTAGTTGCTCAGTCCTCTCCGACTATTTGCGACCCCATGGACTGCAGCACTCCAGGCTTCCTTGTCCTTCCCTGTCTCCTGGAGCTTGCTCAAACTCATGTCCATTGAGTTGGTGATGCCATCCAACCATCTTGTCCTCTGTCGCCCCCTTCTCCTCCTGTCCTCAATCTTTCCCAGCATCAGGGTCTTTTCCAGTGAGTCACCTCTTTGCATCAGGTGGCCAAGGTTTTGGAGCTTCAGTTTTAGCATCAGTCCTTCCAAATAATATTCAGGATTGATTTCCTTCAGAATGGACTGGTTGGATCTCCTTGCAGTCCAAGGGACTCTCAAGAGTCTTTTCCAACACCACAGTTCAGAAACATCAATTCTCCGGCACTCAGTCTTCTTTACGGTCCAACTCTCACATCCATACATGACTACTGGGAAAAGTAATGTCTCTGCTTTTTAATACTCTGTCTAGGTTTGTCACAGTTTTTCTTCCAAGGAGAATACATCTTTTAATCTCATGACTGCAGTCACCATCCTCAGTGATTTTGGAGCCCCCCAAAATAAAGTCTCTCACTGTTTCCATTATTTCCCTATCTATTTGCCATGAAGTGATGGGACCGGATGCCATGATCTTAGTTTTTTGAATGTTGAGTTTTAAGCCAGTTTTTTCACTCCTCTTTCACCTTCATCAAGAGACTCTTTTAGTTTCTCTTCATTTTCTACCATAAGGGTGGTGTCATCTACAAATCTGAGGTTATTGATATTTCTCCCAGCAATCTTGATTCCAGCTTGTGTTTCATCCAGTCTGACATTTCACATGATGTACTCTGCAGATAAGTTAAATAAGCAGGGTGGCAATACACAGCCTTGATGTACTCCTTTCCCAATTTGGAACCAGTCAGTTGTTCCATGTCCGGTTCTAACTGTTGCTTCCTGACCTGCATACAGATTTCTCAGGAGGCAGGTAAGGTGGTCTGGTATTCCCATCTCTAAGAATTTTCCAATTTGTTGTGATGCATACAGTCAAAGGCTTTAGTGGAGTCAATATAGTAGAAGTAGATGTTTTTCTGGAACTCTATTGCTTTTTCAATGATCCAGTGGATGTTGGCAATTTGATCTCTGGTTCCTCTGCCTTTTCTAAATCCAGCTTGAACATCTGGGGATTCTCAGTTTATGTACTGTTGAAGCCTTGCTTGGAGAATTTTGAGCATTACTTTGCTAGCATCGGAAATGAGTGCAATTGTGTGGTAGTTTGAACATTCTTTGGTATTGCCTTTCTTTGGGATTGGTATGAAAACTGACCTTTTCCAGTCCTGTGGCCACTGCCGAGTTTTCCAAATTTGTTGGCATATTGAGTGCATCACTTTCATAGCATCATCTTTTAGGATTTGAAATAGCTCAACTGGAATTCCATCACTTCCACTAGCTTTGTTTGTAGTGATGCTTTCCAAGGCCCACTTGACTTCACATTCCAGGATGTCTGGCTCTAGGTGAGTGATCATTCTAGGTGGTTATCTGGGTCATGAGAATCTTTTTTGTACCCTTCTTTTATGTATTCTTGCCACCTCTTCTTAATATCTTCTGCTTCTGTTAGATCCATACCATTTCTGTCCTTTATTGTGCCCATCTTTGCATGAAATGTTCCCTTGGTATCTCTAATTTTCTTGAAGAGATCTCTTGTCTTTCCCATTCTGTTGTTTTCTTCTGTTTCTTTGCACTGATCACTTAGGAAGGCTTTCTTATCTCTCCTTGCTATTCTTTGGAAATCTGCATTCAGATGGATATATCTTTCTTTTTCTCGTTTGCTTTTCACGTCTCTTCTTCTTTCAGCTATTTGTATTGTAAGGCCTCCTCAGACAACCATTTTGCCTTTTTGCATTTCTTTTTCTTGGGGACCTTAACTGGTATACTCTGATTATAGAGTCACTTTCTTTGAGCTGAATTTGAGTTCTCCTGAGACCTTGGTTTTCTATTGTTTTTGTTATTTAGTCACTCAGTTGTGTTTCACTCTTCGTGAGCCAGTGGAATGTAGTCCACCAGGCTCCTCTGTCCATGGGATTCTCTAGGCAAGAATACTGGAGTGGGTTGCCATTTCCTTCTCCAGGCAATCTTCCCGAAAGGGATCAAACCCAAGTCTCCTTTGTCTTTTGCGTGGCAGGCAGATTCTTAACCACTGAGCCACTGGAGAAGTTCACGAGAACTAGGCTCCTTCCTCACGAGTGTCCTATTCCTTTAAGGGCTGATGGTTTGTCCTGGTGCAGAAGCAGTGGAGATGCTGTTTTTTCCCATGGTTTTCTAAGAATCCGCTTTTATATTACATCATTTTATTGCAGCTGATTCCATAACAGAAAAGCATTTCCTTCTCTCCTACTTCACCTTTATTCTTCAGTCCTTGAACTTGTCTCTGAATGTGCAGGCTATTTTGAGATCTTCTTTCATCCTAGGTTTGCTGTGGCACCCCAAACTGGCCAGCCATTTGAGGCAGAATGGCTGGAAAGGAGCCGTGATGAGCTCTATTTATATTCAGACCCTCTCTGGCTCCCACCTCAGGACACAGAGCCCGAGCAAAGTGGATCCTACCTGTGATTACTTTCAAGACACTGCTTCATTCTTCCTAGTGGTCAGAGTCCCAGACTGAGGCACCCAGGTGGCTTATTTCAACTGTGAGCTTTTGTGTTTCTGGGACAGAGGTGTGGAGGAAGCCATTATGTGGGGTAGATGGTGGTATTCAAGGGCCCAGAAATATCTGGTCTTATTTTTTTCCCCCAACAGAACTATCTGTATGGAGAGACACAGAACTTGGAAGTTGCTATACATGTGGCATAACTAATTAGTGATTTATGGAACTTTGAGCGCTCTGAGAATTCTGTAACAAGATGACGTTTGTATTAAAAATGATCTCGGGCTGGGGAAATGTACTAGACGTGCAGTTTATATAAGGAAAGAACATCCTTTTCTCCCTGATACAAGCCTCTTTCAAGCTGATTTTAGAAAGTAGTTGGGCTTTCTTTGATGGACAGAGAACAGTTCACATCTTATCCATAATGCTGTCATCAAGAACCAAAGTTTCTAATTGATTGTTATCAAATAATAATGTGTACTTGTGAGGGAGTTTACTCCTCACAAACTAATGCATTTTGAAAAGCTTTTTATTTTGTATCGGGGTATAGCTGATTGCCAGTGTTATGACAGTTTCAGGTGGACAGCAGAGGGACTCAGCCATACATATACATGTATCCATTCGCCTCCAAACTCCCCTCCCATTCAGGCTGCCACATAACATTGAGCAGAATTCCCGGTGCTATCCCTGTGGGTCATTGTTGGTTATCCATTTTAAATATAGCAGTATGTACCCTTCCATCACAACCTCCCTAACTGTCCCTTCCCTCCAGTCTTCACCCTCCAGCAACCATAAATTCATTCAGTCTCTGAGTCTGTTTCTCCTTCTCTGTATGACTTATTTCACTCAATACAACCAAGCAAAGGCATTTATGACTCAGTTGTTCTGGCCAAAAATGGGTAGCTGCATCATGTGGTGATCTGGTCGTCTTTTTCATAGACATTGATCACTATCAAATTCATTTCAGATCAAGATCTATTGATTCTGTCTCTGAATTTGAAAATGTCTGCCATTTGGAAATTTTATAAGTCATGAACTAAATCTTTATCAATTTAAATAATTTTAAAAAGTCTCTTCAGGACTCATCTGTTCCTTCGGGGAAACCCTGGCACTGTTTTCTTTAAGGGGAGTCAAATTCAGATAAATTTCTTATATTGCCTTTTATGCTTTAGGGTCAAAGGGGATGCCTTTTACTTTTTTTTGTTTTTAAATATAAGTTTTTAGTAGATAATACATGTATCTGGTATGAAATACATAAAATACAAAATCCTCTACAGTGAAAATTAAGCCTTCAAGAAAATTAAACCACTCAGTTTTTTCTATGCCTACCTAGAACTATCTCATTTTCAGCATGGATTTCCAGAAATACTCAATGCATATCAAAAATATACAGTATATGGCATATGTTTTTTAATGTGAAGAATAAAGCATGCTTTTTCCTTTCACTTAGTATCTCTGGGAAATGATAGTAAACATTGCTACTCATTAATTATTTCCAGTTCTCCTTCTGGCTAATTAGTAGGAATGCACTTCTCTGACCCTTTGTAGTTAGTCATGATCATATATATGACTTGCTTTAACCAATGAAGTGTAATCAGAAGTGACATGTGTCACTTCTGGGTAGAAAGACTTTAGAGTAGGTCATAATTCTTTTTATCTCTCTTCTTCCTGCCACTATGATTATGATGTTCTAGCTGGCAAACCCAGGTCCTTGAATTATATGGAGCAGGACATTCCCCTGCTTAAGGAATGCATATTTTATGATTGTAAAATAAAGTTTTATTGTGATAACCTGCGATGACCCAGACCATCCTGGCTGACATAGAGTACTTTATTAGTACGTACGGAATCATCAGTCTTTTCAACAGATGCACAGTAATCTGTTGTTTGCTGTGTGCTGTGCTAAGTCCCTTCAGTCATGTCCGACTCTTTGCAACCCTGTGGACCATAGCCCACCAGGCTCCTCTGTCCATGAGATTCTCCAGGCAAGAATACTGGAGTGGGTTGCCATGCCCTTCTCCAGGGGATCTTCTCGAACCAGGGGTCAAACCTGTGTCTCCTATGTCTCCTGCATTGGCAGGCGGGTTCTTTGCCACTAGCGCCACCTGGGAAGCCCAATCTATTGTTTGGAGATAACAGTATGTAACTAGTTGCCTATGACAGACATCTAATGTGTTTCCAATATTTTGTCATTATAAACAATGTGTTAGTGAATACCGCAGCAAATTATGTTGTAGGGCTGGATCCTTTATTCATTCATTCATTCAGCTGCGGTCTTAGTTGCGGCACACAGGATCTTTTAGTTGTGACATTTGAGATCTAGTTCCCTGACCAGGAATGGAACCCAGGGCCCCTGTATTGGGAGTGTGGAGTCTTAGCCACTGGACCACCAGGGAAGTCCCAGGGCTGGATACATTTTGATTATTATTCTTCCTTGAATAAGATGACAACTTCTTAAAACAGGTCTTTGCAGAAGTTGTCTGTGTGTGTTGGAAAGGGATTGTATAGTGGTGGGAGTCAGGTCATATTCAGGCTAGCAAGAATCTATCCTGTTTCACAGTGACATTTTTCATGAGATAGGTTATATGGGCTCATGTAGCCTTTACTCCCTTTAACTAGCAAGAACGAGCAGTTGTATCTAACCAGCCTTATAGACAGTTTGTGCCCTACAAATATGGCATGATTATTGATTTCTCACTTAGCTCTGCCTCCGCCACTTCTCCTTGGTGCCATTACTGATTCACAGAGCTTTGCAAAATCAGAATTACTGGTCTTGCCCACCTGTATGTGTCACCTCTTTTACAGGGTCTGTGCTTTGCTATTTTGCTGAGGTTAGCGGTCACAGGCATGCTCTTTTGCAGTATCTTTCTAGCCTCCTGTTTGATGCTGAGTTTGGCATCTTCTCCTCATTTTGTGTCCTGGAGCACTTATGCCTTCTGGTGTCATCGAGGATGTAGTTTGATTTATATTTCCCATTGTCTTTGTTTTACAGTGATTTCCAGGAGAAGGGGCAGTGTCATTTTAAAACTAGAAGTATCCTCCAATTTTTTGAAATTTGAAAGTGTCCTCTAATTTTCTGGTTGTTGCTCATTCCTTTTAAGCCGTGCTGAATCTAAGAAAGTTCACTGACAGTTAGATTTTTTTTTTTTATTGTAATGCAAGCGCCTGGCATTAAGCTTTTGATTGGCCAGGCATCCACTTTAAGTACACTTACTTCAAATAACCACAGTGCCAGCTACACAACCAGATAAAGAGCTAATAACCTGACCTGCCTGTGAAGTCGTCTTTCTGTAAAATCACTGGTTGACTGAGATCAATGACCATTTTGACCACCTGCAGTGCTTTAGTTTCTGCTCTTATTTTATTTTTTTAATTTAAAAAGATTACTTATTTTTGCCTGTACTGGGTTTTCATTGGTGCTCAAGTGAAGAGTGGGGGCTACTTTCCAGCTGTGGCTCACTGGCTTCTCAATGCAGTGGCTTCTCTTGTGGAGCACGGGTTCCAGGGCACACGGGACTCCGTAGTTGTGGCTCCCGGACTCTAGAGCACAGGTTCAGTGCTTGTGGCACACAGGCTTAGCTGTTCTGTAGCGTGTGAGATCTTCCCAGATCAGGGATCGAACCCATATCTTCTGCATTGGTAGGTGGATTCTTTACCACTGAGCCACCAGGGAAGCCCAGTTTCCACTCTTATATTTTAAATTCACCAGCAAAGAGTGAGCTCTAGAAACCCTAGGCATTTTCGCCTTGACCCTGATAGATGCAGAACCCTGGTTCTCTGTCTCCAACTCCCCCTATCCCCCACCACTGTGTGGTACCAGGCATGCCTTGTATCCTCCAAGACCTGTGAGTAATAAACTTGTTTTTTTCCCAAAGTTCTCTGATGTTGCTGAGGTTCATCTTGCAATCTTAATAAGAGCCACAAGGGCCCAGTCCAGCCACAGCAGTCAGAAAAGGAAACTGTTTGTGGGGGCTTGCCTTGATAGCATCCCTATTGGTGGCTGAGACTGACACAAAACATCCCTGCAACTTGGTTGGAGGGTTATTTAACAGTATGAATTTCGTAGCTGATGAGTTGTAGAAGATCAGCAATCTTGTATACACTAACCTACCATATTGAGTTTACTTGCTGCCCACAGCATAACGCTTTCTCTGCTAAACCCAAGAGTCAGAGTAACTTCTCCTCTTGCCCTCGATCTTTCCCAGCATCAGGGTCTTTCCAATAAGTCTGCTCTTCACATCAGGTGGCCAAAGTTTTGGAGCTTCAGCTTTACCATCAGTCCTTCCAGTGAATATTCAGGGTTGATTTCCTTTAGGATTGACTGGTTTGATCTCCTTGCTGTCCAAGGGACTCTCAAGGATTCTCTCCAGCACCACAGTTTGAAAGCATCAAATCTTCAGTGCTCAGCCTTCTTTATGGTCCAACTCTCACATACATACATGACTATTGGAAAAACTATAGCTTTGACTATATGGACAAAGAAAGAGGATAGGGAAAAAGCTAGTGCTTGGAAGGAAAGTTATGACCAACCCAGATAGCATGTTCAAAAGCAGAGACATTACTTTGCCAACAAAGGTTCGTCTAGTCAAGGCTATGGTTTTTCCTGTGGTCATGTATGGATGTGAGAGTTGGACTGTCAAGAAGGCTGAGCACCAAAGAATTGATGCTTTTGAACTGTGGTGTTGGAGAAGACTCTTGAGAGTCCCTTGGACTGCAAGGAGATCCAACCAGTCCATTCTAAAGGAGATCAGCCCTGGGATTTCTTTGGAAGGAATGATGCTAAAGCTGAAACTCCAGTACTTTGGCCACCTCATGTGAAGAGTTGACTCATTAGAAAAGACTCTGATGCTGGGAGGGATTGGGGGCAGGAGGAGAAGGGGACGACAGAGGATGAGATGGCTGGATGGCATCACTGACTCGATGGACGTGAGTCTGAGTGAACTCCGGGAGTTGGTGATGGACAGGGAGGCCTGGCGTGCTGCGATTCATGGGGTTGCAAAGAGTCGGACATGACTGAGTGACTGATCTGATCTGATCTGAAGCAGCTATATCGACTCCATGGTTTATTTTTTCTTTAATCTTTTTCAAGACCAACAGTAACATTTTAGAGAGAGCATGTAAATGATTTCTTTACAAATGGCAGCATTTCCTAAATCAGACTGTGATCCTCACTAGAAATAGTTAAGTAGAAAATGCTAGCAATCCTGCATTTGACCTTGAGGGTGGCAGATAGACTTTTTAAAAAAAATTTTATTTTATTTTTAAACTTTACAATATTGTATTGGTTTTGCCAAATATCGAAATGAATCCGCCACAGGTATACATGTGTTCCCCATCCTGAACCCTCCTCCCTCCCCATACCATCCCTCTGGGTCCTTCCAGTGCACCAGCCCCAAGCATCCAGTATTTTGCATCGAACCTGGACTGGCGACTCGTTTCATATGTGATATTATACATATTTCAATGCCATTCTCCCAAATGATCCCACCCTCTCCCTCTCTCACAGAGTCCAAAAGACTATTCTATACATCAGTGTCTCTTTTGCTGTCTCGTACACAGGGTTATTGTTACCATCTTTCTAAATTCCATATATATGCGTTAGTATACTGTATTGGTGTTTTTCTTTCTGGCTTACTTCACTCTGTATAACAGGCTCCAGTTTCATTCACCTCATTAGAACTGATTCAAATGTATTCTTTTTAATGGCCGAGTAATACTCCATTGTGTATATGTACCACAGCTTTCTTATCCATTCATCTGCTGATGGACATCTAGGTTGCTTCCATGTCCTGGCTATTATAAACAGTGCTGCGATGAACATTGGGGTACACGTGTCTCTTTCCCTTCTGGTTTCCTCAGTGTGTATGCCCAGCAGTGGGATTGCTGGATCATAAGGCAGTTCTATTTCCAGTTTTTTAAGGAATCTCCACACTGTTCTCCATAGTGGCTGTACTAGTTTGCATTCCCACCAACAGTGTAGGAGGGTTCCCTTTTCTCCACACCCTCTCCAGCATTTATTGCTTGTAGACTTTTGGATCACAGCCATTCTGACTGGCGTGAAATGGTACCTCATAGTGGTTTTGATTTGCATTTCTCTGATAATGAGTGATGTTGAGCATCTTTTCATGAGTTTGTTAGCCAGGCAGATAGACTTTTTTCATGGTGTGATCCAAGAAATAACAACAGAGTAAATGACTTCCGTGGGATATCTTTTGTTTGTTTTGACTGGCATTCTGTCTAGAGGATATCTTTCCCCAGCTCATGTCCGAGGAAAATTATGTTAGCATCGTGGCAACTGCACCATCAAGAAGATGTTCTTCAGTTACTGAAGTAAACTTCTGAGTCAGCACTGAACTCACATAAGACAAGTAGGCCTCCTTATGTTCCCACATAGACAGTATATTCTGTCCAACACCTAGAGAAGACTGGAATAACTTTAATTGAATAAATGCAGTCGCTCATTGTGTACTTGAGCAATTTCCCTCTTTGCTTTCTTGACTCTGAGAACTTAAGAGTAGAATAAAGGTCTATTTGTTGGGGGCAGTGACTAAGGAAAAATGACATTAGCTTTCTTCTTGCCCTCTTATTTCAGAGTCTGCCTCGCCTGTATCCAAACTCAAGTCCACAAGCACTGGGGTATTCATTTCACTGTCCCTGAGTATGTTATATTGGAGGATAGCAGTATGGTGTGTATTCTACCTGTGTCCCCTCAGCATCACTGTTTTTAAGCAGACAGCTGCTGCTTTATAACAACCTGTAACTTTCTGAGTGACCCTTTCTCTGGCTACGGGGGTGTGCTTGGCCCCTACACAGGGCGGGCCAGAAGTGCTGGAAAGTCTGTGGTACCAGGAGCAGGTGAGAGCTGCTTGCCCCTTGCCCCCCAACCTTGGTGGGTGTACACCCTGAGTTGAGATCTATGAAGTTTCCCAGATTTTCCAATGGGGATGAGCTGTACTGGCCCAAGGTGATAACCAGCTCATTAACATACCTATCTCAGCTTTCTCCCCTTCTCAGTCTCATTTCTCCACTCCCTTTTGATACTTCCTGGGATCACTTCCCAAACAAACTCCTTGTAATTAGTCCTATGTCGGGCTCTTCATTTAGAAGATTCCAATCTAAGACAGTTGATATAAGAGTGGTCTGTAGGGAGCAGGGGCTTCCCAGGTAGCGCAGTGGTAAAGAATCCACCTGCCAGTGTAGGAGACTCAGGAGACATGGGTTTGATCCCTGGATCAGGAAAATTCCCTGGAGAAGGAAATAGCAACCCACTCCAGAATTCTTGCCTAGAGAATCCCATGGACAGAGGAGCCTGATGGGGTATAGTCCATGGGGTTGCAAAGAGTCAGACATGACTGAGCATGTGTGCATATATGTGTGTTAGGAAACAGAGTCTTAGGAGGAAATCCTGAAGTTGGATAATTCTCTGGCCGGTGGGAGCAGGCCCAAATGCTGAGGTTCACGTGGTGGTGATAACCCCTGGGGTCCTGTAGCATCACATAGATAAAACTCTGACCAGGGCTAGACTGGGGTGGGGAGTCAGAAGACGGAGACGGATGGCCTATACAGTCGTCCTGATGCTTGGAAGATGTGGCATAATGGTGATTAGTTGTCTGGGGTTCATGGCCAGGGACACCCTGAGAAAAGAAAATGACCTATTCAAACTAGTCAATCATCACCTAAAGGTACAGTGTGAAAGCTCACCTTTATGGCAACATTTCAACAGACCCTTATCTTCTGGAGTTAGAAGGTAGATTGTGCTGAAAATCAGACAAGATTTGATTGTAAACGTGATAGAGTTACAACTCTAAAAATCCCTGGGTCAGGAAGATTCCCTGGAGTAGGATATGGCAACCCACTCCAGTATTCTTGCCTGGAAAATTCCATGGACAAAGGATCCTGGCAGGCTACAGTCCGTGGGGTTGCAGAGAGTCAGACATGACTGAGCACACACTTCTATATATGTCTATATTAAAATTAAGGTTCCTAATTTTAGGAGGTGGGAAGAGGTGGGATCCCAAGGTCTGGGATGAGGATATTAGGGTTTAAACTCTGGAATCCCCTTGGCTGCCTTCCCTGGCTGGCAGAAGTGGAAAAGAGCAGCCTCTGGGTGCATTCATTTCTCAGGGCTGCTGTGACAAGTTGCCACAAAGAGGGGGCCTTAAACAGAAATGTATTCTCTCACACTTCTGGAGACCAGAGTCTGAACTCAATCGTTGGTTCCTTCTCACAGGCTTTAAGAAAGAAGCTGTTGCAAGGCTCTCTCCTAGCTTTGGATGGTTGCTGGCAATCCTTGGAATTCCTTGGCTTTTAGATCCATCACGTCCTTCTTTGTTTCTTTCTTTCTTTTTTTTTTTAATTGGAGGCTAATTACTTTACAATATTGTAGTGGTTTTTGCCATACATTGACATGAATCAGCCATGGGTGTACATGTGTTCCCCATCCTGAACCCCCCTTGCACCTCCCTCCCCATCCCATCCCTCTGGGTCATCCCAGTGCACCAGCCCTGAGCACCCTGTCTCATGCATCGAACCTGGACTGGCGATCTGTTGCACATATGATAATATACATGTTTCAATGCTATTCTCTCAGATCATCCCACCCTCACCTTTTTCCACAGAGTCCAAAAGACTGTTCTATACATCTGTGTCTCTTTTGCTGTCTTGCATATAGGGTTATCATTACTATCTTTCTAAATTCCATATATATGTGTTAGTATACTGTATTGATGTTTTTCTTTCTGGCTTACTTGACTCTGTATAAAAGGCTCCAGTTTCATCCACCTCATTAGAACTGACTCAAATGTATTCTTTTTAATGGCTAAGTAATCTTCTATTGTGTATATGTACCACAGCTTTCTTATCCATTCGTCTACTGATGGACATCTAGGTTGCTTCCATGTCCTGGCTATTATAAACAGTGCTGCGACGAACATTGGGGTACATGTGTCTCTTTCAATTCTGATTTCCTCGGTGTGGGATTGCTGGGTCATATGGCAATTCATTGTGGTTTTCATTTACATTTCTCTGGTAATGAGTGATGTTGAGCATCTTTTCATGTGTTTGTTAGCCATCTGTATGTCTTCTTTGGAGAAATGTCTGTTTAGTTCTTTGGCCCATTTTTTGATTGGGTTGTTTATTTTTCTGGAATTGAGCTGCAGGAGTTGCTTGTATATTTTTGAGATTACTTCTTTGTCAGTTGCTTCGTTTGCTATATTCTATCTTCACATGGCGCGTGCCCCTTCTGTGTCTGTGTGTCTTGTATTCTCATAAAGGCACCATTCATAGTGGATTAGGGCCCATCCTAATCCAGGATGAACTCACCTTAACTTGATTACCTCTGCAGAGTCCCTATTTCCATATAAGCTCACATTCTCAGGTGCTGTGTGTTAGGACTCCAACCTCATTTTGAGGGGACATGATTCAGTCTGTAACATCTGTAGACCATGCACAAGACTCTCCTGAGATGGACAGTCCACAAGATGAGCCTGTGCTTCTCAAGATCTGCCTCTCCTCATCACTCCTAGACCAGCAACTAGGGTGACATTTCAACATGACAAGTGGGGGAAGACTTTCTCCTGTATGAGAAGCGAAGAAGTGTTCACTAAAAGAGCTGCAGGACAGGGCTCATGTGTACCAGCATGAACCGGAAGAGTTAAGTCTGGGAATTGAAAGTTTGAACCAGGAGAGCAGGACATGAGAGACAGTGTTTGAGACAAGGAGCAGAGAAGGATACCTCAGAGTCTGTTGTCACATATAGATGGGATGGTGTCTTGCAGTTTGAGAATAACATCAGCATCCAGTAAATGAGGTGGATATTCTCAGCTGCCTTGGTAGGTGTTGAAGGAGCCAGAGTCACAGAAAGCTGGCTCTGTTAGCATAAGAGCTACAGTGCAGGTGTAGAACCAGGTAATTAAAGGATAAGAGAATCTGGGCAGACCTGGTCAAAGACTCTTCCCTTAATTCATTGCTATTTTCCTTAATTCATTATTGTCAAGAATGAGAATCAATATTCAAGGCAAACTGTAATTAGAACTGTGTATTACTTAAAAGTCTATTTATGGAAGCTGGAAAACTACCTGTATGCTCCTGCTGGTGTGGGTGTCTATGTCACAAAACCAAGATCCTCCAACCCTTCTAGAGGGTCTGGAATCGGGGTAGTTTTGCAAAATTCTTTGAATTTATTTATTTTTACTTATTTATTTGGTTGCACTGGGTCTTAGTTGTGGTATGTGAATTCTTTAGTTGTAGCATGAGAGATCTAGTTCCCCAACCAGGAATGGAACCCAGGCTCCCTGCACTGGGAGTATGGAGTCTTGGTCACTGGACCACCAGGAAAGTCCCTGCAAAATTCTTTACCACTTACTGCCTGTGACATGAGGTGTTCTCCCTGAGCTACCATCTTGAGGTCAGGAGAGATGTATCCATGGTTCCCAGTGGATGTGTTGCAAGGAGAGGGACCCCTTTAGGGCCTGAAAGGGGGCTCTTATCTAACATGAATTATCCAAGGAGACACATGTGCTGACAGAGACTTTATTGGGAAGGGGTGTGCCTGGGCCGAGAGCAGGAGGGTTAGGGAACCCAGGAGAACTGCTCTGCCACGTGGCTCACAGTCTTACGTTTTATGGTGATGGATTAGTTTCCGGGTTGTCTTTGCCCAGTCATTCTGACTCAAGGTCCTTTGTGGTGGCACAGGCATTGTTCAGCCAAGATGGATGGCAGTGAGAAGGATTCTAGGAGGTGGTAGGACAGACTGCAAGGAGATCCAACCAGTCCATTCTGAAGGAGATCAGCCCTGGGATTTCTTTGGAAGGAATGATGCTAAAGCTGAAATTCCAGTACTTTGGCCACCTCATGAGAAGAGTTGACTCATTGGAAAAGACTCTGATGCAGGGAGGGACTGGGGACAGGAGGAGAAGGGCACGACAGAGGATGAGATGGCTGGATGGCATCACCGACTCGATGGACATGAGTCTGAGTGAACTCCGGGAGTTGGTGATGGACAGGGAGGCCAGTCGTGCTGCGATTCATGGGGTCGCAAAGAGTTGGACACGACTGAGCAACTGAACTGAACTTTGACCTTTCCCGAACTCTTCCAATTGGTGGTAGCTTGTTAATTCTGTGTTACTTACTAGGACTTTCTGTCTTAAAATAACTCATGCAGATGGTTACTATGGTTCCTGGCCAGGGTGGGCAGTTTCAGTCAGTGTGTTATTGGTAACAGATGTATCAAGGATCCCAGCAGAGACTTGCAGGCAGGAGCCACCAGGTCAATCAAGTGTCTGGCAACTTGGATTTACAACCACGAAATCCACTTTCCATGCACACATTTCTCATGTTTCCTAGCATTTTCAAATGCCTTTCAGCTTTCCACTAAGCCCCGAGTTGAGTGCAACTGCTTAGCTTTCACTACATATATAGATGCATTCGTTGAAAACTTAATTGATTTGGCATCTATTAATTGTTGCATTTGTGATTTGCTGCAGAGTCCTGTTCTGCAGGAAGACGGGAAACAGAAGTCATATTCTTCCTCCAGTGGTGACAGGGAGTCTTCAGTTAGATCATGTGAGGAAGCAAAAATAAGCCCCTACTGTGAGAATGAGAAGTATGCTGCCTGCAACCCAGCTGAAACCCCCTCCTGCCTGGGAATTACAGCGACAACTTAATTGAACAATTGGTTCAGCAAGTGGTGGAGTTTTGCATTTTCTGAACAAGACTATCAATTACCATAAAAACAGAACATACTGTGTTTCTTTCATTTGAAGCAATGCATAGCAATTAGGGAATGGGATCTATTGTGTGTAGAACTCAGAGTAAAAATGAAACCCGAATTCTGCGGACTCTATGGGAATTCAGCTCGTTGTCTTGCAAGGATCCTCTTTGAGGAAATTAATCACTTCTTACCTTGCTGCTTTCCTGGGCATTTAGAGCATTTGAGGAATGCCTTTGACCTTGATACTCTCTTATCCAGTTCCCCTTTTTTCCACTTGCCATCCTTACTTTGGGCTAGCCTCTGTAGTGTCCCGTATGGAGACTGAGACCCAAAGCTACAGGCGTGATGGAAGTGGATAAGCAGGTTATGTAGCAGGCTCTGAGGCCAATGACAACGGAAATCCAGTGCTTCCAAGTTGTGTGGGAGAGTCAGGCTCTCACACCTGTATGGGGCAGCTCAAGTAACACTTGGAACGTAATTCACCAATCAACTAAAATATATGTTGTTGTTGCTGTTCAGTTGCTAAATCATGTCCAACTCTCTGCAACCCCATGGCCTGCAGCACACCAGGCTTCCCTATCCTTCATTATCTCCTGGAGTTTGCTCAAATTCATGTCTATTGAGTCAGTGATGCTATCTAATCCTCTCATCCTCTGCCACCCTCTTCTCCTTTAATCTTTCTCAGCACCAGGGTCTGTTTAAATGTACACAATTATTTAGATTAAGATGAAGGAGGCGGAACATATAACCTCGAAAAGAGTCCTGTTGAACTTTTTACGATGGATGAAGCTATGCTCAGCTGAGACAACCAGATGTTTTTCTGTCTCTGTTACCATTATTAATGACAAAATTAAATCTTATCCAATGCTTCTGCTTGCATGTACCATCACATTCAAACTCAAATAATGATAGCCAACATTTATTGAATGTTTATATACTTGTCGCTGTCTAAATATTTTAGAAGTGTTAATAATTTGTCTAGTCCTATACAAAACCTGAGAGATAGATGCTATTATTTTTTATTTTATATTTTTGGTTGTACCACATGGCTCTGTGGGAGTTTAGTTCCCTGACCAGGGATTGAGCCCACACCCTCAGAGTCCTAAGCATTGGACTGCCAGGGAATTTCTGGTAGGTACTATTATTATCCTCATTTCACAAATGAGAAGCAGAGTCAGAGGTAAAGTTACATACCTGAAGCCAAGAAACCAGTAAATAGAGAAGCAGGGATCTAAACCCTAGCTGCCAGCTCCAGGGCTTCACACACTCCACCACTACACGACAGCTGCCCCTGAGCTGATGTTGGAAATGCTCTTAAATGGTGTCACAGGAATAAGACAGATAATTGAAAATGGCTTGGCAAGGCAGTCTTTACTTCTGCAGAAGGGTGTGCTATAGAAGGGTGTGCTCCTGTGTCTCGGAGCAGGCACACTGAGTGGGAAGTCCGATTGGTTTTTCTCCCGAAGATGCAGGTTCCTTCAAAGGTTAAGGACCACAGAGTAAAAATCTTTCCTGGACATCGCCTAAGTTTGTATCGGACAACTGGTCTCCATGAGGGCCTTGAGTAGTTCTTGTAAGTTCCTCACTGAAGGATTTATATTAACTATTTCCCCTCCCTTTTAGTTTCTTTGCACATGTCAAGAATAAAGCCTGAGAAATTAGCCCACCAAAATGTTCTTATGAGGAAGGAGAATCAGGAAGTGAAAAGAACAAAGGATTGGCAGTGAGCCACCACTTAAGGAATCTTATTCACAAGTCTTATACCTTTCTGTTCAACTATTCTAAGAATGAATCACTTCTTTATTTCTTGTAACTTCTCCTTTGATAGAAAAGACCATATCTTTCTTACTCTGATAGCCATCCCTTTTGCTGTTTTGCCTGAAGTGATTTGCTCATGTTATTCTGAGCTCAAGGCACCACAGTTGCGGAGCTCACGCTCATACCTGTTTGTCGTCCTTTTTTTTGGCAACCTTTGTGTGTGCCATTAAGGCTGGATGTGTGCTCACCATGAGAGCCCAAGGGAGGGGGTGGGGATGGTTCGTGGGACCCCGTTTCCATTACTGGGAAAACAGCTCACATTGTTTGCTCAATGAGATTAGGCAGGGTCAGCTTTATCTCTGTATGGATCTCCTTATTCCCAGACTGAGCAGTCAAGTGAGAACACTTCAGCTCTGTCCCTTGCATTTAATGGGAAGAGGCTGAAATCATAGAGTACTGCACGAGAAAAGGCAGGCATGTGAGCTGAATGACAACTTCTAATGGGCTTGAATGGAGAAAACAGAGTTGTTGAGCGTGAGGAGGGTCTCACAGAATTCCAGGAATTAGGGTTTTAAGAGATTACAATTTAAGACTTTTTCCACAAATCTGTGCCCGCACCTCACCACCCACCCCATCCCCGGTTCTAAGTGGAGTGATGCATGGAAGCTAGAGAAAGGCAGATCCCAAGAGCCACCACGCAGTAGACAGGCATCTTCACCAGTCACTGGCCTAGAAGGGCAATAGCTGGCCTCACCTGCATGCACAGGATCCTTACCATGCTCCCAGGAGAGCAGCCCCAAGCATACTGGTCTGTGGCCACGCTGACTCTGAATGAGATTTCCAAATGGGCTGAGTGGAGCACACCTAGTTCATTTCTCCAGAATCATCGGTGACATAGTTCACTTCTCCAGGTATGAGGTGGGGTGGGATGGGTGACTGGCCCACACTATTAGTATAGTTAATGCTCTTCTTGGTGCACACGGAAGGAGATGAGGAGTGGGAGACGAAGCGATCTTCACTAACCTCAGGCCAGTGTTTTGTATACATGGTGACACATACAATCAAATAGGACATGACTGCAGATACAATCCCTGGAGGAGGAAATGGCTATCCACTCCAGTATTCTTGCCTGTGAAAACCCATGGACAGAGGAGCCTGGCAGGCTACAGTCCATGGAGTTGCAAACAGCATACAAATGAATGACCAAGGAATAAACAGTTGGGGATGCGGACAGAACAGCCAGCCTTTGATGTCCTCTCCAAGGAGGTCCAGTGACCCCCCAGTGTTACAGAAAAAATGAGAATAGACAGGAAAGTGCAGTGGTCCAAAGCTACTGCTTTGCCAGAAGAAAGTAACATCACATTTACCCCCACCTTTCCAGTTGTTGAAAACTGGAAGTTGAAGTGGAAGATTTAAAAGATGCGAGGGGACTGTGGGGGAGAATGGATACATGTACATGTATGGCTGAGTCCCTTTGCTGTACTGAAGCTATCACAACATTGTTAATTGCCGGAGTCCAGCTCCAGCAACCAGGGATTCAACCTGAAGGGAGGGTCGGTGTTGGCGAGTAACGACACCCCTCAATTTTCTTGGACTGCACATTTATTTCAAGCTTAAGATTTTCTTTTATACTTTTACAAAAGCATTAGGTCAGAGGTTTGACACTTTCAGTTCCCCCTCACTCAGATTTATTATCTCCATAAATCATTGTTGCCCTTCAAACAGAGTTCCTGCTTCAGTGATATCTTGGTATCAGATTTACCATCTATTATCTACTTCCTCTTATGTGTCCAATAGTTAACTTGTGATTACATTGTAACTCATGCTCCATTCCTCAGTTTATTTCTTATCTTTCTAAATCCGGTTTGCCCCTAACATCCTGAGCTCACTATCTCTTAAAAGGGCTTTTAGCTATAGTATCTCTAAAATTCCTAACCTCTGTAAGCTATAGTAAAATATGCTAACATTACAACATTCCTTAAATCTAACTTCTAACTATTTTAATTATTTCTAAGCCCTAAATTCAGTAAACTCCTTTGCCATAAACATTTTTCTCACAAATAGGCTTCAGATAGCAATCCCTCCCGTGGCCTCAAGCTGCGGCCTACCTGCTCACCCTGGAACACTCTTTTGTAAAAGTCCTTGAACAAATGTCAATGACTAACTTTAAGAATTATTTTCTGAGCACAGCTGCAGAAGGCTTTGTGCCTTCTCATGCTCCTCTCAAGAACAATAAGCACCTTAGTATTCTTTTCAGTCAACTTAGCCAAAGAGAGGAAAGAACAAGTCAGAACCACAAGGCCTAACTCCTTCATCCCGGGTCTGTGCCTGTGGGAGAAAGAGGGGGGGTTGGGGCCATGCCTCCATTTTGTCAGTAATGCCTAACGTGGCTCCCAACAGTTAATCAGCTATACTCCAATATAAAATAAAAAGTTTTTTAAAAAAGTAACATTAAGTAGCAAATACCCAGTGGAGGACAAGCCATAAAAGATGTTCCTGTGGTCCTAGGTGGTGCGTGCAAAGTCGCTTCAGTCATGTCCAACCCTTTACAATCCCATGGACTATAGCCCGCCAGGCTCCTCTGTCCATGAGATTTCCCAGGCAAGAATACAGGAGTAACTTGCCATGCCCTCCTCCAGAGAATCTTGTCTACCCAGGGATTGAACCTGCATCTCTTATATCTCCTGCATTAGCATCTGGGTTCTTTACTACGAGCGCCACCTGGACTGACCTGGAAATGATCCAACTTCGATCCTGAAGAAGATGCCCCAAGAAGGTATTTGAATTCTTCTGCCTTAAAAATTTTTTATTTATTTTTGGCTCACTGGGTCTTTGCTGCTGTGTGTGGGCTTTCTCTAGTTGTGGTGAGCAGGGTCTACTCTTCGTTGTGGTGGGCTTCTCAGTGCGGTGGCCTCTCTTGCTGCAGAGCACATGGGCTTCGGTAGTTATGGCCCACAGCCTTAGTTGCCCCAAGGCATGTGGGCTTAGTTCCTGGATCAGGGATTAAACCCGTGGGCCTTGCATTGGCAGAATGGAATCTTAACCACTTGACAACCAGGGAAGTCCCAAATTCTTCCATCTTGTACGTGACATAGAGGACAGACACAGATTGTTTACCCTGAGAATTTTGGGTTCCTTGTGAAAATATTCACTGAGCTTTGTAATTGTTATTCCTAAATTATTTTTGCATTTATTTTCCAAAAGCTCTGTAGTAAGATAATCTGTAGGTATTTTAGCTATTTCCATGGGTGCTACAGCAGAGATAGTGGTGAGAACTGACATATTCCACAAAGCCAATTGTCTGGAGAATGCAGGTAAACCGAAATTGGCATGGTTATTTACAGTTATGCCATTCACATGCTGCTTTGTTGACTACACACAGAAGGGTTTAGAACTACTGTGGTGACACTACTAGGTGAAGAGAGGACTGTCATAACCTAACCTCTCTGTGCTTCAGTTTCCTGTTTGAAAAATAAATGCTGCAATTTTTTTTCCAAAGAGTGCTAAAAGTAATTATCTACAGGTGTCTAATATTGCTTGAAAGAATGGAAAAACTTTAACAGGAGGTTTCCATAAGGTAGCATATGAAAGACTGTAAATTCTGTGTTAATTTTAAAAGCATATGTGTGTGCTAAGTTGTTTCAGTCGTGTCTGACTCTTTGTGACCCTTTGGACTGTAGCCCGCCAGGCTCCTCTGTCCATGGGATTTCCTGGGCAAGAATACTGGAGTGGGTTGTCATGCCCTTCTGCACTGGATCTTCCCAACCCAGTCATGGATTGAACCCATGTCTCTTATGTCTGCTGGATTGGTAGGTGTATTCTTTACCACTAGAGTGATCTAGGAAGTCCCAGATGGGGCTTTTAAAAGCATTTGGCTTTAAACATTTCTTTGGAGGTGACTGTTTTCTTGCTATAGATGTGATTTATAGACCCTTCTTAGACCCTTCTTATAGGCATTAAATAAGGATACCAATTGTTTTCCTTCTCTTCATCTTTCGTTCTTTGGCTGCATCAGGTCTTAACTGCTGCATTTGAAATCTTTGCATTGGTAGGATCTTTCACTGTGGTTTATGGACGCCCTCGTTGTTGTACGTGGGCTCAGTAGCTCTGCAGCATGTGGGGTCTTAGTTCCCTGACCAGGGATTGAACCTGCTTCCCCTGCATTGCAAGGCAGATTCTTAACTGCTGGGCCACCAGAGAAGTCCCTACTTCATCTTTCTTTCAAATAATGTCTTCATTGAACCCTTGTCCCCAAAAGCATATATGACAGTTGTTAGTTGATAAGTCATGTCTGACTCTGTGACACCCTGGACTATAGCCTGTCTAGCTCCTCTGTCCATGGGATTTCCCAGGCAAGAATGCTGTAGCGGGTTGCCATTTCCTACTTCAGGGGATCTTCCTAACCCAGGGATCAAACCTACATCTCTTATATCTTCTGAATTGGCAAGTGGATTCTTTACCACTGCACCATGTGACAGAGTGCTTAGCAATTCCCCAGCAAGCTAAGCTGGTCCCTATTCCTTTGCACTGTCAAGAGGGTTTCTAAGAGGGAGATTGTCTACAGTTTCATCTCTTGCTTCTGATTGGGAACTGTGGGCATAGAAATCCATGTCACCTTCCCATACCCCTTCTCCTCTTTTTTTTTTTTTTTAATCTAGGGGAGTTGGCAGGAATACAGTGTTTCACAAGAAGGAAACTCCTATGTTTCAGTGTATACTGCAGCCATCCAGCCTGGTCCTGAAATTGGAGCTTTCCAGCTGAGAAACTGGGCATTTTAGTTATGTTAGCCTTCAGGTTTGTGTAGATGATGTGTTCTTAGTCTCATTTTTATTTTTAGTAATAATATTGGGTTGGCTAAAAAGTTCCTTTGAGTTTTTCTATAAGATGTTATGGAAAAACCCGAATGAACTTTTTAGATAACTCAATACTAAAAAAGGGCTTCCCAGATGGTAGTGGTAAGGAACCCAACTGCCAATGCAGAAAACATAGGAGATGTGTGTTTGATCCCTGGGGGAGGAAAATCCCCTGGAGGAGGGCATGGCAGCCCACTCCAGTAGTCTTGCCTGGAGAATCCTATGGACAGAGGAGCCTGGCGGACTATAGTCCATAGAGTCGTCAAGAGTCAGATATGACTGAAGTGACACTAATAAAAAGTATTTGGGTTTACAAAACATTTTTCTTTATTTTGTTGGAGCCTCTCTTTGACCCCATGATCTTTTTGTCATTGTTTTAGGGGTGGGAGAAAATAATTTAGATTCAAATAAATTAAGCCAAAACCATATAAGTGAATCAGATTTTCTGATTGCAAACTCTGCCTTCTTTCTATGAAAACCTCACTCTTCATACTATGATGATTTTTTTAAAGAAATATCTTGGCTCTGTTTTTGTTGTGTTCTTTTTTTTTTTTTTTCCTGTGATTCTTTTTTTTTTTTAATTTTATTTTTAAACTTTACATAATTGTATTAGTTTTGCCATATATCAAAATGAATCCGCCACAGGTATACATGTTGTTGTTCTTAATATTTATTTATTTGGCTGTGCCAGGTCTTGGTTGCAACACATGGAATCTTTAGTTGCAGCATGTGGGATTTAGTTCCCTGACCAGGGATCAAACCCGGGCCCCCTGTATTGGGAGCTCAGAGTGTTAGCCACTGGACCACCAGAGAAGTCCCTACTGTGATGATTTTAACTGAAGTTTTAGGTCATGTTTGACTTGTGAGAATGGATAATGGATCAGTTCTGAGGACATACTGGGTGCCCAGCACTCTATGGTTTACCCTGAATTATTTGCTGGAGTCTCCACACCAGCCCTGTGAGTTATGCACCATCATTGTCCCCGTTTTACAGACAGGAGGTAAATAACTTGAGCATCGTCACAAGGCTTGTAAATGGCAGCTTTGGGATTTGGACCCAGGGCTTGAACTCCGAAGCTCAAGCTCTTAACTCCAGCATTATGTTGCCTCCCTGAGATCTGGTTTAATCTTGATGACATTGAGAGTGGCCTTTGAAGCCAGTGAGTGAGAAATCGGAGGGCGGAGACCCATTGGTGCCTGGAAAACACAGTAATGGATCCTTGAAGGGTGGGCAGGGCTCTCACACATGTGTAAGTCGATCTGCTGATGCAGGAAAGTGTGTGATGTGCTGTCCTGGGGTGCAGCCCAGGGGCTTGGAAAGACTTCTGGCTTTTACTGTTGGTCCCTTTAAAGGCAATTAGAAGACAGAAGGGCTACATAGGAAACTATAAACTCATGCACCGATTTTAAAATGTTCAACGATGAGCTGCCATGTCTGAAAGTAGATGAAACGTAATTCAACTCCTCTGATGAAACGACATTTATTTTCCTTTTTTTTTTTTTTTTAAAGAATCTAAAAACTTAAAATATTCTCTTGGATTATATCTTGTATGTGTGTGATTTTTAAAAAGTGAAGTTGCTTCTTTTACTCCAAATTTAGTCTCATTATTATAGCAACAAAGAGCTCCAGCAGCAGGATATCTTTTGCTGTCTCTTAGCAATGACATGGCTTGGGGGAAATTTATAGGGAGCCTCAATTGCAGTGCACCTGGGAAAAACACGATGTGCTGTTGTGTTCACCAACTTGAAAATATTGAGGGAGGGCAAATGCCGCACGCAACTTGGCCCCTACCCTGTGTGTTCCTGTCTTTTCTGGATCGTGAGGCACTTGTTTGATTAAAGTCCGCGCTGCAGTTACCCTGGGGAGTGTGGAATAAGGCAGGACGAGCATTTGGCTTTAGAACATTATGAGATACAAATCTCTGTATGGAGGATGACTATATGATTTATTGTACAAGGCAAAAGCTTTTGAGAATAAAAGAGGGCACCGTGCCTAGTTATTCCAGGACAACAGCCTAGATTGCAATGGTCCCAGAGAAATGGGACATATGTTCACTCAGCTTCCCTGAGTCATTGCTTTGCAAGGAAGAGGTTTCCATAAGCAGTTGTCAATTATTTCCCTCCCACTCCGCTCCCTTTGCACACTTCCCCCTTCTCCTCCCCCATGAGCCACCCAGTTATCTAAGGATCATCTAGATACTGGGCTACCGTTGTATTTTACTACTCTGACTTCCTCCCCAGGCTGTCCTGACTTTTTCTTTGACACTCAATGCAGAGGAGGAGGTTTCCCTCGCCTCACCCCCCACCCCCGCCCCTGCACGCAGAGCCAGCACACTTCCCCAGCTCAGGGGCATCAGAAGTCACCGGCTGAGCCCTGACACAGCACCTTTCCGGATGTGTCAGCTTAGAGAGTTTTTCTTCTCTGAACCTCAGTTTTCCATTCTGTGATATGGGAATATGATAATTCCTATTCAGCCTACCTCTGGGGTTTGTTGCGAGGATCACTGAGCAACAGGGCACAATAAACAGTTCATGTAACACAGATGCTGGTTATTCAGTAAGTATTACTTTGACTGTTAACTAGCTGGGGAACTGGGCATGTTATTTCACCCCTCTGAGTCTCTTTTCCTGATCCATAGAAAGAGGAGGATTACATTTGCTTTTCCAGGGACCAATGAAATATGTAGTGTGTGAATTAGCTTTTTTTTTTTTTTTGCAACTGAGCTACTCCTGGAGCTTCATAACTGGGGATAAATGGAGTCTTTTTATTCTCAGCACAGTTGTCACGGGGATGAGGTCTTGCTGGCTTAAATGTCCCCACTTCAGGCAAAGGAGCTCCAGTAAGCTGGGCGCACCTCTTCACCGGCTTCCAGGCATGAATGCAGATGCTGACGGGTGCAGAAGCCGAGTGAGGGGAGGATTCAGGGGACAGGCTCAGGAGTGGCAGACTGTGAGCCTGCCAAGAAGCAGCACAGGGAGCGCCTCCCCTCACGCGCTAAAAATACTGCCGGGAAAGTCATTTCTCTGGTCCTATTTTAGAAATCAGAGACAGTTCCACCATGTTCATGCTTGGATCCTGGTCAGGCTTCTGGTTTGAGTTTTGAATTTCAAGAGACATTTTTCTGGGGAGAGTGAAAATAATCTGCGTAGAGTTTGGGAATCATAATGTCCAGCGTTATTTATGTGATTACTAGTGATTTTAAAGAACGGCTTTGTTACAGATAATTGAATTGTCTTAGTGACAAAATCCTTTCAGGCATGTGCTCACATATGTATATCAATGATTATACAGGTATATAATTTTTATTTTTACTTCAGATTTTTATATTTCCTTTCCTTTTCTTTTTAATTTTCCTTTTCCCTTCTTCTTTCCCTTCTGAAACCTTCCTTCTTCCCCTTCCTCCTCTGCTCTTCCTTTCTCAGTGATTTTTTCACAAGGAGATAGGAACCCTCTTTTTCTACATGTAACAGTTTGTATATCTCTGATGGATTCTGTCTGTCTTTGCTTCTGTGTTTCACTGTATCTTTATTTTTTTTCATTCCCTTTTTTTTTTTGTAAACAATTACTGAGTAGCTATTTGTGCAAAACAATGTACCTGGGCCCTAGGAGATGTCTGGGGAAAACAAAAAGAAGGTAGCGCATGATTCTCCCTCTCAGAGGATCCTGCAGTGTAGTGGAAGAGTCTTCAAACCAAGACAGCTAGGAGATGTATATGGAAGGTGCGGGAGCAGTGAGTGCAGAAGTAAGTCACTTCACCCAAAACCAACTTGCCAAAATATTTTCAATATGCTGAAAGTCCAGTGCATTGAAAATCAGCTTGCCATTAGCCAAGAGCTGCTGAGTTTTGCTTGGCAGGAATAATTTACCCTGGGACTTCCTGGTGGTCCATTAGTTAAGAATCTGCCTTGCAATGCAGGGGCGTGGGTTTGATCCCTAGTTGGGGAACTAAGAGTCCATGTGCCGCAGGGCAACTAAGTCCTTGAGCTGAAACTGCTGAGCCTGCATACTCCGAATCCCTCACCCCGCTGCAAAGATCCCACATGCCTCAACTAAGATCTGGCTCAGCCAAATAAATAAATAAATATTAAAGAAGAAGAAGAAATAATTCACCCTAAGGTCCCACAATAGCAAGCTTGGTATTAGGAGAGGGGTCTCTTTGAAGTGCAGGCCTAGGGATAGAGTTATGGTTGGTCTTGAACCTGGCCATGGGAGAGCATTTGGTATACAGAGTTGCACTAATCAGAAGCATTGGTTCAGTGCTTAAAGAACAGAGACTGTGTTTTCCTCTTACTCCTGATATATAGCTCTGGGTTCCAGCAGGAAACAGATGGCACCTGCAAACTTGGAAATGCAAAGATAATCCAGCCAAAGGGATGTTTCTCAAGGCACGGGCAGGATTAGGGAAACCAACAAGGGCTAGTTTGGTGCCTTGAGGGGTAACAAGAGCTGGGAGCCACAGCACCAGAAGCTTGAGAAGGGGAGCTACACAGACAGGACCGCCCATCCGGAGAAAGGGGTGTGTACTGTGAACCCAGGAAAAGGATTTCCAGGAACAGAGGAGGGGGAGAGTGGATCTAGTGGCATATTCAACAACATGGCACCAAATTGCCATTTGTTCAGTGAAGGAAGAATATGATTGTCATTTCGGATTTAAAACTCAGTGTCCCTCCATAAGTTCCTCAGTGGTACCAAATTTATTAACTGAGAGGTGAAATGTAAAATAGGGAGTCTGATCAGATTGTTTTTAACAAGAGAAATTTTCAATAGTTCACTCTGTAGGTGGCTACAGCAATTTTGGAAGTAGATCTTTGTTCAGAAAAGAGTCATTTGAGTGAAACTCTCTATTATGTTTAATGCGAAGCCTTTTTGAAGGCTGTACCAGAATCTTTTGGCTTAACAAGTTGTTTGTTTGCTTTAACAAGTTAGCTCCTATCAGTAGAGTGGACCCGTTTTGTGCTAGGTGCCATGGACTCATCACAAACCCATGGGGTTTTGGGAAAATGCTGGGGCGTGTGTGCTCAGTTGCTTCGGTCATGTCTGTCTCTTTGCAACCCCATGGACTGTAGCCCGCCAGGCTCCTCTGTCCATGAGATTACCCAGGCAAGAATATTGGAGTGGGTTGCCATTTCTTTCTCCAGGGGATCTTCCCGACCCAGGGATTGAACTCGAGTCTCTGACATCTCCTGCATTAGCAGGCAGGTTCTTTACTGCTGCTGCTGCTAAATCACTTCAGTCATGTTCGACTCTGTGCGACCTCATAGAGGGCAGCTCACCAGGCTCCCCCATCCCTGGGATTCTCCAGGCAAGAACACTGGAGTGGGTTGCCATTTCCTTCTCCAATGCATGAAAGTGAAAAGTGAAAGGGAAGTCACTCAATCGTATCCGACTCCTAGCAACCCCATGGACTGCAGCCTACCATGCTCCTCCGTCCATGGGATTTTCCAGGCAAGAGTACTGGAGAGGGTTGCCATTGCCTTATTGGTCTTTACTGCTAGTGCCACCTTAATTCTGGCTCTGGAGAACAGTGTCTTAGCATGTGAGAGCCATTATAAAGCAAGGTTATGGGGAACCTGTTCAGTCAGAGCATCACTGCAGTGGTAAATGTTGTGGGCACCCGACTGTGCAGGACCAATGTTCAGTAGTGACACCTTGGGGCAGGCAGGAGCATGGGAACAGTGTGGACCACCTAGACTCATTCCCTTCAGGTTTAAAAAATCACTGGGTTTTTGGGAATCTCAGAGAAGAGGGAGTTCCTGGGGGGTAGGGAAAGATGTGGCTTTGGGGGATTCATTAGAGTAATGAACAAGATGTGATTTCATTTGTATCTTAAGTTGATCAAGCAGATCATGCTGCAAGAGAATATTTCAATGAAAAGAGGTCTATTCATTGCTGACTAGATGTTCTGAGTGTCTTTTTTAGGCAGAGGCAGGAGCAGTGGTTAAAGTGGGAGGGAGAAGGAATAAGAATACTTTACACTATTTATAGTTTCTCCATATTCTTGGTTTTTATCCCAATACAGCCACAGCTTCAACTTAGAAGGTACAGAGATGCAGGCAAGGGCAAAATACCATCTTGGGGTAGTTTGTGGGTATAAAAGGCAGCCAAGTCAATTTGGGACGTAAAAAATAATTCCTGAAATTTTTTACTGTATTTCCTTCTAATCTCAGCCTTGTACAACAACTTTAAGCCCTGGAAAGAAAAGTGTTCGATTTGAGGTGTGTTTAAGAAGGGTACCACACATGTAGCTTGTTACTGAGCTCTGTGAACTGGGCAGGGTTCAGTTTTCTTTTCCTCTAGTCACTGTCCCCACGGTGCAGCGCTGGATCTCTGCTTCACTTGGTTGCTATTGTTGTTGAGTTGCTAAATTGTGTCCAGACTCTTTTGTGACCCCCTAGACTCTAGCCCACCAGGCTCCTCTGTCCATGGAATTTTCCAGGCAAGAATACTGGGGTGGGTGGTCAGTTCCTTCTCCAGGAGATCTTACTGACCCATAAAAATGTCTTGGGAAGATTTGATAGCTTCCCAGTCATTTTCAGTTATTAATATTTATACTTAGGACAGCCTACTTTAATTGACATCTTAATGGCAATTGGAGTCTCCGCCTACTCCATCTAGTCTTTGGTTCAGGGGACTTGGAGAAGGGGAAGGAGGTGTAGGTTTACCTTTCTGTTTTTGCTCTGAATCGTGTACCTTGGAGGAGTGAGTGTGTGTGGGGGGGTGTGTGTGTGTACATATGTGTATGAGTGAAGCACAGGTCTGTTTCCAGGGCCTCTCCTTCCTTGTGCTCTGTCCCAGGCTCTAGCTACTCCCATATGTTGGGAAGCGGGGATAGGGTGATGGCTGGGTTCACCTTCCATGGGGGGAGCCTGTGTGAAGAGGGAGGCTGCCCTGGTCCTACCCTGGCCCACTTGTCTGCATGTGCTGCTGGTGGCTTCAATCAACTAGGGTGGTCTCTGCCAAGTTCAGTTGCACCCCAACCCCCTCCAATAATGTTGGAGAAGGAAATGACGACCTGCTCCAGTATTCTTGCCTGGGAAATCCCGTGGACAAAGGAGCCTGGCAGGCTACAGTCCATGGGGCCACAAAGAGTCGGACATGACTAAGCGACTGAACAACAACCCCTCCAATGCTGAGGGGTCAGCTGTGCCTCTCTTTGGTCCCTGACAGTGGTCCACAATCCTAAGTCTCTTTCCAGATGGGCCATCCCTTCATCCATGTCCTTGGGCACATTCCATGGCTTCTGTTCTCTCTCTTCCCCACCCTTTGAAGACTGCAGGGATCTAGAGTGGAGTAGGGGGCCCCCATCTTTTTTCCAGGCTTGCTAACTTCACTGTGATTCTGTCTCATCCTGTTGTTGTAAGCAACACCTCCAAATCTCTCATCTTCAGCAATCTCTGGATGAAGGATGACTTGGTCAAGTTGAGATGGGTTTCCCAATGCTGTGGGAATGAAGCTCTTCCCCTAGTCAATCAGGTTTCCCTTGATGAAAGCAGTTAGTGGTCCTGCTGATGGTTCAGTTCCTCTGTACCCATATAGAGAATGAAAACTCACCGTCCCTTCTTACAAGCACTCACAACTTTGCAGGTCATCTCCTTGGACCACCAGTGAATACAGGGGGTTGGGAGGCATGGAGAGCAGCTTGAGATGGGGAGAGTCTTTCCTTGGGGTTCAGAAATGTTGGGCACAGTGGAAGGTGTCTGCCAGACTGAGGGGCCAAACCTCTTTGAATCGTCTTGGGAAGGAGAGATACCAGCAGGCCCCAGGCTGTGGTCTCTTAGCTCCCCTCAGGTGCTGATGGTTAAAAACCCACCTGCCAATGCAGGAGACATAAGAGACGTGGGTTCGATTCCTGGGTTGGTAAAATCCCCTTGAGGAGGGCCTGGCAACTCACTCCAGTATTCTTGCCTGGGGAATCCCATGACCAAGGAGCCTGGCTAGCTACAGCTCTTCTGAAGCGACTTTGTACCCACACCCACTGCTATGTATGGGTGTGTTCTATTACCTATTGGGATAAACTTTGGCCAGATAGTTGCTTATCTAAGATCCTTCCTGGTAGTAAACCTCATGTATCCAAGTATATTCAAATGCATATGAGAGAATGCTCTGTGTTTTTCTGAATACAGGGGTAGTTTGATCTTACTGCTAGATACAGAGGGCTTCCCTGGTGGCTCAGTGGTAAAGAATCTGCTTGTAATGTAGGAGACATGGGTTCGATCTCTGGGTCGGGAAGATCCCCTGGAGGAGGACTTGGCAATCCACTCCGGTATTCTTGTCTGGAGAATCCCCATAGACTGAGGAGCCTAGGCGATGGGCTACAGCCCTTAGGGATGGCAAAGAGTTAGACATGACTGAAGCGACTTAGCACACACGCACAGGTGCTGAAGAGAAGGGGAGGCCTTAATTCCTGGGTGGGGGTGGGGAGAGTTATTGGAATAATAAAGGAAGGGCTGTCTGTGCACAGACTCTCTTTGAAACATTGGGAGTACAAGGCAGCATTGTTCTGAGAGCAGGGAAACAGAATAACAAAGTGGCAGAGAGGCATGGGCACCTGCAGAGCTCTGGCACTTAGGGGGCTCCTGCATGCCAGTGGGGTCTCCAGTTCTACTGGAGCAACTGATTTCTTCCACAGCAGCAGGAGGAGCAAGGAGAGGAGGAGAAGGCTTCACTAATGGCAATGAGGGCCATCAAAAGCTTTGGAAACCATGGGAAATGTTGCCCTTGGCTCGGACAGCAGCGCTCTTGCTCTCAGATGCAGGCAGAAGTGGCATCCTGTGTCAGCTATGTTGGTTTCTGGTCTTGGTGTCTAGGGGAGAAAGGCTAATTTTCCCTCTATCCTTCCGAGCGCTTAGCTGAGACCCCTGTAATAAAAGGGGCTTCCCAGGTGGTGCAGTGGTTAGAATCCGCCTGCCAATGCTGGAGACTCAAGAGATAGTTTGATCCCTGGGTCCGGAAGATCCCCTGGAGTAGGAAATGGCAACTCATTCCAGTATTCCTGCCTGGAGAATCCCATGGACAGAGGAACCTGGCAGAGTATAGCCCCTAGGGGTCACAAAGAGTCAGACACACGCTGTAATAAAAGAGAGATTAACAAGAGAAAACCACACAGAATTTTGTTGACCCATATATGTCATGTATGCAAGGGAGATACTCAGGGGGGAAAATGAGTAACTTATGAGCTGGTTTAGAATTCAGGATTCAATACCATCTTGAAAAATTGTTTTAATTTGCTTTTTCTTCCAGTTTTATTGAGATACAACTGACATACAACACAGTAGAGGTTTAAGGGGTGTAGCATAATGATTTGATATATACATATTGTGAAATGGTTACTGTAATGCCTATATCATCTTAACTGGGAAAAGGGAGGAGGAATGTAGGCTTCCCAGGGGAGTAAATGATTTTTAGGAAGGGTGAGTGGGCCCTTGGATACATGGGAGTTATGACAGTTTGTGACAAAGTTTGAGTGTGGTGTCAACTTCTAGTCTCCTCGCCAGTGATAAAGGTCATTGCTTGCTGGTTGGTGAAACTCCTGGGGGAGGGGGTTTATGACATTCAAGTTCCTCTTAGAGGATCTGTTTTTAGGCAGATAAAGGGAATTCAGAGAAAGTCTTTCCCAGCATTTGCTGGTTTTCAAGTGGTTTAGTTGGTTAAATCGCCTGTCAGGCTTCCCTCATCACTCAGGGGTAAAGAATCCACCTGGAGTGCAGGAGACTCGGATTTGATCCCTGGGTCAGGAAGATCTCCTGGAGGAGTAAATGGCAACCCACTCCAGTATTCTTGCCTGGAGTATTCCATGGACAGAAGAGCCTGGAGGGCTACAGTCCATGGTGTTGCAGAGTCAGAAATGACTGAGTGACTAAACAACAGTAATGATTGATTGAAAATCACTTAGTTGTGGCCGACTCTTTGCGACCCCATGAACTATACAGTCCACAGAATTCTCCAGGCCAGAATACTATAGAGGGTAACCTTTCCCTTCTCCAGGGGATCTTCTCAACCCAGGGATCGAACCCAGGTCTCCCGCATTGCAGATGGATTCTTTACCAACTGAGCCACAGGGAAGCTCAAACAACAGTAATAGCGCAAAATAATTCACATACGAAAGCGTGTGTGGGGGTGGCATGTGCTGAACTCCTACAGTCACTTTGGATGGCATTTTCTGCTGCCCTTCAGGTGCATCCCATCAGCATTGATGCCAGGCCAGCAGGCACAGCACAGAGGGGCTCCTCTCGTATCTGAGTGGGATGCATGCCTCAAAAGCAGAGGGCACCAGTGTTGCCTGAGCAGGGGATGGTGGGGGGCGGTGATGGCTGTGAGGTGTTCTCCATCACTCCAAGACACAGAAGTTGTTACAGGGGAGAGGAAATTTGCAGGGAGCTGGAGTTTCCAAAATGCAGAGTGGGGTTAAGAGGGTCACATCTATAGGTAACAGTGATTGACAGTGGAGTTACCTGCACATAGGAAGAGAACAGATACTTACATATACATCTGTGCTTATAATTTATCAGGAGAAGAGTAAAGAGGATAAGATAGACAAACAGTTTCTGCAAGGAGAAGTCCTAGAGATTTATCACCCATAGAGATTCCGGTAGGCAAGCAAGAAGTACGGTGACAATTAGTAGAAATTCAACACCCAAAACAGTATCTATGGTTATAGGAACTGCTCCTAGCTGAATCCATGGGCAGCGTGTCAGTGAGGCTTGCTTTCTTTAGGCAGGAAATCCATAAACAAACCTCTTTTTCACCTGGCTTTGTGCATTTGGCTTGGTAAATATTAGCAACCAAAACAAAGCAACAAATTGAGAATTCATATCTTCTCTCTCGCTCTCTTTTTTTCTTTCTTTCTTTTTTTTTTTTTTTTAAACATTTTGGCTGCACTGTGCAGCATGTGAGATCTAGTTCCTAGACCAGGGATCAAATCTGTGCCTTCCTGCAGTGGAAGTGTGCAATCTTAACTACTGGGCTATCAGGAAAGCCACTCTTAACTGCTGTAGAGATACTGGCTGGCTCCTGGAGTTCTTAACCTGGCGTTTCTATTGGCCCACAAAAAATAGGGTTGATCTGTGGTAAAGAGAGAAAGATCAAAAAGTACTGAAGACTAATAAACACCATCACATAGTATCTGAAAAATCTGGGAAGAATAACATGAGGCCAATGAAGAGGGAGAAGGCTCTCATCTACTTGGTGTGGGGAGTGAAAAACCCATATTTTTCAAGTAGCTTGGAAATCTGAGGGGAGGAATAGACACCTGGAGATGATGAAAACGCTCTTCCTAATTACATTTTCTTTGGAAACACTGGGAAAAGATGGTAGATGCTTTTAAAATAAAGCTTGAGCAGGGATAAATGGACTAAGAAGGAAACCCTGGTTTCACACTGTTAATTGAAAAAATGCACAACTTAAAAGTTGAGAATTATGTTTTATTCCAAGGAGTACTGAGACCTGAGGAGCTAAGTTCTCCTAAGTACTGAGAACTTAAGCCTGGGAGATGGTCTCTCAGTTAGCTGTGTGGGACTGTTCCAAGTGGTGAGGGAGGAGCCAGGATATTCAGGATATTTTGCAACTTGCTTGGCTCACAGCGCTTTCCTGAAAACACATGGGAATTGTCTATTCAGTTGTCCATTCAGAATTCTCACAGCACTTGTTTTGCATCTCTCTTTTATAACATTGACCACATTTTAGCTTGTTTTATAATTTATCAGATGTGTTTTTTTTTAATCTCCTCCTCTAGACAGTGTACTGTGTCTGTATACCTGTCTGTCATCTTTGTATACACCTCATTGATGTCTTGGCAGTGTAGCCTCTGAGCAAATATTTTAAATGGATTAATTCTGCTGAGTTCAGCTGGGACTGTTAGTCCACACTATAAAGAGGCAAAAAGATAGGAAACTGAAAGATGAAATCCTCAGGTAGGTAGGTGCCCAATGTGCTACTGGAGAACAGTGGAGAAATAACTCCAGAAATAATGAAGAGATGGAGCCAAAGTGAAAACAATACCCAGTTGTGGATGGGACTGGTGATGGAAGTAAAGTCTGATGCTATAAGGAACAATATTGCACAGGAACTTGGAATGTTAGGTCCATGAATTAAGGTAAATTGGAAGTGGTCAAACAGGAGATGGCAAGAGTGAACATCAACATTTTAGGAATCAGTGAACTAAAATGGACTGGAATGGGTGAATTTAACTCAGATGACCATTGTATCTACTACTGTGAGCAAGAATCCCTTAGAAGAAATGGAGTAACCCTCATAGTCAACAAAAGAGTCTGAAATGCAGTACTTGGATGCAATCTCAAAAACGACAGAATGATCTCTGTTCATTTCCAAGACAAACCATTCAATATTATGGTAATCCAAGTCTATGCCCCAACCAGTAATGCTAAAGAAGCTGAAATTGAATGGTTCCCCCCAAAATGTCCTTTTCATCACAGGGGACTGGAATGCGAAAGTAGGAAGTCAAGAGATACCTGGAGTAACAGACAAATTTGGCCCTGGAGTACCAAATGAAGCAGGGCAAAGTCTAATAGAGTTTTTCCAAGAGAATGTACTGGTCATAGCAAACAGCCTCTTCCAACAACATAAGAGAAGACTCTACACAGGGACATCACCAGATGGTCAATACTGAAATCAAGTTGATTATATTCTTTGCAGCCAAAGATGGAGAAGCTCTATACAGTCAGCAAAAACAAGACCAGGAGCTGACTGTGGCTCAGGTCATGAACTTGTTGTTGCAAAATTCAGATTTAAATTGGAGAAAGTAGGGAAAACCATTAGACCATTCAGGTATGACCTAAATCAAATCCCTTATGATTATACAATGGAAGTGACAGATTCAAGGGATTAGATCTGATAGAGTGTCTGAAGAACTATGGATGGGGGTTAGTATCATTATACAGGAGGCAGTGATCAAGACCACCCCCAAGAAAAAGAAATGCAAAAAGGCAAGACGGTTGTCTGAGGAGTCCTTACAAATAGCTGAGAAAAGAAGAGAAGCTAAAGGCAAGGAGAAAAGGAAAGATATACCCATTTGAATACAGAGTTCCAAATAGCAAGGAGAGATAAGAAAGCCTTCCTCAGTGATCAGTGTAAAGAAATAGAGGAAAACAATAGAATGGGAAAGACGAGAGATCTCAAGAAAATTAGAGATACCAAGGGAACATTTCATGCAAAGATGGGCACAATGAAGGACAGAAATGGTATGGACCTTACAGAAGAAGATATTAAGAAGAGGTGGCAAGAATACACAGAAGAACTGTACAAAAAAGATCTTCATGACCCAGATAACCATGATGGTGTGATCACTCACCTAGAGCCAGACATCCTGGAATGCAAAGTCCAGTGGGCCTTAGGAATCATCACTATGAACAAAGTTAGTGAAGGTGATGGAATTCCAGTTGAGCTATTTTAAATCCTAAAAGATGATGCTGTGAAAGTGCTGCACTCAATATGCCAGCAAACTTGGAAATCTCAGCAGTGGCCACAGGATGGGGAAAGGTCAGTTTTCATTTCAGTCACAAAGAAGGGCAACGCTAAAGAATGTTCAAACTACCGCACAATTGCACTCATTTCACACGCTAGCAAAGTAATACTCAAAATTCTCCAAGGAAGCCTTCAACAATACGTGAACTAAGAACTCTAGATGTTCAAATTGGATTTAGAAAAAGGCAGAGGAATCAGAGATTAAATTGCCAACATCTGTTGGATCATCAAAAAAGCAAGAGAGTTTAGAAGAACATCAATTTCTGCTTTATTGACTATGCTAAATTCTTTGACCGTGTGGATCACAACAAACTGTGGCAAATTCTTAAAGAGATGGGAATACCAGACCACCTTACCTGCCTCCTGAGCAATCTGTATGCAGGTCAAGAAGCAACAGTTAGAACTGGACATGGAACAACGGACTGGTTCCAAATTGGGAAAGGAGTACATGAAGGCTGTATATTGTCACCCTGCTTATTTAACTTTTATGCAGAGTACATCATGTGAAATGCTGGGTTGGATGAAGCACAAGCTAGAATCAAGATTGCCACGAGAAATATCAATAACCTCAGATATGCAGATGATACCACCTTTATGGCAGAAAGTGAAGAATTAAAGAGCTTCTTGATGAAAGTGAAAGAGGAGAGTGAAAAAGTTGGCTTAAAACTTGACATTCAAAAAGTGAAGATCATGGTTCTGGTCCCATCACTTCATGGCAAATAGATGGAGAAACAATGGAAACAGTGAGAGACTTTATTTTTGGGGGCTCCAAAATCACTGCAGATGGTGATTGCAGCCATGAAATTAAAAGACGCTTACTCCTTGGAAGAAAAGCTATGACCAACCTAGACAGCATATTAAAAAGCAGAGACATTACTTTGCCAACAAAGGTCCGTCTAATCAAAGCTATAGTTTTTCCAGTAGTCATGTATGGATGTGAGAGCTCAACCATAAAGAAAGCTGAGCACCAAAGAATTGATGCTTTTGAGCTGTGGTGTTGGAGAAGACTCTTGAGAGTCCCTTGGACTGCAAGGAGATCCAACCAGTCAATCCTAAAGGAAATCAGGCCTGAATATTTATTGGAAGGACTGATGCTGAAGCTGAAACTCCAATCCTTTGGCCACCTGATGAGAAGAACTGACTCAATGGAAAAGACCCTGATGCTGGGGAAGATTGAAGGCAGGAGAAGGGGACGACAGAGGATGAGATGGTTGGATGGCATCACCGACCTGATGGATGTGAGTTTGAGTAAATTCCGAAAGTTGGTGATGGACACGGAAGCCTGGTGTGCTGCAGTCTGTGGGGTTGCAAAGGGTTGGACAGGACTGAGCGACTGAACTGAACTGAGGTTCACTGGTCTATCTGTGTATTGGAATTAAATCTAGGGTTGGTCTCAAACATAATTTGTTCTTCAGATCTTTTCTAAATCAGGCCAAATACAGGACCAGCCTTTTACCTTTTAAAACATTAGCCATTTTGCCCCTAATTCCAACGTGGTGATAAGGGGTAGGGAGGGTTCCCCATACATCCAACAAGCCTTTCATACCAGCTTGGGATCCTACAAGTCAACTCAATCCTGAAACTATATACTTGGAGACAGCATCAGATTCCACATGTTAAGAGCTCAGTCCTGAAATAGACCGCTCCCAACACCAGCTCCTTCAGAAAAAAATTATACGTCTAGTTTGTTACCTGTGCTTCTGACCTACTTGCTGCAGATTGGAGGTTTCTATGACCTCCTCCTTGGGTTCAGTTGATTTCCTAGAGCAAGTCACAGAAGTAAGAGAAACATCTTACTAGATTACTGGTCTATTACAAAGAAATGTAACTTAGGAACAGCCAGATGGAAGAGATGCACTGGGCAGGGCATGGGGAGAGGGTGTGGAGCTTCCATGCCCTCTCTGAGCCCACCTCTCTCCAGATCTTCACATGTTCACCAGGCCAGAAGAACCCTATCCTTTCAGATTTTTATGGCATGGTTGATTACATCACTGGCCATTAAGCCCAGTCTCTATCCTCTTTCCTCTCCCTGGAGGTCAGTGGGATGGGACTGGAAGTTCCAATCCTTGAATCATATGATTGGCTCACTGTCAATGCCCCCAGCCTTATGGGCTTTCTAAAAGTCACCTCGTTGACATCTCAAAAGACCATTTCCAAGGATTTCAGGAGTTCTGTGCCAGAAATGGGGATGAAGACCATGTTTATATTTCTTATTATGAACCACAATATCACAGACATCCTTGAAGGACTGGGATGAGGTTTTTCTTGTCCAAGCTCCAGTTAAGAAAGGAGCATCAGTGACTGGGGGCTGTAGGTGGTGCCCCTTGGGACCTGGCCTGCCTTTTCTGAGTATTATGCCCATTGTGTGTGTGATTGTGTGTGTATTTCCTTTTTTAAAATAGGTAACATTAAAATTTTTAAAATTTATTTATTTTTGACTATACTCGGTTGTCTTTGCTGCCTTCAGGCTTTCTCTAGTTGTCCCAAGTGGGGGCTACTCTAGTTGCAGTTTGTGGACTTCTCATTGCAGTGGTTTCTCTTATTGTGGAGCATGGGCCCAGTAGTTACAGCATGTTGTGTATTTCCTTTAGGTGACTTTTCCACCCTGTTAGTCCGGGAGTGAGGCAGAAGAGGCAGGAGGAAGGGTGAGCAGAACAAACAGTGGAGTGGCCAATCAGATATCTCAGATGAAATTAGATGGGGTGGGAGACGAAGCCCAAACAGCAAAGACCGAATCATTCTCTTCAAGTGAGGAGCAAGGGTCGCCCTCATTGGGGTGGCTGATGGCTTGTGACTGATGTGCTGGAAACCTCTGGGTGCTCTGCTCATGGCTTTGCTTACTTCTCCCATTGCTTGGTATCTCCTCCACATTTCCAGGTTCTGCAAGTTCAATCAATGATCGATGTTTATTGAGCACCCACTTAATTCAAGGTACTGGATCAGATATTTTGTTTTTTATTAAAACTTTTTATTTTATATTGGAGTGTAGCTGATTAACAGGGCATCCCGGTGGCTCAGTGGTAAAGAATCTGCCTGCAATGCAGGAGAAATGGGTTCAATCCATGGGTCAGAAAGATCCCCTGGAGAAAGGGAATGGCAACCCACTCCAGAATTCTTGCCTGGAAAATTCCATGGACAGAAGAGCCTGGGAGGTTATAGTACATGGGGTGGCAAGGAGTCAGACATGACTGAACAGTGAACACACATACACACATAACTGATTAACAGTGTTGTGGTTGTTTCGGATGAACAGTGAAGGGACTCAGACATATATATTTATATATCCCTTCTCCCCCAAACTCCCCTCCTATCGAGGCTGCCATATGACATTGAGCAGAATTCCATGTGCTATACAGTAGGTATTTGTTGGTTAATCCATTTTCAATATAGCAGTGTGTACATTGAACCAGATATTTTAGAGAGATAAAAAGTTTAAGTTATAGGCTCTGCCTTTAGGAGTTTGTAATCTAATTGGAAGAGGAGGTGTGTTTCAGGTGGGTCTGGGAAATGCCAATAATATAAAATAATATCAAGCCCATAACATAATCACAAGGGGAACCTAGCTATAAAATATTGGTGGTTCAGAAGATTAAATTCACACACATGAAGAAACACTATAAACACTGATTTAAGCCACTTCTCTTCAAGACAAGATCTGATCCTCAGAAGTTTTTAAGTTTCTTCCACAGCATGATAACCAGCAAATCCTGCTGCTGCTAAGTCGCTTTAGTCATGTCTGACTGTGCGACCCCACAGACGGCAGCCCACCAGGCTCCTGTCCCTGGGATTCTCAAGGCAAGAACACTGGAGTGGGTTGCCATTTCCTTCTCCAATGCATGAAAGTGAAAAGTGAAAGTGAAGTTGCTCAGTCGTGTCTGACTCTAGTGACCCCATGGACTGCAGCCTACCATGCTCCTCCGCCCATGGGATTTTCCAGGCAAGAGTACTGGAGTGGGTTGCCATTGCCTTCTCCAACCAGCAAATCCTATTGCAAGTCAAAACATACTTGATGTTAACTCATACTCTGATATCAATCTGTAGCCATCTGCCTTATTTAGGGCCTCTTCTCCAGATTCAAGAAAATTGTAATGAAACCTAAAGGCTAAGAAGGAGGGGGTCCCTGGAGTTACTCAAAATTGTCTTATTTGGGTGAAAATGCCAGACACAAAATACAGAAAATACTTTTATTTCCAGATGAACAAGCACCCGTCTCTGAGTATTGCGAATTAAACCTGAAATATTTACCTGCTTCTGTCCAGAGAAAGATCTACAAACAACTATTAATAGATGTCATAGTCTGATGTGAAGGCCATCCACTCATACTAATGCTCCAGCAAGAATGTCCAAGTCATCCAGTTGATGGCCGGAATTAGAAACCTTCTTTGAATTTAAAATGACTGGTACTTACAGAGGAGTCATAAAATCTATAAAAAGTGATCATTCATGTGTCTTCATCAGCAAACCAGGAACTAGCAGCCATGGCTTCAGTTCTAAACTTGGAAGCCCCAGGGGTTTGCAGTGTGACCTGGCCAGGCTGCCTTCTCAGTATCTCGCATCCCTCCCTCTCTTTGAAATAAGTGCATTCATATTATCCACCTCATAGAAACATCTAGAACCGAGAGATGAGACAAAGGAAAGGTTCTCATTATTAATGAACCAAATTCTGGTATATCTAAAGTGAAAGCGTTAGTTGCTCAGTTGTGTCCGACTCTTTGCAACCCCATGGATTGTAGCCCGACAGGCTTGTCTGTCCATGGGACTCTTTAGGCAAGAATACTGGACGGGTTGCCATGCTCTCCTCCAGGGGATCTTCCTGACCCAGGGATTAAATCCGGGCCTCCTGAATCACAGGTGGATTCTTTATCACAGTGCCACCTGACTAGCAGTATTCTCAAGGTATTCAGAGTTTTGTTTTATGTTTTTTTTGTTTTTTATTTTTGCTTGAAATCAATTGATAAACTGGTAATGAGAAGTATGATGCAGATAACAGATCCTTAGATGGGAAAAACTGAAGCTGGGGGTAGGGCAGTGAAAATTCCATTTGTATTAGTCATGGGATTCTGACAACCCTTGGATCTGAAGTGGCAAATACTCTGAATTATTGTCCATTGTCACCTGTAGTGAAGCACTCACTGAAGGCAATATTTGGGGAACTCCATTACTGTAGACACAGAACATTATGAAGTCATGAGAACTCGAGTAGTGGGAAGAATGCTTTTTTCTAACAGCACTAAAAAACCTAGAGAAAGATAATGAATAATAAGCCTCAGTATCCAAACCCTCAGCTGAAGATTGCACCCCCTTTACTTGATAGAACTTCAACTAAAAGTCTTAACCACCTGAAGCTAGATGGTTGAGGTCACCCAAAACAAAATTCATAGTTGGTGTAAGTTGCTGAATTACTTTAGTTGAAGCTACAGCTTTATCACATCTTTTGCACAAGTGGCTTTCTAATGTTTTTGGCCATAGCCCTTATAAGAAATATACTGTATATCATGATCCAACATACACACAGACACACACACACACCCACCCACCAACACCCACCCACACACCCATACCCACTCCTCTCAAAATGACTGAAACAAAGATATCACAAAGCAATATTTACTTTTATTATATGCAAAGTGTCTGCTGTTTTTGTTCTATTTAAAAAGTTCTGCTTGCCACCAACCAAATTGAACAACAGAGCGTTACAGGAAGAATTAGAAGGAAGAAGTGGAGGAGGACTGAAGGACTGAGAGGGTAGCTGGAACCCAGGTATGCACTGAGCCTCCCTTGCCAGTCAAAGCAGCCCAGCACGTGTGCCATGGGGGAAGGTGTCATGGTCCATGCACAGGTTGGAAAAGAACGTCCAGACATGAGGTCAAATGAGGGGATTATAAAATTTATTAGAGTGGGATACGCTGTTAGAAGTAGCGGGGCAGCTCAAGGGAGAGCTGAACTCTTTCCCAGGCTAGTAGCCAATTTTCATAGCTACTAGACAGAGAAAATCGCTACTGGAAGGCTGGCATTAGGTGACTGGGTAGGATGCCACAGGGTGGGCAATAGGGTGGCTTCTTGTTGTTCAGTCGCCAAGTCCTGTCCGACTCTTTGCAATCCCATGAACTGCAGCACACCAGGCTTCCCTGTCCTTCACTATCTCCTTGAGTTTCCTCAAACTCATGTCTATTGAGTCAGTGAGACCATCCATCCATCTCATCCTCTGTCACCCCCTTCTCTTCCTGCCCTCGGTCTTTCCCAACATCATGTTTTTTCTGGAATTCCCTTGCTTTCTCTACGATCAAATGGCTGTTGGCAATTTGTTAGCTTGATTAGTTGACCAAAAAAAAGCTGTTTTCAATAGCAGCTCCCATCAAATGAAACTGATCAGCTAAAAATCTTTTGTAAGCAGGTAGAGGAAAGAATTTAAAGACCTAGGAAGCCTGGAGTGAATTTACCCTGTGTAATCTGCCAACCACTGGCTCATTAAGCTATGTCTTCCCTCTCAGGGGGGCGCAGAGAGCCTTTCTTTTTGTGGTACCTGGAGAAAAAAAACAGCTGACGTGGGGAGTGCTGAAGAATTGATGCTTTTGAACTGTGGTGTTGGAGAAGACTCTTGAAAGTCCCTTGGACTGCAAGGAGATCCAACCAGTCCATTCTAAAGGAGATCAGCCCTGGAATTTCTTTGGAAGGAATGATGCTGAAGCTGAAACTCCAGTACTTTGGCCACCTCATGCGAAGAGTTGACTCATTGGAAAAGACTCTGATGCTGGGAGGGATTAGGGGCAAGAGGAGAAGGGGACGACAGAGGATGAGATGGCTGGATGGCATCACTGACTCGATGGACATGAGTTTGAGTGAACTCCGGGAGTTGGTGATGGACAGGGAGGCCTGGCATGCTGCAATTCATGGGGTCACAAAGAGTTGGACATGACTGAGCAACTGATCTGATCTGTGGGGAGCCTGGATCTTTGAAAACTTCTTTAGTGACTGTTCTCTAGAGATGTCATTGTAACGATATCACTGATTTCAGCAGCAAGATGAGGGGATTGAAGAGTCCCATCCATATGCAAACTGTGCATTTGGAGTTGCTATTAGCAACCCCATGGACTGTAGCCCTAGGGGTTCCTCTGTCCAAGGGATTTCTGAGGCAAGAAGACTGGAGTAGGTTTCCATTAAAATTTCTCCAGAGCATTTGGAGTTTATCTGCTAAGTGTATGGGGCAAGGAAGCAGAGTCCCTCCATAATGAAAGGTAAGCTGGTACCTTTGCACTCCATCATTAAACAGAGACAACAGCTGATATTAACTGAATATTTAGTGTGCCAATCATTGAATCCTCATAACACTATGAAGTAGGTACTCTTGTGTTCTCCATTATACAGGTGAGTGGAGGGAATTGCAGAGGTTAAAAACTTTGCCCAAGATCTTACAGCTATTAAGCTGTGAAGCTAGGATGCTCTCCTAGGGCAGTGTGGCTCCAGACTGTGGGAGTGTTTGATTATGGAGGCAACCCTTGCCTAGAGGTGGATTTGCTATAAAGCTATTGAAGCATAAGCTTCAAGGACCCACTTCTGCTCCTCTGAGATCCTGGGAGGGCCCTAGGGGATGTACTTATGTGGTCATATGTTGTAAAATTTGCAAAAAATAAGGTATTTTAAGTGCAATTCATAATGATACTGTTTTTTTACTCTGGGTCTAAAGTCCCCCACAGTCACGTGACTTTGGAGGGGTTGTGTGCAGTATTGGGATCTGGCTAAGGGGAAGTTGAATTAGAGATTCGTGTTGATGAGTTTAGTTGATAGTATTTGTGTGGTTAGTAGCTGCTCGGCTGACTTATCTATGTCAATTTTTATAGATCAGAGGTGGGGGAAAGTAAGGAAACAAAGTAAGAAGGCCACTAAACTTACAAATATTACCTAGAATGGCAAGCCTCAGGCATGGGGATGTGTTCGTTTCTGCCTTCCTGCCGTCTACAGGTGGACACGGTTCTGAACAAGGGCACCTTAGCTTACTGGGCAGAAGGGCAGGATTCTCTGAGGCAGGCCATTCTGCATGATTGATTATAATAACACAGGCAAGGGAAAGCGAGTCAAAGAAGCCATTCCACCGTGGAGTAAGGATTGGCTTTTCCTGCAACAAAGCGCTTCCGGGTTAGGTGTGAGGCAGTTGTTTGAATAAGTTCTTTCAGGAGACCCAACTGAGGCAGAGAAATCCAGACAGAAAGCAAGCAATACACAACAACCGTGCCCTCAGTTAACTCATAGCAACAGAGGGAAGAAATAAGGGGACTCACGAGGTGTGATATGGACGCAAGGTGTCCCACACACCCACCTACAAACTTCAAAGATTATATAATATAGATCATTCCTGCAAAAGGAAATTGAAAGTCTGCCAAATCTCACCATGCAAATAAGAAACTTGATAAAGATTTTCCTAAATTTAACCACAGTCCTGAAAATGAAACCAAAATCTTTCCCCATAAATTATCATTAAAAAACTTTTGATCAACTATGCAAAAGAATGGTAATAAATTATTTCCATTTTTTTGCATAGAAAATATTAGTCACAGGAGAATGTGTAATCAAAACCTTGTGAAGAATGTTATTAGAGATGGGTTAGGCATTAATTAATGAAAATATATCATTTTTTTGAATTTTCTGATATTTGTGGTATTAGTTTTCTAAGAATTGCAACTTGCTTACTCTTTTTTTTTTGGAGATTATATCTTTATTTTAATCAATATAGAGAATTAATATCTTGGCTGTAATACATCATCTGGATTGAGTTATGCTCTGTTTTCTTTTTAGATGAAATACCTAATTTTCCTGCAGTTCGTTATGTATGATATAATTTCTTCTCTTTTTAATTAAATTTGAATATATGTCAATTATAATTTTTCACATTAAGTACTATTCTTGACTCTAGTCAAGGTGTATAACCTTATGTTCTCATAATCATGTCAGTGCATGATAGCAGTACAATTTTTCATACTTCTAAAAATCCTTTTTTTTTCTTGGTAACAAGTCCTTTTTTTAATTTTTTTAAATTTATTTTAATTGGAGGCTAATTACAATATTGTGGTGGTTTTTGCCATACATTCACGTGAATCAGCCATGGGTGTACATGTGTTCCCCATCCTGACCCTTCCTCCCTCCTCCGTCCCCATCTCATCCCTCAGGGTCATCCCAGTGCACCAGCCCTGAGCACCCTGTCTCATGCATCAAACCTGGACTGGCGATCTGTTTCACATATGATAATATACATGTTTCAGTGGTATTCTCTCAAATCATCCCACCCTCGCCCTCTCCCACAGAGTCTAAAAGTCTGTTCTTTACATCTGTGTCTCTTTTGCTGTCTCGTATATAGTGTTATCGTTATCATCTGTCTAAATTTCATATATATGTGTTAATATACTGTATTGGTATTTTTCTTTCTGATTTACTTCACTCTGTATAATAGGCTTCAGTTTCATCCACCTCATTAGAACTGATTCAAATGCATTCTTTTTAATAGCTGAGTGATATTCCATTGTGTATATGTAGCACAGCTTCCTTATCCATTCGTCTGCCGATGGACATCTAGGTTGCTTCCATGTCCTGGCTATTATAAACAGTGCTGCGATTAACATTGGGATACACGTGTCTCTTTCATTTCTGGTTTCCTCGGTGTGTATGCCCAGCAGTGGGATTGCTGGGTCATAAGGCAGTTCTATTTCCAATTTTTTAAGGAATCTCCACACTGTTCTCCATAGTGGCTGTACTAGTTTGCATTCCTACCAGGACTGTACGAGGGTTCCCTTTTCTCCACACCCTCTCCAGCATTTATTTTTTGTAGACTTTTGAATAGCAGCCATTCTGACCATTGTGAGTGGTACCTCATTGTGGTTTTGATGTGCATTTCTCTGATGAGCGATGCAGCTTGCTTACTCTTGCTTAATGTTGTGGCCTGAGGGACCCCTTCTAGGGCCTAAGAGTTCGCTCTTGTCTAACACTTGGAAATGAATTGTCTGAGGAGACACGTGTGCTGACAAAGCAAGAGGCTTTATTGGGAAAGGGCACCTAGGTGGAGAGGTGTAGGGCCAGGGAACCAAGGAGAACTGCTCTGCCTTGTGGCTTGCAGTCTCGGGTTTTATGGTGATGGGATTAGTTTCTGAGTTTTCTCTGGCCAGTCATTCTGACTCTGAATCCTTCCTGATGGTGCACACGCTGCTCAGGCCAAGATGCATGCCAGGGAGAAGGATTCTGGAGGTGGTAACGCGTGGCGTCTCCTTTTGACCTTTCCCAACTTTCCTGATTGGTGATGGCTTAGTAGTTCCATGTTCCTTACCAGGACCTCCTGTTATAAAATAACTCATGTAAATGGTTACTATGGTGCCTGGCCAGGGTGGGCGGTTTCAGTCAGTGTGCTTCCCCTAACATTCATGTTGTTCAGCCACTCAGTCATGTTGGACTCTTTACCATCCTATGGACTGCAGTATGCCACCCTTCCCGGTCCTTCACCATCTCCCTGAGTTTGCTCAAACTTATGTCCATTGAGTCATTGATGCCATCCAACCATCTTGTCCTCAGTTGCCCCCTTCTCTTCTCGCTTTCACTCTGTCCCAGCATCAGGGTCTTTTCCAATGAGTCGGCTCTTTGCATCAGGAGGGCAAAGTATTAGAGCTTCAGCATCAGTCCTTCCAATGAATATCCAGGGTTGATTTACTTTAGGATTGACTGGTTTGATCTCTTTGCTGTCCAAGGGACTCTCAAGTGTCTTCTTCAGCAACACAGTTCGAAAGCATCAGTTCTTCGGCACTTAGCCTTCTTAGTCCAACTCTCACATCCATACATGACTACTGGAAAAACATTCACACCAAATATTCATAATTTTTTACTATTTTTCATAAAGAGGCTTCTTCCAAGGTTTCTAAGTGTAGGTGCCACAAAAGAAAAAAAAAACCCCAAAACCAAAGACACATTTAGATTAAAATTTTAAATCTCAACTCCAAAGTCAAAATATTTAGATGTTGAAAACTTTTGGACCTTAGGTTGATTAAAAATTAAAAAAAATTTTTTTAATTGAAGGATAATTGCTTTATAGAATTTTGTGGTTTTCTGTCATACATCAACAAGAATCAGGCATAGATACACCCATGTCCCCTCATTCCCCAACCTCCCTTCCCATCCCACCCTTCAGCCTGTCATAGAGCCTCTGTTTGGACCTTAGGTTGCTTTTTATTTGTGTTTTTGTTTCTCCATCAAGATTTTTGGGCAACATACAGATCCTGATATGTTATCACAACCTCTTCTGTCATCGATGTGTGTGATTTTTTAAAAAATGTATGTTATATATTGATACTCATTTTATAGGATATGAAAGACTGTACTTTAGTTGCTTTCAAGCTCTTTGCTCTTAGGACTCTTTTAAATTCTTATAAATTATTGAGGACCCCAAGGAGCTTTTTGTTCATATATGGATATTTACTATATTACAAATTAAATCCAGGAAAATGTAAACATTTTATTTATTATTTCATTAATTTTTCAAATTAAATTAAATTTCAAATTAAATTTTCATTAAAATTTCAAATATTTCAAATCATTTATTAATTCATTTAAAAATAAGAATAATCAACCCATTATCAGTTCAGTTCAGTTGCTCAGTCTGTCCAACTCTTAGTGACCCCGTGAATCGCAGCACTCCAGGCCTCCCTGTCCATCACCAACTCTCGGAGTTTACTCACACTCACGTCCATTGAGTTGGTGATGCCATCCAGTCATCTCATCCTCTGTCGTCCCCTTCTCCTCCTGCCCCCAATCCTTCCCAGCATCAGGGGCTTTTCCAGTGAGTCAACTCTTCGCATGAGGGGACAAAGTATTGGAGTTTCAGCTTTAGCATCAGTCCTTCCAATGAACACCCAGGACTGATCTCCTTTAGAATGGACTGGTTGGATCTTCTTGCAATCCAAGTGATTCTCAAGAGTCTTCGCCAACACCACAGCTCAAAAGCATCAATTTTTCGGCACTCAGCTTTCTTCACAGTCCAACTCTGACATTTATACATGGCCACTGGAAAAACCATAGCCATGACTAGACAGATCTTTGTTGGCAAAGTAATATCTCTGCTTTTCAATATCCTGTCTAGGTTTGTCATAACTTTCCTTCCAAGGAGTAAGCGTCTTTTAATTTCATGGCTGCAGTCACCATCTGCAGTGATTTTGGAGCCCCCCAAAATAGTCTGACACTGTTTCCACTGTTTCCCATTATTTGCCATGAAGTGATGGGACCAGATGCCATGATCTTGGTTTTCTGAATGTTGAGCTTTAAGACAACTTTTTCACTCTCCTCTTTCACTTTCATCAAGAGGCTTTTTAGTTCCTCTTTACTTTCTGCCAGAAGGATGGTGTCAACTGCATATATGAGGTTATTGATATTTCTCCCAGCAATCTTGATTCCAGCTTGTGCTTCTTCCAGCCCAGCATTTCTCATGATGTACTCTGCATAGAAGTTAAATAAGCAGGATGACAATATACAGCCTTAACGTACTCCTTTTCCTATTTGGAACCAGTCTGTTATTTCATGTCCAGTTCTAACTGTTGCTTCCTGACCTGCATATAGGTTTCTCAAGAGGCAGGTCAGGTGGTCTGGTATTCCCATCTCTTTCAGAATTTTCCATAGTTTATTGTGATCCACACGGTTAAAGAGTTTGGCATAGTCAATAAAGCAGAAATAGATGTTTTTCTGGAACTCTCTTGCTTTATTGATGATCCAGTGGATATTGGCAATTTGATCTCTGGTTCCTCTGCCTTTTCTAAAACCAGCTTGAACGTCTGGAGGTTTCTGGTTCACATATTGCTGAAGCCTGGCTTGGAGAATTTGGGGCATTACTTTACTAGCGTGTGAGATGAGTGCAATTATGAGGTAGTTTGAGCATTCTTTGCCTTTCTTTGGGATTGGAATGAAAACTGACCTTTTCCAGTTCTGTGGCCACTGCTGAGTTTTCCAAATTTGCTGGCATATTGAGTGCAGCACTTTCACAGCATCATCTTTCAGGATTTGAAATAGCTCAACTGGAATTCCATCACCTCCACTAGCTTTGTTCGTAGTGATGCTTTCTAAGGCCCACTGGACTTCACATTCCAGGATGTCTGGCTCTAGGTGAGGTATCACACCATTGTGATTATCTGGGTCGTGAAGATCTTTTTTGTACAGTTCTTCTGTGTATTCTTGCCACCTCTTCTTAATATCTTCTGCTTCTGTTAGGTCTATACCATTTCTGTCCTTTATTGAGCCCATCTTTGCATGAAATGTTGCCTTGGTATCTCTAATTTTCTTGAAGAGATCTCTTGTCTTTCCTATTCTGTTGTTTTCCTCTATTTATTTGCACTTATTGCTGAGGAAAGCTTTCTTATCCCTCCTTGATATTCTTTAGAATTCTGCATTCAAATGGGAATATCTTTCCTTTTCTCCTTTGCTTTTTGCTTCTTTTCTTTTCACAGCTATTTGTAAGGCCTCCTCAGACAGCCATTTTGCTTTTTTGCATTTCTTTTCCATTGGGATGGTCTTGATCTCTGTCTCCTGTACAGTGTCACAAACCTCCGTCCATAGTTCATCAGGCACTCTGTCTATCAGATCTAGTCCCTTAAATCTATTTCTCATTTCCACTGTATAATCATAAGGGATTTGATTTAGGTCATACCTGAATGGTCTAATGGTTTTCCCTACTTTCTTCAATTTAAGTCTGAATTTGGCAATGAGGAATTCATCATCTGAGCCACAGTCAGCTCCTGGTCTTGTTTTTGCTGACTGTATAGAGCTACTCCATCTTTGGCTACAAAGAATATAATCAATCTGATATTGGTGTTGACCATCTGGTGAAGTCCATGTGTAGAGTCTTCTCTTGTGTTGTTAGAAGAGGCTGTTTGCTATGACCAGTGCATTCTCTTGGCAAAACTCTATTAGTCTTTGCCCTGCTTCATTCCATATTCCAAGGCCAAATTTGCCTGTTACCCCAGGTGTTTCTTGACTTCCTACTTTTGCATTCCAGTCCCCTATAATAAAAAAGACATCTTTTTTGGGTGTTAGTTCTAAAAGATCTTGTTAGTTCTAAAAACCTATTATATATTAACATAAATAACATAATTTTAATGAAAATAAGTATATTTTTCAAAGCAAAACTAAAATTCAATGAGTGGCATTGCTCCATGTTTACATATCCCCTAGATGTCTGGCTTGATAGAAGCCAGCTGGATTCTCATATCTGGACATAATCTGTTGAGATGTCACACATCGTGTGGCATCTGGAAAACTTCATTGTGTACCTGTGAAAGGGTGAGAGTAAAAAAGGCAAATAATAACATTATTACAAAAATCAGGCTTCCTTGAGGGCTCAGATGGTAAAGAATCTGCCTGCAGTGCAGGAGACCTGGGTTCGATCCCTGGGTTGGGAAGATTCCCCTGGAGAAGGAATGGCAACCCACTCCAATATTTTGCCTGGGAAATCCCATGGACAGTGGAGCTTGGTGGGTTACAGTCTATGGGGTCACAGAGAGTCAGTAGTGACTGAGCAAATAACACTTTGATTTCACTTTCACTATCACTTTATTATAAAAATAGTTTTGACCTCATGAACCCCCTCAAAAGGTCAGAGGTACCTGCAGGGGTCCCCAGATCACAGTTTGAGAGCCTTTCCCTTATCATTGTTCAGTCGCTCAGTCAAGTTCAACTGTTTGTGACCCCATGGACTGCCGCACACCACCCTTCCCTGTCCTTCACCATCTCCCTGAGTTTGCTCAAACTCATGTCCATTGAGTCAGTGATGCCATCCAACCATCTCATCCTCTGTTGTCCTCTTCTCCTACCTTCAATCTTTCCCAGCCTCAGGGTCTTCTCCAGTGAGTCTGCTCTTATCATATTCCAGCCTCATCAGGCCATTGTGCTTGGGCAAGTCATTTCAGGTTTTTGGCTTGAATTTCCTCATCTTTAAAGTGGAGGGAATATCAGTAATTATCTCCCTGTGTTGCTGTGATGATCCAATTCATGTGATGTATTTAGAGCCAGGCCTGTATAGAGAAAACTTGAGAGTCACTAATAAGATTTTTATTTTATTTATTTTTAGAAATATTTATTCATTTGGCTGTGCTGGGTCTTAATTGCATCATGTGGGATCTTTAGTTGTAGAATGAGGGATCTTTAGATTCAGCATGAGAACTCTAAGTTGCAGCATTTGGGACCTAGTCCCCTGACCCAGGGTTGAACCCTGGCCCCTTGCATCAGGAGTACAGTCTCTCAGCCTCTGGACCACAAGGGAAGTCCCAGCATGGTTTTTAAATACAGAAGTTGATTACAACTATTTTCGATCTGTGATATTCATATATAGCATTTAAGTTTATGTCACTTCCTCGGTCAGGAATGCACCTCCTACTTAAAATCTTGTTATGAAAAAATAAGACACTGGGTGAAAAGTATTAAACACACATACACGTCTGTTTTCTTTTTTTGAAAAAAAATTTCTCTTTTACTGTATTTTAAGTTCCATTACCTATATTTTCACATTGATAATCTCTTTGTGATCAGGACTGAGAAAACCATGTCTTCCCACTTCCCAAGATGAAGCATACTTGTATATGACAGTTCCCCAAGTATAGATCTCATTTGCTGTTTGCTCTCATCATTGAACTGAATTCCTAAGAAGTCCAAGAAGAAAATTGCCATCAACCACTGTAATAATTTCTAAGGGACCGTTGGACCTTCAATGCTGCTTTCATTTACATCCATTTTGCATGTTGATCTAAGTGTCATAAAAGTAGTGTAAATTAAAACTTCCAGTCAAGAACACGGAATGCTGACTTTTTTCTGTGTTCAAATTGCAATGATTCTCTCTTAATTCAGGATGTATGGCCTTCCTTTTCTGTTGTTGTATTTCCCCCATTCGGGTTAAAATAAAAAAGCTTCCAGTCACTTCAGCAACAGATGTACTATAAGTTGAGCAGTCCTGTAATAACTCTTAAATGTAAAAGAACTTCAAAGGACAGTAGTACTATGCTAATCCAAGAAGCATTAACAGTCTCCTCCTCACCCACCCTGAAAAGGGAAGCCTTTATGCAACTAATTAGTTTACCATAGTAAATAATCCACTGACATTTAAAAGAAGCATTCCTATTGGAGCCTGGAGTCAATATTATGTTGCATGTTAAACTATAAATAGGGTGAATAATGGTGCCAGGCCCAGTTTTAAAATGCTATGGAAAATAAGCGAGCTCCATCTGGGTAGAATGGGTGTTACCAGCCTTCTATACACAAGTGTCCGGTTGCCTGGCTCAGGTTCCCTATAGCTGCCGTGGAAACTTGATGATTCATCTCACTTTCCAGCATGACTCTACCAGGTAGCTAAAAAAGTGAGTGAATGTTTCTCTTGGGGGAAAAAAAAATGTAGACGACGAAAGGAAACAAAATTTGTAACTGACTCAGGTAGATTCTATGTCATTTTGAGTGAGTGGAAAAACCAGGGCTTTCTATATAAGAAAATTTTGCAGCCACTTAGAACTTAAATGATTTGAAGAGTTTTGATAAAATCATATCAGGCTCCAGATCACTGTATTACGGACGATCTTGGCCTTGGAGGTCTGTGCACTTAATGATGTTCTTCCAAACTGCACATCACGTGTAGCAAGCCTGAAGCCCAGAATAGAAAAGTGAATGATGACACAGAATCTCTATGTGGAGAAAACGTCTCAAGCCCACGGATTGGGGTAAGGCAGAAACCAGGGGCTCAATTTAAGGCCTCATTAAAGAGGGAGTGAGGAGAGGGATAGAAAGAGAACCAGTATTTTTAGGGCTCACCTAGGCGGAGCCAAAGAAGCAGCTGCCTTTCCAGAATATATGAGGGGCCCAGAGCTTCTCACTTGCCTCATTCCTGAAATTCCAAACTTAAGAGCCACATATTCAAATTAAGTCTCTCTATGGCTGGACCCCATTCCTGTGTGTGACACATAGTCTTCCATTCAGTGCATTGATTCAATATCTCCATTTTTAAAAAAATTTTTAAAGTTTATTTATTTCTAATTGAAGGATAATTGCTTTACAGTATAGTTGGTTTCTGCCATGCATCCATATGAATCAGCCAGAGGTATACTTATTCCTCTCCCTCTTGAACTTCCCTCCCACCCCATCCGACCCCTCTAGGTTATCACAGAGCCCTGTTTGAGCTCCTTGAGTTATATGGCAAATTCCCCCTGGTCATCTGTTTTGCATATGGTAATATATGTTTCCATGCTGCTCTTTCTATTTGTCCCGCCTTCTCCTTCCTCCCCCCTCCCCCGTGTATCCACAAGTCTCTGCTCTGTTTCTGCATCTCCATTCTTACCCTGCAAATAGGTTCATCAGTACCATCTTTCTAGATCCCATAAATGTGCATTAGTATACGATATTTGTTTTTCTCTTTATAATTTCACTGTATAAATAGGCTCTAGGTTCATCTACCTCATTAGAACTGACTCAAAAACGTTCCTTTTTATGGCTGAGTAGTATTCCACAGACATGAGTTTGAGCAAACTCCAGGAGATAGTGAAGGACAGGGGAACCTGGCATGCTGCCTGCAGTCCCTGGGGTTGCAAAGAGTGGGACAAAATTTAACGACCGAACAACAACAACAACATGCCCCTGGGCCGAGGCTGCCCCCAAGTCTGTTGTTTCCCTCACGTGAGACCTCCTGGTGTGTGAGAAGGCTGAGTGTGGTCGGCTTCAGGGCCCGGTGGCAGGATGCCCTTGGTCATCTCTGCACTGGGCAGAGCGTGTCTGCTGCACAGTGTGGTTACCCCCTTGCGTTAGGAGCTTTTGGGGGCAGGGATGGAGTTCACACACCCAGAGAACCCTTTGATCAGAGGATCAGGCTTTAATTCTCTGAAGGTATCTTGGGACGTAGCATCTCTCTGAGGTTGTTCATGGTGGTGGCTATTTAAGTAGTTCTATTTCTGTTTTGGTTCTTGTGGTCTAATTACATCTGCTTGGGAAAGGATTCTGGGTGACTGGGGTGGGGTGCTTCCCAAGTGATGCTCGTGGTAAAGAACCCATCTGTCAAGGCAGGAGACACAAGAGACTTGGGTTTGATCCCTGGGTTGGAAAGACCCCCTGGAGGAGGGCATGGCAACCCACTCCAGTATTCTTGCCTGGAGAATCCCATGCACAGAGGAGCCTGGTGGGCTACAGTCCATGGGGTCGCAAAGAGACGGACATGACTGAAGTGATTTAGCACGCATGCACAGGACAGAGTTCTGAGTGGCCAGGATGGGCTGAGATACAGACTTCCCCAGGGTTATTCTGCACGTGCTGGTTTGATGAATGCTGTACTCTACCAAGGCCAGTGGCCCTGATGATTGAGGCTGGGAAGGCCTCTTAGCATCCCACTCTGAATTTCCCTGGTCCTCCAGCCATTTTGCTCATCACGAGTGTGCTTCCAATCCAGGCCCTCTCCTGGCCACTCCAGTCAGGAAAGAGGTGAGGATGGGAGTGCCATTTTCTTGGGAACCCTGACCCAGTAACCCTTCCCTTAGGGATGGATGATGAAGGATAGCCCCTCTTGCTCCAGAGGGTTCCCAGCTCAGAATAAAGCCCAGATCTCTTGCTATGGTCTCCAGAGTCCTATGCACTGCGGCCCCTGTGAGTCTCACCTCTTTCACTTCCGTTGCTTACTCCAGGGCAGCCCAGCTGGCTCCTTTGTCAGCCGTGGATCCTGGATGGATATAGGAGTCATCCCGCCTTGAGGCATTTGTGTTTGCTGTTCCTTCTGCCTTGGGTCGTTGGCAGGCCTTACTGATTCAAGGTCTGTATTCAACTATCTGCTCCAAGGTCTTATCAGAGGCCACCTTACCTGACAGACTACCTCCCTTCTCCGTGCCTTGCCTCTTACTCGGTACCCCTTCCTGACTATTTCCTCTCCTAGCTCTTCTTACTGTCTGACATGTGTTTTTGTTGTTTGTTTTTTCGCTGTGCTGGATCTTATTGTGGCATGCAGGCTCCTAGTTGCGGCATGTGGGATCTGGTTCCCTGGCCAGGGATGAGTCTGGGTCCCATGCATTGGGAGCGCAGAGTTTCAGCCAGTGGACCACAGGGAAATCCCTGTGTCGCGCATTTAATATAATAGCTAAGTGTCTCTCTCCCCTGATCACCCAAATACAAACTCCTTGAAAACAGTTACTTGGTATTCCCAGAGTCTAGAAGAGTATGTGGCACATTAGGACTGTCGAATAATTTTGGAATGTTTGTCGAATGGGTGAGGGCAGTTTTCTCAAAAAAGAACTGTTGCTTCACTGTCTCTGTCTGTCTAACCCTGTTCACATCAGCTCACCACAGTGAAGCCACACCCTTGGCTGGATGATGACTTCTCACATTTATCCAGCTCTTTTCAGCCCTGTTTGACTTTTTGAAGCAGTTTGTACTATGAAAAGAGTATTATGGACTTTGGGGCCAGAGAGGTTTGGCATTGATTCCAATGCACCGCTTGGTAGCTATGTAATCCTGGGCAGGTCCTTTCACTTCTCTGGGCCACAATTTCCATCATAGTTAAGCTAGGATACTAATACCTCACTCATGGGATTTTTCCAGGAGGATTAAGTGAGAGAACATACGTGAGATTCCTGGTCCTGGCTGGGGACTCACCAGCGCTCCGTACATGTTGGCTCCATTGCTCTCTTCCCGTCCCTGTCGCACTCTGTGACTCCACTCTCTTCCTCATCTGCTCATCTCCAGTCAAATCTTTGTGTCCCTTGCATGCTTATCTTCATCCTTCTCTCCACTCCTAGAACTGCTGTTGCTCCTCAAGGGTGTCCGCAGCCTTGTTCTCTTTTTCTGCTACTGTGTGTCCCCTGGATTATTTCGTCCACACATCTGATCCCAGCTGCCACCTGTATATTGACTTATTTATTTATTTAGCTGTGCCAGGTCTTAGTTTTGGCACTCAGGATCTTCATATGCATCTAAGAGTTGTGTCATGTGGGATTTAGTTCCCTGACCAGGGATTGAACCCAGGCCCCCAACACTTGGAGTGTAGAGTCTTAGCCACTGGACCACGAGGCAAGTCCCTATCAATGATTTAAAACCCTCAGGCCCTTCCCAGTCCTCCTTCCTGGGCTCCAAACTCCTATTTCCTGCTGCCTTCTGACCACTCCACTCAGATGGCCAGCTGGTATCTCCAGCTCAACATATTTTAGCCAAGCTAATGAACTTCTCTACTCCCCCAACAGCTCGTCCTCTGCCTTATAGAATAGTATTTTCTGCTAAGCTGCTCATTGGAAGTTTGAGTCACTTTTCTCTCTCCTGTGTTCCATATCATTAAGATGAATAATTGCTTTTTCTTCTTTGTTTATGTTTGATTGAAGTCCAGTCGATTTACAATGTTGTGTTAGTTTCTAATGTACAGCACAGTGATTCAGTTATACATAGATATACATGTTTTTTTCCATATTCTTTTCCATTCTGGTTAATTACAAGATACTGAGTATATTTCCCTGTGCTATACAGTAAGCCCTTGTTTATCTCTTTTATATGTAGTAGCATGGACCTACTAATCCCAAATTCCTAATTTTATCCCTCCCCCCAACTTGTTTCCCCTTTGTTAACCATAAGTTTGTTTTTGTGAGTCTGTTTTGGAAATAAGTTCATGTCTATCATTTATTATTTAGATTCCACATATAAGCAATATTATACATGTTGTCTTTCTTTGTCTGACTTACTTCACTTAGTATGATAATCTCTAGGTCCATTCATGTGACTGCAAATGGCATTATTTCATTCTTTTTTATGGCTGAGTAGTATTCCGTTGTATGAAAAACAGATATGTATACCACATCATCCTTATCCATTTATCTGTCGATGGACATTTAGGTTGCTTCCATGTCTTGGCTATTAAGAATAGTGGTGTTGTGAACTTTGGGGTACACATATATCTTCAAATTAAAGTTTTCTCCAGATATATGCCCAGGAGTAGGGTTGTTGGATCTGTAATTTCTAATTTCTAAATACCCCTTAAACATTTTTACTCTCCCTGATGCTCCCTTAATTCCAACTCTAATCATTTCTCACCTGCTTTTGTTTTCACCTGGCCTCCCTCTTCAGAGTACTCTTTTCTAAACAATCCTCCAGTGTGAACTTTCTAAAATGGGAATGCAATCATGTTACATCCAGTTTAAAGCCAAATCCTTGGACCATTACCTGTTATCTTCAGGTCAAAGTGCAAAACTCTTCGGCGCAATAGATGAATCTTCATGAATCAGCCATTCTCAGCTACACTTGCAGTTGTCCCAACCCACTGTGTTACGACGAGCCCGCCTGCCTTTGCCCAAACTCTTCCCTTTGCCTGGAACACTCTCATCTTCCCCTCGTCAATTTGACAAACTCCAATTAGCCTTGCAGTACCAGGTATGATAGTTACCTCCTCTTTGACGCTTTGTTGACCTTAGTCCTTCCCCTACCTGAGAATACCCTTCTTGTAAGACTTATCCATTCTCCACTATAACCCACTGATTTTTCTCATGCCTTCTTATATTCAGGAATGTTGCTGAGGTTTTCACCTCTGATTCCCCAGCATTTAGCAAATTGCCTGACCCTCAATAAATAATGATTGACTCTGTTCAATCCACCTGCAATGCAGGAGACCTGAGTTTGATCCCTGAGTTGGGAAGATCCCCTGGAAGAGAGCGTGGCAACCCACTCCAGTATTCTTGCCTGGAGAATTCTGTGGACAGAGACTCTGCCTGGCAGACCTACAGTTCACGGGGTTGCAAAGAGTCAGACACAACTGAAGTGACTGAGCACACATGCCGTTATATGGCAGCCTGGATGGGAGGGGAGTTTGGAGGAGAATGGATGCATGTATATATATGGCTGAGTCCCTTTGCTGTCCACCTGAAACTATCACAACATTGTTAATTGGTTATATGCTAATACAAAATAAAAAGTTAAAAAATAAAGGTTGGGTTAGTGCAATACATTGGCCCATCCTTTATCTAAATATCTATCCACTTATCTATCTAAATTTATTTAGTTTTAAAATTGGAATATAGTCATTCTACTATGTTATGTTAGTTTCAGGTATGCTACATAAAGGGTTTTTTTTTTTTTTTTTTTTTTTACATAAAGGTTTGACATTTGCACACATTCACTTGTTCTTTAGGGCGCTGAAGTGGCTGATAAATTTGACTCTGCCTTTTTCCACCCCTGTCTCCCTACTATCTGTGTGAATTGACTCTAGACTTGCTTTGTGAAGTGAAGTGAAAGTCACTCAGTTGTGTCTGACTCTTTGCAATCCCATGGACTGTAGCTCACCAGGCTCCTCTGTCCATGAGATTCTCCAGGCAAGAATACTGAAGTGGGTTGCCATTCCCTTCTCCAGGGGATCTTCCCATCTCAGAGATCAAACCTGGATCTCCTACATTTCAGGAGGATTCGTTACCATCTAAGCCAGCAGGTAGCTTCAGTTATTGCTTTCTTAAGAACTAGCTCAGTTTTTCTCCTGAATCACACTGGAGGGGTGTACATTGGACTAGTTCATCTGTAAGTTCCTCTTGGATTCTGGTGTTACAATCATACAGCAGGAGCAGAAACTGGGAGCCCCAGAGTCTTGCCCCAACTCTGCCACCAGGCAGCTCGCACAAGTCACGTAGCCTTGAGCTTCAATCTTGTGTAAAACGAAGAATATCCTTCTACATATTTGTGAAGATTCACCACGTACTGAAAACCTCAAATGCAAGGCAGTTTCTTTAGGGTTGTTACACTGCATATTTCTGCATTTTATACCATCTTAAAATAACGACGGACACTTGTCGCATGGCTGCCTGGTCTTGCTATTTTGAATCCGGAGAGGCTGTATCAAAAATTGTGAGTGAAGTCGTGAGAAAATAATGCAGTGTCCTGAAATAACCCAGAGCGTTCAGAACATTCCAGAAGACTCTCTGAGAGGAGTGGTCTAAGAATCCCTCTTTTGAAACCTGGACAAGCTGAGATGGAATTTTCTGGGGTGGAGCCATAAAGACTGGGCTGCACTGGGTCTTCATGAACTCTGTGCTGGAACATTCTGCTAATGTCCTCTTCTGAGACCACTGACAGTCACAGATGAGGATGTCTCTGCTGAGATTTAGAAATCTTGGAAGCCCCCAAAGTATGCTCCAAACATAGGCTTCTAGGTGGCTCAGCGGTGAAGAATCCACCTGCCAATGCAGGAGACACAAGAGATGTGGGTTCGCTCCCTGGGTTAGGAAGATCCCCTGGAGGAGGGCATGGCAACCTACTCCATGCCATGGACATGAGAAATCCCATGGACCGAGGAACCTAGTGGGCTATAGTCTATGGGGTCACAGAGTCAGATATGACTAAAGCACGTAGAGCAGGCCCTGGAATCTGTCTGGTGTAACAGCCACAGGAATGAATGGGGTGGGGCAGGAGACCAGAGCAGGGATGGAGCCTGTCGGGATAAACCTGTCAGTTGGAAAAGACTTTGTGAGCAACTGCTATGTGTCAGGCCCTCTGTCGAGTTCTTGGGATGCAAAGATGACTAAGAAATGCTTGTGCTTGCAGTGGAAGAGGTACAGAAAGGGGTTTAGCATCAGCATGGTCTGTAGAAGAGGAGTGCCCCCAAGGAAGTGTGGTCCTGTCCTTCGTGGCTGAACACCACTGAGCGCTGCAGGGGCCAGGGACACAGGCTGCCTGGGTTTGCGTGTGCGAGGAAGCCTGGCCTGGTCCCCACTCCACTCGTTGAGTGTTAGTCGCTCAGTTGTGTCCAACTTTTTGCAACACCATGGACTGTAGCACACCAGGCTCCTCTGTCCATGGAATTCTCCAGGCAAGAATACTGGAGTGGTAGCCATTTCCTTCTCCAGAAGATCTTCCTGCCCCAGGGATCAAACCTGGGTCTTCTGCATTGCAAGCAGATTCTTTACCATCTGAGTCACTAGGGAAGCCTCTACTCCACGCAGCCCCTTCCCAATAGCTGCATGAGTGACAGGGCTTCTTCTCTCTTATTTCTACACGGTGGTGGCCTGACTGCTTCCCAGAGGCTGAGAAGCAGAACCACGGGTGGTTTGCAAGCCACCCAAGAAAATGGTGCTCTCGCATGTGGTTCTCTTTGATTGATGCCAAAGCCTCTCTCACTTCAAATAACTTCCCCAGAAGTTTAAAATCAGATACCTTAAGGGTCTTCTATCCCACCATCCTGCCCAATGCCATACATACATTCCCTGATAGGTACCAACCCTCTCTCTACTTGTACATTCTCATTCATAGGAACTCACTGCTCCTCAGACCACTGTTCCTTTGTGAATGTTGTGAGGAAATAATGCAGAGTCCTTAAATAACCCAGAGCACTCAGAACATTCCAGTAGACCCTCTCAGAGGAGTGGTCTAAGAATTCCTCTGTTGAAACCTATTTATTGTGGCTGAATTAGTGAATGGAAATTTGCAGCTCTGTAACTTCTATTTCTACCCCTTGGAGTTAGATGGGATTTCTCTGTTCCTGAACCTGTCTCCCCATCATTTCATACCAAGTCCCCTCACTCTATGGGCTCTTGACCCACTAACTTTCTTTGAGGCAGTCACAAACATTCGGATTCAGGTGGCAAACCTGTCTGCTGCCACAGGTCGTTTGCTCTTGCTGTGTCCTCTGCCTGGAAGACTTCCACCTTTCTTCTAATCCATGCTGCTAAGTTTGACTCTTCCTTCTCTTTCAGCTCCGTCATTTTCTTAGGAAAGCCCTCCCTAGCCCCTCTGACTTGGTCAAATCTCCTAGTTACAGGCTTTCAGAATATTGTTATCTTAGATGAGGTTCTCTAAAAGCAGAGCCTGAGGCAGGGATGTGTGGGGACTTGTGATTTATTGCGGGAAGGAAGGAGGCAAGACAGAGATGAAGAAGTTGTTGCACAGGAAGGCGGCATTGTGTTCTGGCTTCAGCCTGATCTAGAGAGGGGCTCTGAAGGGCGGACTGAACTGCAGAGTCTGTCCTGACTGTAGGAAGATGTGGAAGGGGGCTCCTGTATTCCCTACTCCTGTACGACAATGACTGGTTGTGGGCTTCAGCGTGGGTGAACGTCCAAGCATTTCCTTCCAGAGATATCGATAGACAAAACTCTTGAGAAGGTTGCATGCTGAGGCTTTAGGTGAAGACTTTAGGGATGGGCTCACCTAGCCCAACAAGTAAAGGCATCCCAGAGGTCTTGGTGGGATACTAATCCTCCTCTTCATAGAACTTGCCCAAATAAACTTATACATGTGATCGTGTGATCACAACCTGTCTCTTCCATTGGAGCATAATCTCTTTTTAGGAAGGACCTGCATCTTTGTTTGCTTATAAGGTTTCTGTGTGCCAAGCACAGGGCTTGTAGATGGTCAGTATTCAGCAGGTACTAGTTGAGTAAATAAATTGATCAATGAAGAATGGATGAAGCCTACTTCCTCTTTTAGATTATAACTGTCTCTTTCACTTCCTTTTCTATTTATCAACCTTTGGACGCTTTCCATTCTGTCCTATGACATCTCTTCCTTTTTGGCTTCCTTGAATTCCATTGTCCATCCTAAGAATCCTACATCCTGGTGGTTAACAAGCCAGGGTTTATAGAGACATTCCTCAAGTGCTTGTTCTCAAGAGTGGGGACCAGCCTGCCTTTGAAACAATGTGTAATTGTCAAGAGCCTCAAGGAAAGAGAAAAACACAGCAGATGGAATTTAGAGCAAGGTTCCCTTAGTGTTGCTTTCTGGGTATCAGGGGAAACACCGGTGACATAAGTCTGTTTTTAAATTCTCTTAGAAAGTTCCCTGGCCAACTTCCCATTGACTTTTTGCTATATCTCAGTACCTTATACTACTTAGATGAACGAAGATTTTTAAAAATTTTTGTTTATTTAATTAACCGAATCCCACTTGTTGCTATGTAGATTGTTGAGGGCTCAGGGCCCAGAAGCGATGTGATGAGAGAAGGCTAACACTGGTGCAGAGAAAGTGTTTGGAGCCTAAGAGCTTTTAGAAAGTTGAAGGCACTGAGGTCTGGGCAGAGGATCTTTATCAAACGATAGGAAGTTCAAAGGCACAAGGAGTCTGTCTTAAATCTAGGGCTGACTCTCTATTGGACAAGGAAGTAGAGTTCAAATGAGAGCTCTGCTTTGCGGAAGGGGATCTTCCTTCTTGATCCAGGAAGGGGACCTTCCTGATCCATGAATCAAACGCAAGTCTCCTGCATTGCAGGCAGATTCTTTACTGTCTGAGCCAACAGGGAAGCCAAAATTATTGGCTGGGATCTACTAACTTTGAAACAGTCTTCTAGGCCCTTTGAATATAGCAGTGGATGACATGGTAAAGTTCCCCCTTAAGGAGCATGTCCGGGTGTATCTGTGTGTGTGTGCGTGCACACATGTCTGTGCACATATCCAACCCTGATATTTCAGCTCTCTAAATCTGCACCTGAAACATGCATTCTCATCTGGATTTCTGCAACCTTACTTTCCATATGTCAGAACAGCATGGTGTTTGGGACAAGCACGAGGCCAGGCATGAGAAGAGCTGGTATCCATCCTGTGCTCTGTATGGCCCAGCTGGGTTACCTTGGGAACTATACTTCACCTCTCTGAGCCCCAGCTTCCTCTTTTATGAAACAGAAGGGTTGGAACAATGGCCTACAGCTGTAGAATTCTATGGATACATTTACTGTGGATCTGACTATGTGCAGATCTTCCCTGTAGCTCAGATGGTAAAGAATCTGCCTGCAATGCAGGAGACCTGGGTTCGATCCCTGGGTCAGGAAGATCCTCTGAAGAAGGGAATGGCAATCCATTCTCGTATTCTTGCCTGGAGAATCCCCATGGACAGAGGGCTACAGTTCGTGGGGTCGCAAAGAGGGGGACACGACAGAGCGACTAACACTGCTGCTGCTACTGCTGCTGACTATGTACTGGGTGCCTTCGTGGTGTCTCATTGGAGTTCATTTTCTCATTTATTTCTCTGCGAATCTGATGTCCTTGATTTATAGATGAGGAAACTGAAGCCAGAGAAGTGGAGTTACTTGCTTAAAGTCATTTAGCAAATTAGTGTCAGGGTCAGGATTAGACCCATTAGACTGGACTCCACATTCAGTGCTCTTTGTCATCAGCACAGCTGACCCTGCTCCATCTTGCGGCCCTCGCCCCATCGTTAAATCTGTTTCTCATCCACCCCTGTGCCTGCAGTCATCAGGGACCGCAAGGTGGGTGGCACTGGAGGGAGCCAGAAGGTAGAAGTGGAGGGAAATCCCATCAGGATCAGCTACAAGACTCTTAGAGCCATCCTGTTTTCAATGCCTGTCCCTGAAGCTTATTCCATGCTTACCAGTGAGTCAGCGTCAAGGGGGAAGGAGAGCCCAGGTCGGAACTCTGAGCAAGTGGAAACAGGATTTCATGTAAGTGAATCTGACACTCAATGACAGGCATAATAATTTGAACTGTGGTGCTGGTAACGACTCTTTTTTTTTTCTTTCTTTTTTTAAATTTAATTTTTTAATTTTACAATATTGTATTGGTTTTGCCAAACATCAACATGAATCCGCCACGGGTGTATGGTAAAGACTCTTGAGAGTCCCATGCACTGCAAGGAGATCAAACCAGTCAATCCCAAAGGAAATCAACCCTGAATATTCACTGGAAGGACTGAAGCTGAAGCACCAGTACTTTGGCCACTTGATGTGAAGAACTGACTCATTGGAAAAGACCTTGATGCTGGGAAAGATTGAAGGCAAAAGGAGAAGGGGCAACAGAGGATGAGATGGTTGGATGGCGTCACTGACTCAATGGACATGAGTTTTGAGTGAACTCCAGGAGAGAGTGAAAGACAGGGAAGCTGACGTGCTGCAGTCCATGGGGTCGCAAAGAGTCAGACAAACTTGGTGACTGAACAACAACATAGCAATGAAGAACAAATAGTCAATTGTTACATAAGTATGATTCAGATTGGATTTTAAAGTTCAAGCTAAGCACTGGTCTTTTTAGACAAAGACTTGGCCACAATAGGGAATTTTTTACACTCAGCTTCCTCTCTTAAGTTACTCTCATGCTAGCTCTCACCTTTCCTGACTGTGTGTTCTTGGGCAGTGATTCCTTCAGCCCACTGTCCTGCAGTTTCATTACCTCTAAAATGGGCACAATAAACAACTTCCTGGGGTTTTGGTCAAGATTAGATATTATTTATGTAAACACTTTGTAAACAGCAAAGTGCCAGACAAATGTTTGTTACCTTGATGGACATTATGCCATCCTAGTTGTGGGGAATATAAGAAAGAAGACTCATGCCTGGCCTGTAAATTGCTATTTTCTTGATGCCCTTGTGGTTGTGGCTGGGTGGATGACTTGAGTGTTTTAGGGTCAGGGTCCCCAACCTTCAGGATCTAATGCCTGATGATCTGAAGTGCAGCTGATGTAATAATAATAGAAATAAAGTGCACAATACATGTAATATGCTTGAATCATCCTGAAACCATCCCCCCAGCCCCAGTCCATGGAAAAATTGTCTTCCACAAATTGAATGCTAATGCCAAAGAAGGTTGGGGACCACCGTCTAGGTGCTGCAGGTCACCTGGTTTCCTGTTTCTCACCTCCCTTGTTTAATGTTACACAAAGAGCACACTGAGTTGACTTAAGGGACCATTCAAAATTCCAGCCTCCTAGTGAAGATTTTCCTAACAGCAGATTTGTCAGTAACTGAGGGCTCAGTAGAGAAGCACAACCTGAGTGGATGCTGGTGTGGGCTGCTGACTGGGAGATGCCCCCGGGGTGGCCTGGCTTGGGGCAGAATAGGAGCAGGGAACCTTAACTACCTCCACCCAGGCATAACGGGTGAGTGGGGCAGAGACGGGCCATTGGCCACTCATAGCAACCTCACTTCTTCCATTATTCAGAGAGCGCTTGGTCTGAGCTGAGCACATGACTGTCAAGCTCTTTTACACTTAGGTGACAGCTGTGCAGATGAGTTCTGTGATGTGAGCAAAGTGACGGTGGGTGCAGCTTCGGGGTTGTGCCCTTAAAGGGACAAGGTCTTTACTTAGTCTCCTCCCCTTTCTGTAGGCTGGAAGGTTGACGTCATAGCTGGAGTAACAGTGGGAACTTGGACTGTAAGACGGAAACGGCCTGCGGAGAATGGCAGAAGGTCAAAAGAGCCAGTGTTCCCAACACCATAGGGCCAATGTGACTAGTAATGAAGTACTTATCCAAACCCTGTCACACGAGGGAGAAATGTGTCCTAATTTGTTTAAGCCTCTGTTATTTTAGCATTTGCTATAGTAACTGTCTCTTAATCCAGTGAGAAAGGTTATTCTGTGCCCTGGTAAAGACAGACACCTCCATACACCATGGGAACCACTTGATGAGGTTGTTGTAATTTCATGGAATAAGCTCAGATGCTGACATTGAAAGGCGACTTGGGCATTGCCATGTGATAATTTTTCAGGATGTTGTAAGCCTCTGTACCTGTTTCATCAGTAAAAATAATAATAGACATAATGGTATCGGTTTCTCATGTTTTAAATTGAGCCCATAGCTTGGTTCAGGTGCTACACATTGTCTGGATTACATAAAGCTGAGAGGTCATAAGTAAACATAATACAGATTATACATCTATAAGCATTATTATTTGATTTTTCCTGCTCTAATTTCTTGTTTACTTTAGCTACTTATGGGCCTTGACCCTCCCTGAGGCTTTAAATCCCCCCAAACAGCAGTTCCCAACCTTTTTGGCACCACGAACTGGCTTTGTGGAAGATGATTTTTCCACGGACCAGGGTAGGGTGGGAGGTGGTTTTCAGATCAGATCAGTCGCTCAGTCGTGTCCGACTCTTTGTGACACCATGAATCGCAGCACGCCAGGCCTCCCTGTCCATCACCAACTCCCAGAGTTCACCCAGACTCACGTCCATCGAGTCAGTGATGCCATCCAGCCATCTCATCCTCTGTCGTCCCCTTCTCCTCCTGCCCCCAATCCCCCCCAGCATCAGAGTCTTTTCCAATGAGTCAACTCTTCGCATGAGGTGGCCAAAGTACTGGAGTTTCAGCTTTAGCATCATTCCTTCCAAAGAAATCCCAGGGCTGATCTCCTTCAGAATGGAATGGTTGGATCTCCTTGCAGTCCAAGGGACTCTCAAGAGTCTTCTCCAACATTGGGATGATTCAGATGCATTAAATTTAGTGTGCACTTTACTTCTATTATTATTACCTTAGCTTCACCTCAAATTATTAGGCATTATATCCCGGAGGTTGGGGACCTAGTTCAAAACTGAGCACATAATAGGTACTTATGAATGTGTTGAAGACATAGCTTATCTTTAAGTGGGAATACTTTTATCCACAGAGTGACATTTTATCTTGATTTAAAGTTTTTTTTACTGTTAATATACATGACAAAATTGACCATTTTTAAAAAGTCATTTTAAGTGTACAGTTCAGTGGCTTTAAATCCATTCATGCTGTGTAACCATCACCACTATCCATTTCCAGAATTTCTCCACCATTCCAAATAGAAACGAAATGCCCAGTAAACAATCACCCCTCATTTCTCCCCTCCTCCAAGCCCCTGGGGAACTACTCTGCTCTCTGTCTCTATGATGTTGCCTATTCTCGGTGCCCCATGGAGGAGGGGTCATGCAGCATTTGTCCTTTTGTGTCTGGTTCATTTCACTCAGCGTAGTTATCTCAAAGTTCATCAGTGATGTAGCACATATCAGAACCTCATTCCTTTTTAAAGCTGAGCAATATTCTATTGCATGTAGATGCTGCACTGTGTTTCTCCACTGATGTATGCTTTGGTTGCTTCCACACAAGTGGACCAGTTTGGCTGTTGTGAATAATACTGCTGTGAACATGGGTGTGCAAGTCTTAATTTGATTTTTTTTTTCCCCCCGGCTATGCTGGGTGTTCGTTGCTGCTTGTGGGCTTTAGTCATGGAAAGCAGGCTTCTCATTGTGCTGGCTCCTCTTGTTGGGGAGCTCAGGCTCTAGGTACGAGGGCGTCAGTGGCTGGTGCTGTGCAGGCATATGGCATCTTCCCAGCCCAGGGATTGAACTTGTGTCCCCTGTATTGGCACATGGATTCTTAACCACTGGACCACCAGGGAAGTCCCTTAATTTGATGTTAAAGCAACAACTTGGACTTCACATCTGGAGTGGACACCCATGTTTCTCTGGGGTGGGACAGCACTGGGACCGGCTCCAGTGTTTTTGTTGGAGGCTTGCTTAGGATATTGACAGAGTCTTGTGAATGCCTAGACACAACATCTCATCCCTGGTACAGCTGCGAGAATGTTCACAGTGTGTGGCCATCTCCTCACTTTGTATGGAGGGACTCTGAGGAATAGAGAAACCACAGGGAGGGTGACATTAGCGTGGATGGGCACAAAACGTGTTGGTCTAAGTGAATCTCTCCCTGTCCCTTCCAGGGTATGACATGTCCAAACTGATCTTGGTGGACTGGATGAAACGAGCAGGGGGCTCGATTTACTGAAGAGTCAGAGGTTGGTGTCCGAGCTTGAGGTCGGCCTTCCGTATCCTGGAACAGTGAGTGCTGCATGTGTTTGGTTGATAATCCTTTGGTGGTTGGCTCGCTGGTGCAGAAGCAGAAACTGATGACCCTGAAGCCGTGTGACAGCAGAAGAATGCCTGGGGAAGGCGGCCATTACTCTGGTTCCTGAGAAATGCCATCAGGAGGATTCTCACTTAGGTCACAGAGCTCCAAAGACACAGCTCCCCAGGCCTGCAGGTTTCATACCAGCTGCCAGTGAATTCTCTAATCCGTGTCAACAGAGAAAGCACTGCACAGCCCTCGAGTCTCTCGTGTTGATCCTGGTGTCTGTGAGATCAGATTCCGGGATGATGGGATTTTAAACATCTCTGAGTCTTAGACAGAGTCAGCTAAGGACAGAACAAGCAGGTGTTCTTATATGACCTTGGTTTTGAGATCCGTCTCTTTGGGTTTCAGTCATTCAGTAAAAATTCAGATCCTTTTATGTGTCGTGGTTGTAAACTGTGTTTATTGCTTGTTAGACTGTGTAAAAGGCCTAATAAGATACACTAAAAAAATAAGGCTGTTGGCCTATTAGGGAAAAAAAGGACTCAATTTTCATTTTTTTGGTTAACTGTAGAAATACAAGAGTTTATGGAACATTATAGCTCCAAACCCAGGGCCTGGGCTGCAGTTTTGTTTTGCTTGCTGGGTTTCTAAAAAATTAATTAGCTCTTTTTCTTTTTAAAATTATAGTTTATGTACAGTCTTATGTAAGTTAACAGGAGTACAATATGTGATTCACAATTTTTAAAGGTTATACTCCATTTATAGTTATTATAAAATATTGGTTATATTCTCCATGTTGTACATATGTCCTTGTAGCTTATTTTGTACCTAATGGTTTGTACGCCTTAATCCCTTACTCCTACATTGCCCCCCAATTGCCTGTCTCATATTTCTCTCTTTTTTAAAAAAATTATTTGGCCTTACTTGCAGCATGGGCTTCTCTCTAGTTGTGGCTGCAGGCTTAGTTGCCTTGTGGCGTATGGGATCTTAGTTCCCCAACCAGGGTTCAAACCCACATCCCCTGCGTTGGAAAACAGATTCTTAAACACTGGACCACAAGGGAAGTCCCCACCCCACCCCACACCTCTTTTTTAGTTGCAAAAGAAATACGTGCATATTGCCTTAGCCTAGGAAACAAGAGCTTAAAGAAAAGTTTAAGTGCCTCTGGTTCGTTGGGAGGTACAATGCCAAGGTGGCCGGAATGAGGGAATCGGATTGTGGAGCCTGGGAGGAATGGGGAGCAGATATAAGGCGGTCTGTTATGACTGATAGACACAGAAGGTGGCTACTGCTTCACAGACAAGTCTAGCCAGTTTCTCTGCCCCAAGTGGTAGCTCTGGATGAGATGTGCAGAAACATCACACCCTGGAGCAGTTCCTTGGGGGATGAATGAGGGATAAATGTATTTGTTGACTCTTTCCCTTTTCCTGTCCTTCCACAGGGTGAAGTTCACCTTCAGGACATTATTTCTCCTCATTCCCAGGTTGCTTCCCTCTGACCCCTTAGCAGTTGCAGAGAAGTGAGACCCCAGGGTGTGGTACTTCATCTGAAGTGGTGGGAGGAGCCAGCGATGCTGGCCCTTTACTTCACCTGGGGAACCAGTGTGTCACAAGGGCAGCAGGTGAGTGGGGCAAGCACCAGAGATGTGGGAGAGAGATGAAGCTGAAGGATTCCAGGCAGGCCCTACCGTGTGTCAGTACAGTACACGGTAAACGCCAAAGCGATACTAAAGAGGGGGCGAGAAATAAGTTTCCCTTCCATTGCAGACCTTCAAGTCACTATCTGTAGTTTGCCACAACATCCTGTGTGTACAACCTTCATCTGTGTTGATGAGATTGTATCAGAATAAGATTTTGCTGCTTATAGCAAACCTTCCAAATACAGGGCTTAAGGGAGGTAGAGGTTTATTGTTCTTTGTCTTATAAACTTCAGAGGAAGCTGAGAAGGTAGGAGGAAGGCAGACGAGCAGTGGCTTCCTAGTGAGCACTCTGTTCCGTTGTGTTTAGCACGGCTTCTGTCCTCAGAGTTGCTTTACATTTTCAAAATAGTTACTGGAGCTCCAGCCGTTTCCAGGCCACAAGGAAAACAGAAAGAACAAAAAGATGTGCTTTCCTAGCAGAGTGAACCTCATTTAAGCAGTTTTCTCAGAGGCCCTGCCTTACAGTGCCCACTTATCTCATTGGCCATCCTTAGCTGCAGTGGAGGCTGAGAAATAAGGCCTTTTGGCGGGAACCCTGTAGCTTGGAATAAAATCCTATTTCATTTAGTAAGAATGAAGGAAAGAGTGAGTACTGGGTAGACATCTGGCAGCTTCATTTTACACAAATTCAACACCTTGCATGTAAAAATTTAATGCATCTTGTAAGCTTACTTCATTGATTTGAATACCTGTATTGCATTCTATTGTGCAGAAATACTAAAATTTATGTAACATGTCCTCCGTGGCTAGATATTTAAGTTACTTCCCATATTTTAGCTATTATAAACAGTGCTGCAGTTAACATTTGCATGTATACATATGTATTTACTCATTATTTGAATCCATGTCCCCGGGATAGATTTACAAATGAGCAATGGCTGAGTTAAAAGGGTAACTGTATTTTACATTTTACCATATATTGTCACATAGCTTTCTAAAATGTTGGCATTGATTTACCTTCTACCCAACAGTGTGTGAGTGCTTATTGCCTTCAGATAAGCACTGTGAAAATAATACGGATAACACTGTGTATCATTAACCTTTATGATTTCCTCCAATTTGATGTAAAAATGGTATCAATTTAAATTTTATTCATTGTGACATTAACTTTTTAAGTGATAGTGTAAATGGTCATTTCTACCTACTTCCTGTCCTAAAGTAGTTTATATCATAAATACCATGAATGGGTATTTGTATAACTCTTAAGATTCAGAAAGAAAGATTTACATTTTCAATTTGCAATCCATTCTAGTGGATTAAAAATTTTTTCATGTTAAAAAAAGAACAGCTTTATTGATATATAATTCATATACAACAAAATTCACTCCTTTAAAGTGTACAATTCAGTGGATTTTAGTATAGTCACAGAATTGTGCAACTACCTCTGATCTAATATCAGATTTTCTCCATCCCCAAAAGAAACCCTGGACCCTTATGGATACTAAGGGAGAAAGGGGAGGTGGGATAAATTGGGAAATTGGGATTGGCATATACACACTATTGATACTATGTATAAAATAAATAACTCATGAGAACCTACTGTCTAGCACAAGGAACTCAGTGCTCTGTGGTGACCTAAATGGGAAGGAAATTAAAAAACGAGAGGATATGTATATACCTATAGCTGATTCACCTTGCTGTTCAGCAGAAACTAATACAACATTGTGAAGCAACTATACTCCAACAAAAACTAAAATAAAAAAAGGAACCCTGGACCCCTTAACAGTCACTCCTCACCACCCACAGTCATTCATCTATTTTCTGTTTCTGTAGATTGGTCTATTTGTCTATTCTGGGCACTTGGTATAAGTTGAATAATACAGTATGCGGGCTTTTGTGACTTGACTTTCACCAGGCATAAATGTTTTCAAAGTTCACCCATGATGGAGTATGCTTCATGCTTTATTTTTTGTAAAATATACATAATACTTATCATTTTCATCATTTGTACATGTACAGTTGTGGTATTAAATACACTCATAGCATATTTAGTGCATTCACTACTATCTATACCCTAAACTTTTTCATCATCCCCAGTGTCAGTTCTGTAGCCATTAAACAGTAACTCCTATTTTTTTTTTTACCTCTCCCAGCAGCTGGTAACCTCCGTTCTACTTTCTGTCTCTGTGAATTGCTTATTTTAGGTACCCCATATAAATAGAATCGTGCTGTAGTTGACCTTTTCTGTCTGTTTCACTAGGCATGATTTTTCAAAGTTCATCCTTCTTTTTAAAATTTATTTATTTTTAATTAAAAGTTAATTGCTTTACAGTATTGTGTTGGTTTCTGCCATACATCAATATGAATCAGCCATAAGTACACATATGTCCCCTCCTTCTTGCACCTCCCTCCCACCCTCCAAGTTCATCCTCGTGTGTATATAACACTGTTTGTTTGTCCATGAATCTGTTGTTCAACACTGAGATTGTTTGACCTTTTGGCTATTGTGAATAGTGCTGTTATGAACATTGGTTTAAGATGTCTGTCTGAGTTCCTGCTGTCGATCCTTTCAGATATATCCCTAGGAGTGGAGTTATAAGGTAGTTCTATGCCTTACTTTCTTAGACACCACAAACTGTTTTCCACAGTGGCCACACCATTTTATATTCCCATAAGCAGTTCACAAAGGTTTTAACCTCCTCACATTCTCACCAACGTTTGTTATTTTCCATTAAAAAATTACAGCCATTCTAGTAAGCAGAGGTGTGAATTGAGGTGTGTATTTTCCTAATGACTTAATGATTTGAGTATCTTTTCATGTGCTTACTGGTCGCTTGTGTGTCTTCTTTGAAGAAGTGTTCAGATGTGTTGCACATTTTTAAATTGGGTTATTTGTTTTTTAGCTGTTGAGTTGTAACTGTTCTTTACCTTTGTAGATAGAAGTCATTGGCAAGCTGTATGATTTGCAAATAGTTTCTCCCATTCTGTTTTTTTCTAACTTTCTCAATTGGTGTCCTTGAAGAATTAAAGTTTTAAATTTTGATGAAGGCCAAGTTATTTTTTCTTTTGTTGCTTGTGCTATCATATTTAAGAAACCATTGATTGCTTCATCTAAGATCATTAAAATTTATTATGTTTTATTCCAAAAATTTATAGTTTTTGGTCTTATATTAAGTCTCTAGTTCATTTTGAGTAAATTTTTATATATGATGTGAGATTGGGGTAAAACATTAAAAAAAACATTTTTATAAAACAAGAAATTTTTCATTACATGTAAATGGTATATATCTGCTTAGTTTTAGCTCATCTTCCTTCAATAGAGAGTTCTTTATTCACATTTTCAAGTAACATTTATTGAGCAACTGCTTTGTGTCAGGCTCCAGTATAGAAGAATGCAAAGAGGAATAAGGACTAGTCTCTATTTCCAATGAAGTAACAGTGGAGAAGGAACACAGATGAGGCAACCAACAGTTAGTGGATGCGATGGCAACAGAAGGGGCACTTACTTCATCTTGAGAAGGTTCAGGGGATGTTTCTTGAAGAAATGATTGACTTGAGCATTGAAGAATGAGGTCAAGTTTGTCAGGTGGACAACTGGTGAGGGAGAGAGATGACATTCCAGGTGGAATCAAAGCACATGCAAAGTAAGTCATGGTGCCCATGAGGAACTGTGGGATGTGTGTAGGCATGAACATGAGGTTGTTATTAATGAAATACTATATTAGGGGTCTGTGTTACAATTCTGGCAGCAAAAAACCGAGGTGAGTAGACCTTATTCCTGGAGACCTTTGCTATTATACAGTTATGAGCGGCTCAACTAAATCAGAGACAATGGATATGAAGCAAGAGGTAGATTCAAGGAATATGTCAGAATGTTAAATTAATGAGAGTTGATGGTGGATGAGGTTTGGCCAATCAATGAAAAGGAAAGAGAGGTCCAGGATTATAGCTTTGGGAAACCTGGGGGATGTACAGGGTGTAGTTAATTCACTGAAATGATGAATTTAGTTAGGGACCTAAATATGGTTTATAAACATCTACATTTTTGAGCTTCCCCGGAGGTGCTAGTGGTGAAGAATCTGCCTGCCAATGCAGGAGACCTATGAGATGTGGGTTCGGAAAGATCCCCTGGAGAAGGGAATGGCAACCCACTCCAATATTCTTGCTTGGAGAATCCAGTGGATAGAGGAGCCTAGCAGGCTACATTCCATAGGGCTGCAAAGAGTTGGACATGACTACAGCTACTTAACATGCATGTACTACATTTTGAAGTAAACTTGGATCAGGTTCAAAACTTTCAGAAGTCTTCAAAGAAGCTTATGTGTTCAACTCTTCCTACAAAGCCCTATTCAATTTCTTCCATTTGAGCTCTTGAATAAGGAGTTTCTTATACTATTTCTTATGCTAACACGTTGCTGGATCACACTTGTGTGTGTTCTTTCCTTTCTTCCCTCCCTCCGTCTTTCCCTAATTCCCTTCAGTTTGTTGTTGTTCAGTCGCTAAGTCCTGTCTGACTCTTTACAACCCCATGGATTGCAACACACCAAGCTTCCCTGTTCTTCACTATCTTCTGGAGTTTGCTCACACCCATGTCCATTGAGTCGATAATGCCATCCAACCATCTCATCTTCTGTTGTCCCCTTTTCCACCTGCCCTCAGTCTTTTCCAGCATCAGGGTCTTTTCCAGTTTGTCAGCTCTTTGCATTAGGTGGCCGAAGTGTTGGAGCTTCAGCATCAGTCCTTCCAATGAATATTCAGGGTTAATTTCCTTTAGGGTTGACTGGTTTGATCTCCTTGCAGTCCAAGGGACTCCCAAGAGTCTTCTCCAGCACCACACTTCGAAAGCATCAAATGTGTACTATTGCAATGGGGAAGGAAAGAAAAAAGGCAGAACTTCCCAGCACTGCTTTTTTGCTCCCTGAGTTGTGGTTCCTCTGTTTGTTGGCTAGCTCACCAGATCCCAGTGGATACAAAGGAATTTGCTTTCCTGCTGGTTCCCTTGGTTAGAGTGCCGCATGGAACAAGCAGATGCCTCATAAGGAGGAAAAGCTGTTGTTCGAATAGGAAATGTGGATAATTGGCATGCTTCCTTCATCTGCCAACGCTGCCCTGAAAACAAGCCTTCACAGAGCGCAGCTCTTCCGCAGTGCAGCTGTGGCTCCCAGCACGCAGAGTCTGTTCTTTGGGAACTAGAAACACATTGATCAGAGCTGTAAGAGCTAATGGCTAAAAACAGTCTAATTGCATATGTCATCTGACAATTCACTCAGTGGGGCTATCATGGTGATGATCGAGGTTTTTGCTGCTGTTTTTGCTTTCTGTGACCCCAGTTTTCAAAGGCAAGATTACAGGCCCCTGGGCTTCATCCTCAGCCCCAAGAAACCCAGGGGAGCAGGAGTCCGTGCATGTCAGTCTCATGCAAGCTGTTTGAGGCCAGGGGAGGGGAATTTAATTTTGTATTTTCCACAGCACTTAAGCAACATTCTGTCAGAAGAGGTAGTTCATGCCATTCACCCAAGTGTCTTCTGGGAGAGTAACTGACCCCCTCTTTTCCGGCTCACCCTCAGGTGAGCTTGCAGGGCTTGGAACAGGCCGTTGGGTGACCACTTTCCCAGGAACTCTAGAGAGAATGGACACAGGCTGCCTTCTCCTTGGTGTCTAGGGAGGACCGAGGGACCAGCTGATGGGGGGAGAGCCTGCCTTACCTTTGGGCCTGGGACAAACACTGACATTGTATAGCTGCCCAGGAGCCTGAGGGGCTTCCTAGGAGGCTCAGTGTAAAGAATCCGCCTGCCAGTGCAGGAGAGGCAGGTTCATCCCTGGGTTGGGACTATCCCCTGGAGGAGGAAATGGCAACCCACTCCAGATTCTTGCCTGGGAAATGCCATGGATGGAGGAGCCTGGTGGGCTACAGTTCATGAGGTTGCAAAGAGACACGACTAAGCAATAGAGCACGGCCTCTCGGTATAGGTCTGTTGCTTGAGCAAACAACCCCGGAGAGGCTTGGGTATTATAGAGCCAGGCTGCAGATAATGTCGTTGAGGCTGAAAGTAGCTTATCTAAACTGAGCCAGGCAGAATTCCAGCCTGGATTTGAGCCCAGAGCCCATATTGGTCACCTGGAACAGCTCTGCTCCATAGAGAGAAAGGCCAATGCAGCGGGTTTGTATAACCCAGCCTGTGTCGCTGCCTTCAAGGAGTTTACCATCTGGCTGCTTTAGCACGGGAAGTCGGCCTTTGGAGCACAAGCTGCCTCAGGGCTGTGGTGCTAGTAGGCCGGGGAGGAGCCAACCCTGAGGGAGGCTGTGGTGATGGGGGGCTTCTTAGAGGAAGCTGACCTCACTGTGGACTTGGCTGAAGAGAGGGAATTCCAGGGTGGTGGGTGCTGTGAGGTGATGCCTGGAACCCTTTTTAGGAATGAGGGACATACTCTCTCAGTTGTCGGGTGTGCTATATGAAGATGACCCTCAGTTGACGCCAGCTAGCGATTACCTCAGCTGAAGAGGACTGTATCACTCACCAACTCATGGGCCCATCTCCTTCCAGGGGAAGTCCAGGCCCAGTGACTGACCATGGCTGAGTGATAGGCCTGGTTGTTTTCCCCAACTTGGGACAACTCAGAAGGTTAGTTTAGCCCTCAAGTTCTCTGTAGGGTTGGCTGAGCTCCTTCTTGGGGCTACAGCAGAGCTCAGTCTTTCCCTCTCCTTCTCCCCTTCTCCTCGTTCTTCCCCAAGTGATTTGTCTCCATTGGTTTCTTAGAGAACCTCACCTGTGACATCTGGTTTCAGGTGATAACTCGTATCTCTGACTGCAGCTGAGTCTACATGATTCTAGACCATTCCCTGGATGTTGTATGGTGAGAGGGCAGGGATCAGTGTGGAATGGGGATGGATTAGTTAGTAGCCCCTGGTGGTACTAGTAGTAAAGAACCTGTATGCTAATGTAAGAAATGTAAGAGACACAGGTTTGATCCCTGGGGTGGGAAGATCCCCTGGAGGAGAGCATGGCAACCCACCCCAGTATTCCTGTCTGGAGAATCCCATGGACAGAGGAGCCTGATGGTTTACAGTCCATAGGGTTGCAAAGAGTTGGAAATGACTGAAGTGACTAAGTACACAGACAAGAGTCCACCAGTGTATGCTCCCTACAGGACTTGGGTCTGTCCCCTGCCACTACCTCATAACTACCCCCTTAAAATTCTTGTCTGGGAGGAACATGCTCTTTAATGCAGGTTGGGTCAGAGCTGAGTGTTTATGTGTACTTGTATGGGGGTGTGGTGGGGCAGTGGCTGGCAGTGGTGCCCCGAGGGGTGGAGGAAGCACCATCTTCTAAATTCCTTTGTGGCTGCCTGGAGAGAGGAGCAGAGCATGGAGAGGCAAGTTGGGAGGGACTAGCTGAGAATGAGGTCCACCATTGAGTGGGAAGGGGAATTAAGTCTGGGAGGGACACTTAAGTAGTCTCAGTGTTTCTAACCTGCGCCCACTTTTGATGCCTGCGCCCACTTTTGATGGATGTAGAGATACCTTGTTCAAAAGGATCACTTGTGTGTGTGTGCAGGACACAGGAGCCCAAAGCCTGCAAATCTCGAAGCAGGCGAGTTCCATTAGGATTGAGTTTCTGTAGTTAGGGTGATCAAAGCAGCTTTGTGCATACAAAATTATAATTTGTAAAGCTGAGACTCCCCACTGGAAGTGCTGTCTTAGCATTGAGCACAGTAGCCTGAGGCTGTGTCGATGCAAACCTAGAACATCTATTTGGCAGCTCCCATCATGCACACCAGTGACAAGAGGCTGCACACCTGACAAAATCTCTGGGCTGCCTCATTTGCCTGTGACTGTATACACACACACGTACACACACGTACAGACACTGGCTTGTCTATAGCCGTACCCACGCCCAGACACACACAGTCAGTCTCCAGTGAGTTTTCTGGGGGCTCTTCTAATCGAGTTCTCATGGAATTGTCCAGTTGGAAGATCAAGACCCAGAAGGGAACTGGCTCCCACCAGGGGGGCTGTACCCTCCTCTGACAATGCTTCTGACCCGAGAACCTTGAATCTGAAAGGGTCTGACCTGGCCCCATGAACGCACGAAGGCCTATTTCCCTGTTTCTTCTAGTCTTTAAGGCAGCAAAGGAGCTGGTGTACATTCTTCAAGGAGGTCACAGGCTCAGAGCTAAGTCTGAGAAAGCGTTGGCTTCGTGTCTCCGGCAAGTCCTAGCAGGGGCAATAGACAGGGCAGGCTGTGGGCAGAGACCGGTTTGGATACTCTGTGATCCATCTGACCAACCAGTGGTCACGAGGAGCCGAGCTGGTGGCTGTGGGACTGGGAAAGAGGGGATCATCTGAGACACACAGGAGGCAGGGTGTGTGGGCGGCAGTAGTGGGGCCAGCAGACAGAAGTCCGGGGTCAGCCCTGGAGGAAGGATGGCTGATAAAGCCACGAAAAGGAACTAGGAAATCAGTTCTCACAAACCTATGAGACAGGCTTCAAAAATAGATGTGGTTTCAAATTCTAGCTCTGTTGCTATAATACTAGCCGTGTGGGAGCCACTGCATAGACAAGTCACCTTGTGGAGACTGATTAGTTTTTTAGTAAAGGAATGGTTTCTTTCAAAAACATGTATTCACTTATTTAGCTAGCTAGCTAACTGTGCCAGGTCTTAGCACAGGTCTTAGCACATGGGATCTTTGATCTTCATTGTAGCATACGGGATCTTTAACTATGACATGTGGGATCTAGTTCTCTGACTGGGAATGGAACCTGGGCCCCTTGCATTGGGAGCTTGGAGTCCTGGCCACTGGACCGCCAGGGAAGTCCCTGTTGTTGTTTTTTAATTGTAAAATCTAGGATAATAACAATAACTTCACAGAGTTGTTTTTTTTTTTTTTTTGCAAAGAATACATTAAGTGAGAAAATATTAGGAAGCATTTATAGTAAGTCAGCACACATCACACTTGGATGGGACTGACTGGATACGGTCTGATTAGCACAATTGATGATGTTGTAGTGGGGAGACATCTTTCAGAGGACAGTTTTAGTTGAGCTGCTCAGGGAAGGGATGACTCAGGGAGGACTCAAGGGTTTACATTGGGGTTTCTTCAGGCCTTTGATGTTTACAAAGTTCAACTTTCCCAAGCACAGAGATGAACTGATTTAGGAAAAGTCTTTTATTTTGAAGAGTCGATACAAATTACAAGCATGAATACTGTTGATAATCTCTTGCATACTTAGATGCATACTTAAATAGTTCAGTTCAATCACTCAGTTGTGTCCAACTCTTTGCGACCCCATGAACACACCAGGCCTCCTGGTCCATCACCAACTCCTGGAGTCCACCCAAACCCATGTCCATTGAGTTGGTGATGTCATCCAACCATCTCATCCTCTGTTGTCCTCTTCTCCTCTTGCTCTCAATCCTTCCCAGCATCAGGGTCTTTTCAAATGAGTCAGCTCTTTGCATCAGGTGGCCAAAGTATTGGAGTTTCAGCTTCAACATCAGTCCTACCAGTGAACACCCAGGACTGATTTCCTTTAGGATGGACTGGTTGGATCTTCTTGCAGTCCAAGGGACTCTCAAGAGTCTTCTCCAGCACCATGGTTCAAAAGCATCAATGCTTCGGCACTCAGCTTTCTTTATAGTCCAACTCTCACATCCATACATGACCGCTGGAAAAACCATAGCCTTGACTAGACGGACCTTTGTTGACAAAGTAATGTCTCTGCTTTTTAATATGCTATCTAGGTTGGTCATAACTTTCCTTACTTACATAAGGTTTGCAATTATTTTATTACCATTATAAGAACAGCTGAGATTTTCATTCAGCTATTTATTGAGGTATCATTGACACATAACGTTAGTTTCAGGTGTACAGTGTCATGATTTGATATTTATCTGAACTGTGGGATCGTCACCACAATGTGTCTAGTTAGCATTCATCACCGTTCACAGTTACCATCCTTTTTCCTTTTGAGAACTTTTAAGATTTACTCCTTACAACTTTCAAATATATGAAACAGTATTCTTAACTGTGTTCACCATGCTGTACATAATAGTCCCTGTGACTTACTTACTTTATAACTGGAAATTTGTGCTTTTTGACCCTCTTCACTCATTCTGCCCACTCTTCCCTCTGCCCCGCACATCTGGCAACCACCTATCTGATCTATTTCTATGAGGTTTTTGTTTTCGTCTTTAAGATTCCACATATAAGTGAGAGCATTTGGTATTTGTCTTACTTCACTGAGCATAATGCCCTTAAGGTCTATCCATGTGGTTGCAAATAGTGAGATTTCATTCTTTTCTATGGATGAATAATATTCTACTGTGTGTATCTGTATAAAGATACCACATTTCTTTATCCATTCATCCATTGGTAGACACTTAATTTCCATTATTTGGCTATTGTAAACAATGTTGCACTTAAGGATACATATATCTTCTTGAATTAGTGTTTTTGTTTTCTTTGAATGAATACCTAGAAGTGGATCATATGGTGATCCACTTGTTGGATCATATGGTGGTTAAGATTTACTCCTCACAACTTTCAAATATAGGAGACAGGATTTTTAACTATAGTCACCATGTTGTACATAATAGTCCCCATGACTTATTTACTTCATAACTAGAAATTTGTGCTTTTTGACCCCCTCCCCTCATTTTGCCCACTCTTCACTCCTCTGTTCTTTGGAAAAGTTTGAGAAAGATTGATATTCCTTGTGAAGCTGTCTGTTCCTAGACTTTTGTTTGTTGAAAAGTTTTCCATTACAGATTCAATCCCATTACTAATAATCAGTGTAATCAAATTTTTGAACTGTACGTGATTCAGTCTTGGTAGGTTGTATTTTCCAGGAATTTATCCATTTCTTCTACGGTGTCAAATTTGTTGGTGTGTGATTTTCATAGTTGGCACATACATTTCATCCTTTGTATTTCTGTGGTATCAGTCAATCTCTTATTTCTGATTTTAAGTCCTCTTTCTTGGTGAGTCTAGCTAAAGCTTTGTCAAATTTATCTTCTCATGTATGTCAGGTTGAAATTATTTTTTGTTACCATTTAATACTGAGATTTTTTAATGGGAATTAAATGATAATGAAAACTTAATTGTTTACTTAACTAGAAAGTTCAACAATATTATTAAGGATCCAAGAAATTGTTGGGTTTTCTTGAATTTGTTGCTTCATGTTTATAATATGGTTGCCATTGCATAAAGCATCACATCTACTTTCAAGACTGAACAAAAGGGCAGGTTGCAGCACCACTGAGTTCTGTGCTTTGTATTTTTTTTTTTTAAATCAGGGAAGCAAGGATTTTCCAGAAAATTTGGAGTTTCATTGGCCAGAATTAGATCACATGGTCACCTCCAGGGATTAAAAAAGACCAAAAAAGCAAAAATTTGGTGAAGAGGAGCAAGGTTGCCTGATAATCACTCCCTACACTAGTGGGGAGATTTTTAAGCAGCTGAGATTTTGGAATAAGATTTTTGGCAACTAAAAATTCTGGTTTATCCAGTGAGTTATCATTTAACTGTAGATCGGTAGATAGTCTCATGGTTAAGTAGGTAGTCCCCCTGTTTTCTAGGGCATAATAGAAATCAAAGATATTTTTTGCCTTTTTGGTTTCCTAGGGCCTACAGAAGCTTAAATTCCTTTTCTTTGCATTTTTTTTTTATTGCAATAAATAGTAGATCTGTCTCGGTAATGACTAAAAATGACTGGTGGACTTCCATGTTAGACTTTGTTGTTGCATTTTAAATTTATCTGAGTGCAACAGTGGGCTCAGTTGCATAGGAAGCTGGAACAACAGGAAGGAGGACAAAGAAGCCAATTCCACCTGGTGCAGGAAGGGGCTTGTGCGGTAGTGATTAGCCGCTGCCCCTTTACTGCCTTCGGGCCTGATGGCAAAGCCTAGGCTCCTCCTTGTAAAGAAAACCTTTCTTGATCCTTCATGGAAGACAAGAATTCAGAGATAGTTACAGTAGTTTTTCAAGTTCCTTGTTATAAAATGAATTTAAAAATCGTGCATTTGATGTGATATTCAGGGACCTCAGACTCAGTGATAAAACAAGTTATTAGAGTAATTTCAAACACCTCTGTATTTAAAAAAAAAACACCAATTGGTGAAATGAATGACAAAATAGCGATTTTTTTGAAGAAAGGAAAATTTCACATATCTCAAAAAATCTTCTGAAGATGGATAGAGGGGATAGATGTACAGTGTGAATGTACTTAATGCAACTAAATTGTATACTTAAAATGGCTAAAATGGTAAGTTAATATACATATTTTGCTGCAATAAAAAAATCTCAATGTAGTTTTGTTAAGGGACCTGCTGTTATGAATAGGTAGAATAATTTGTAAGTGAGTGTATTAGTTACTCAGTCGTGTGCAACTCCTTGCGACCCCACGGACTGTAAGCCGCCAGGCTCTTCTGTCCATGAAATTTTCCAGGCAAGAATACTGGAGTGGGTAGCCATTGCCTTCTCCAGGGGATCTTCCTGACCCAGGAATCAAACTTGCATCTCTTGCATAGTGGGCAGATTGTTTACCGTCTGAGCCACCAGGGAAGCCCTGAATAATCTGTAAAGAGAAGAGCAAATAGTTGCATATCAGTGGGTGTCTTCTCTTTACACTCAGTGTGTAACTTGATTACAAAGTGTTCTCTTGCACTTTGGACCTGTATATCCAATGCCATCCTCTCCATTGGGCCTATCTTACCAACACCTCAGGTCTCAAACCGAATTCAGTGTGTTCAGTTCACCTGTGTACATCTGTTCCTCCTCCCACCTTCTCTGTTCTGGTTAAGGCCCCTAACAAGTACCCAGTTGCTCTATCTTGAAACCTGGGTGTCATTCTTGTTGTTTTTTTTTGTAGAAATTTGCTAAGGGAATTTTTATTAAGAACATAATTCCACTTTTGTCCATTTCTATTCTATACCACTATTTTTTCTCAGTTTTATATCATTTTAATGTTTTTTAATTCACATATTTAAGGTACATTTGATGAGTTTGGACATTGGTGTATACTGGGGTTATTCCTGAATCCAACTTTTCCCTTACCCTCCACACCCAATCAAACACCACTTCCAGTTAATGCTGTCTCCTTGGTGTTGCTCTGATCTGTCCAGTTCTCTTCACCTCCACGGTTGCCACTCTAAGGTATATAAGCAATCAGGAACTCTTCTCTTCTAAGGAGCTCCTAGCATTCATTCTGCCATCACTTATTCTAAATGTCTGAAAAACATTCAATGTGTTAAGATACAAATTGTTTTGTTGTGGTAAGACCACTTAAGATCTTCCCTCTTAATAGACTTTAAGTGTAAAATAGAGTATTGTTATCTCCAGGCAAAATGTTGTACAGCAGGTTGTCTAGAACATCTTGTTTGTGTGTGTGATAGTATTGTATTTTTTAAAAGAATAATTTATTTTTAATTTAAGGATAATTGCTTTACAATATTGTCTTGGTTTCTGCCATACATCAGCACGCATCAGCCATAGGTACCCGCCCTCTCGAACCTCCCTCCCACCTCCCACTCTACTCCACCCCTCTAGATTGTCACAGAGTCATGGTTTGGGTTTGTTGAGTCATCCAGCAAATTCCCACTGGCTATCCACTTTACATACGGGAGTGTGTGTGTTTCCACGCTACTCTCTCCATTTGTCCTACCCTCTGCTTCCTCTCCTGCATCCATTCGGACGCAGTCTATTCTGAATGTCTGCATCTCCACTGCTGCCCTGCCAATAGATTCATCGGTACCTAGGAGGTCTTGTTTTACTGAAACTTCATGCCTGTTGATTAGAAATCATTTTCTTAACCAAGATAGATGATCTATTGGCTTTCTTGGATCCATCATCAAATTGCTTGGCAATTTTTACAAAGGCATTCAGCCCTAATTTTTGGCAAATGAAAATGACTGTTATCTAAGCTTCTAAAACTATTGAAGACTTCTTACTCTTCCTCAAAATATTCACACCTCTACTTTAGCATAGTAATATTAACACTTACAAAAAAAAGTAAGACAAAAGAAATTGGGGGAGGTCATATCCTCATGGCGAGTTGTGGAAGATGGCTGCTGCTGCTGCTGCTAAGTCGCTTCAGTCGTGTCCGACTCTGTGTGACCCCAGAGACGGCAGCCCACCAGGCTCCCCCGTCCCTGGGATTCTCCAGGGAAGAACACTGGAGTGGGTTGCCATTTCCTTCTCCAATGCATGAAAGTGAAAAGTGAAAGTGAAGTAGCTCAGTCGTGTCCAACTCTTAGCGACCCCATGGACTGCAGCTTACCAAGCTCCTCTGTCCATGGGATTTTCTAGGCAAGAGTACTGGAGTGGGGTGCCATTGCCTTCTATGGCCACCTTATATTAATAACTAATTTGCCCAAGTGGGCAAGGTTATTTCAGTTTTATTAATTCACTCATTAATCTTACTGAACATATATGTATACCAGGCTTTATTGGGGTAGAGACATGGGACAAATACCCCACCAATGAGGAGCACACAGCCTTGTATTGGAGACAGATTTGAAAATCAGATGATTTAGGCAGTGAAGTGCTAAGAATCAAGCAAGGTGGTCTGGAGACATTGAGAAGGGACATTCTGGTAGAGTCTGGGAAGGCTTCCCAGAGCTGGAACGTAAAGAAGATCTGGATTTGAGATCCAGAGCTGCCTGCAAATCAAGCCCTTTTTCCATTTCAGCTAAGAATGTAATCAGTGTGGCAGGCACTGGATTTTCAAAAATCTCCTTACTTTAATTTGCATTTCCCTGGTTGTCAGTCAGGTTGAGCACCTTTTTACATTTATTGACGATGTATATTTTCTACTGTGTGTTATCTGTTTTTACCATTTGTGAGAAGTCTTAATGTTGAAAATAAACTCTGTGACAGATAGGGGACTTGTCTGATGCTGATTGTAGGATGGATTTTGTAAGTCCTACACTCATCTCCTGACAAAAATTAGGATCAGGATGTTTTCCTAACCATCCCCCTCGCCGCTTCCTGCCAGTATCTGCCTTCTCTCTGATAACTAGGTTTCCTCTTCTAGCCTGGTGGCTGCTGAAGAAGGTCAGCTGGACCTGATGGAATCTGTGTGCAGACACTATCGTCTTTAACTGCACAGTTTCTGCTTCTGTCAAAATGAGGGGAGAAAGTCTACACAGATGGGCAGAGGGAGTTATGTGCAGGCTTGCAAATGTGAGTGCTGTCTGATAAAATGCAAGTTTTTGAGTGTGCAAGTCTTAGAAAATGAGGTCCAATTTTATTTCTGGTTTGTGAGAAATATCTGTAGATAAAATACTGTATGGATTTTTAGAATGCTGTCATTCATGTATTAGAAAGTGCACTGCCTTCAACCTCAGAAGTCAGTGATTCGTCCCAGTTAAGCCTGAGGACTCAGCCATCCTGTGGTCTTCTTGCCTGATGACAGCCAGAAGGACTGTGTCCAGTGCTCCCACCTCTTGATGGCCAGAGGGCAAAGCCGCTGACATGTAGGGGAAGGAATGTCCAGGACTTGGAGAGAGAGGCACTTGGGTGGGAGTCTTGGCTCTGCTCTTTATCAGCTGTGTTTTGTTAAACAATTCTCTTCAACCATCTGGACCTTGGTTTTCTTATGTGCAAAATGTGGAGAGTACGTTGTAGGTTGTAGAGGTAGTTTAAGGATCAAATAACATGATTGCTGGGGCTTCCCAGGTGGCTTAGTGGTAAAGAATCCACATGCCAGTGTAGGAGATGTGGGTTCAATCCCTGGATCAGGAAGATCCCCTGGAGAAGGGGATGGCAACCCACTCCAGTATTCTTGCCTGGAGAATCCCATGGACAGAGGAGCCATAGGGTCTCAAAGAGTTGGAAATGACTGAGTGAGTGAGCATGAGAAACATGATTGCATTACACGTTAAGTATGCAAGTGTTCTTTTTCACTCTTCTTTCCTCTCTTGAGGACACCATACACACAGCCAAGCAAAGGGCTTTGGCGGTACTTGGTGCTTGATACTTGTGTACTGCTTGATTCCATACAGCAGTTGTTCTCAGAGTACAGTCCCCTGGCCAGCAACATCCTGCACTTGTTAGACGTGCAAAACCCGGACCTACTCCATCAGAGACTGTTGTGGGCTCAGCAGTGTTTGACTAATGCTCGTTAAAATTTGAGAACCACTGAAAGTCTCCTGCCTGCCGTGGTCATTATAGTATGAGATTTGGGAAAAGGGAAAAAATAGTGTGTGTGTTTTAATAATATAAAAGCTATTTAAAGTCCCAGAAGGTGACTTTCATCCAGTGTCAGACTGTCTTTAAAATAGTGAATAAAATGTTATAAGCAGGAGCGCTGTTTCCTGTTACCCTTTGGAGGAAAGCACCCAGGTTTAGCTTAATGCAGGATTTGAGATAAGCTCTCTGGACTTGGATGATCACTTAACTGGAACAGATAACTTCTTGCCCTCTTTTCTGTTCTTTTTCTTATAAATATTAATGACAGAACTTGTAAACTAATGGTTGCTACACTAACTACTCAGCTCTGGGAGATGCAACCTGGTATTTTGCCATGCTATTATTTCTGATTAAATATATTTTAATTTAAAGGCACAGCCATTTGCCTGTGTTCATAACCACAATGATTAAACATAATAGGCACATTAACATACTTCTGGGCATCAGTGAAAATCTTGACACTCTACATGCAGCAGGAAGCTTGGTCCTACAACCAACAGTGTAATCATCGTGGCCAGCCCTTTTCCAGCTTGTTTCTCATACATCTTAATTGTACCTTTTCATTATAAAATAGCAGACATTAATGAATAATTGTACCTACTGTATATAATGAGTGTTTTGTGTTATTAAATATTCCTAAGCTTCTTATGAGAAATGAGTCAGTACTCATCACTGTACCATCTGATGGTCATTAGGAGCTTTGATTTTTGAGTACCCTTTGCTTTTGGGAAGGAACTCATTTAATTGTGTAAAGTACAACTGATTCTATATGCCAAATATATTCCTTAGGTCAGGACCTGATACTTAAGGATCAAAGAATTTCAACACAGTTAAACATCAATGATCATTAAGAATAAAACAATCTAAGGGATAGAAACAAACTTCATTTTACACTTGACGAAGTAGATAGTTTCCTTTTTAGAGAACTGCAAAATGGGACAGAAGGCAGGACTCTTTTGTCAGATAAAGAACCAGGAACAGAAAAATAGAAAATAGCTAATTGGCTGGGGCCACAGAGTCACCCTTGTTTGGGGCGAGAAGACCCAGGTTGGCTTGATGGTTGGTGGACTGAGTGTGTATATTTATTTTTAATTTATTATCTTTTGCTGTGCTGGGTCTTTGCTGCTGTGCAGGCTTTTCTCTAGTTGCAGGGAGTGGAGGCTACTCTCTAGTTGCGATGCGCAGGCTTCTCATTGCGGAGTGGGCTTCAGTCGTTGTGGCACAAGGGTAGTGTGGCTCCTGGGCTCTAGAGCACAGGCTCAATGGTTGTGGCACATGGGCTTCGTTGCTCTGTGGCATGTGGAATCTTCCCAAACTAGGGATCAAAGCTGTGTCCCCTGCATTGGCAGGCAGATTCTTATCCACTGAGCCAACCAAGGAAGTCCTGGGATGAGTATATATTGCATTTCTTGTCAAATGGAGCATTTGCAGGGACCAGAAGGTATCTGGTTTTGGTTTCCTGACTTGGTATTCCTGGCAGGAGGGGCTCCATCTTGGGCCAAGAAGTTTATCAATGGAGTAAGTGCAAATTGCTAACAAAGGTGAGACTATTAATATTACCTACCATACACTGAATCTAGTAGGTGCTAGGGAGCTGACCGAAATCACCTACTTTGATTTGTAGAAAAACACTATGAGGCAGATTTTATTGTTCCCATTTTACAGACACCAAAACTATCCTTGAGGGTCCCAAATGGACATATGATGTTTGGTGCTGGCATAGCCAAAGAATGTAAGGATGAGTCAAAAGGAAGAGTGTGGCTGGTTTCATAAAACCACATCTGAGAAAGTCGTGGGCCTGATGTAAAGCCTTCATAAGTTTCTTCTGACTTCACATCCTCAGTTAGGCTGAGCTGTTTGTTACACCGCACTGGTGCACTGTGTGTGTCTAAGCTTGGCCCTGGTGTGGGGAGACGGATAGGAAACTCTGCTGCCATGAGGTGAAAAGGAGAGCTGGGGTTTCCCAGTACACTGGGCAGTGTACTGAACGCACAGGCAGCAGGAAAACTCCTGAGAGCTTGGAGTAGAAGAGCAAATATTAATAGTTTTGAGTGCTTCCTTTATAATTTACTGAGGTAGTCTTTGGAAGTCAACACAAATATGTATAGATTAATAGTTTGAGTGAAGCAATGAAGACTTTAAAATACCATCTTCTAGGATCTTTTCTGGTTAGTGCTACCCCTTTTGTGAAGGAAAAAAATAGACATGATTATTTGGGGAAAAAATGGTAAGATCTTAGAAATATTCAAAGCCATGGTGGCTCAGATGGTAAAGAATCTGCCTGCAATGCAGGAGACCTGGGTTCGATCCCTGGGTCAGGAAGATTCCCTGGAGAAGGGAATGGCTACCTACTCCAGTAGTATTCTTGCCTGGAGAACCCCATGAACAGAAGAGCTTGGTGGAATGTGGTCCATGGGGTCACAGAGTTGGACATGACTGAATGACTAACACTTTCACTTTCAATGGAAGAAAGTCAAACTGTACAAGTAAGGAAATATTAGGCTTCTATTTGCAATTTCTGGGTTAATCCTAGAGATCAGGTTCAAACAAACGCCCACGCAAACTTCATTTACAATGTACCTCTTACTCCAAAATACCAAGCAACTTTGTATTTAAGAGCTAAACGTTTATTATTCAGTATTTTTTAAGATTCAGAAATAAATATGTAAATACCTCACTAAAAGTTATGAAACTTTTACATACATTTAACATTTAGGATTTTGAGTACATTTTCCAGAACTTTTTAAAACGTTGGGAGTATAGTTGCTTTACAATGTTGTATTAGTTTCTGCTGTACAGTGAAGGGAATCAGCTATATAGATACATGAATCCCCTCCCTCTTAAGATCTCTCTCCTAACCCCCATCCTCAGCCCTCTGGATCATCACACAGCACTAAACTGAGCTCCCTGCGCTAGCTATGTTTTACACAGGGTAGTCAATCCCAGTCTCCCAATTTGTCCCATCCTCCCCTTGCCCCATCTGTGTCCACAAGTCCATTCTCTGTATCTGCGTCTCTATTCCTGCCCTGGAAAAAGGTGCACCATTTTCTAGATTCCACATATATGCATTACTGTCTCTTTCTGACTTTTGTATGACAGACTCTAGGTCTATCCACATCTCTATAAATGACATTATTTCATTCCTTTTTATGGTTGAGTAATATTTCATCGCACACACATGCACACACACTCACACACTCTCTCACACACACACACCCCACATCTTCTTTATCAATTCACCTGTTGTTGAACATTTATGTTGTTCCCACATCCTGGCTGCTTTAAGTAGTGCTACAAATGAACATTGAGGTCTATGTGTCCTTTTAAATTATGGTTTTCTCAGGGTATATATGGGATTTCTGGGTTATGTCGTAGTTCTATTTTTAGTTTTTTTAAGGAACTCCCATACTGTTTTCCCGGAGAAGGCAATGGCACCCCACTCCAGTACTCCTGCCTGAAAAATCCCATGGATGGAGGAGCCTGGAAGGCTGCAGTCCATGGGGTCGCTGAGAGTCGGACACGACTGAGCGACTTCACATTCACTTTTCACTTTCATGCATTGGAGAAGGAAATGGCAACCCACTCCAGTGTTCTTGCCTGGAGAATCCCAGGGACAGGGGAGCCTGGTGGGCTGCTGTCTATGGGGTCACACAGAGTCAGACACGACTCAAGTGACTTAGCATAGCACAGCATACTGTTCCACAGTGACTATATCAATTTACATTCCCACCAACAGTGCATAAGGGTTCCCTTTTCTCCACACCCTCTCCAGCACTTGTTTGTACATTTTTTGATGATCGTCATTCTGACTGGTAAGAGGTGACACCTCGTAGTTTTGATTTGCAATTTTCTAATAATTAGGGATGTTGAGCATCTTTTCATGTGCCTCTTGGCCATTTGTATGTCTTCTCTCGAGAGATATCTATTTAGGTCTTCTACCTGTTATTTCTTGAGTGGGTTGTTTTTTTGATATTGACCTGCATGAGCTGTTTATATATTTTGGAGATTAATCCTTTGTCCATTGCTTTGTTTGCAAATATTTTCTCCTATTCTGAAGGTTGTCTTTTCATCTTGTTTATGGTTTTCTTTGCTGTGGAAAAATCTTTTAATTAGATCCCACTTATGTTTTTATTCTCATCACCCTAGGAGGTGAGTTGAAAAAGATCTTGCTGTGGTTTATGTCAGTGTTTTTCCTATGTTTTCCTCTAAGAGTTTTATAGTGTCCAGTCTTACATTTAGGTCTTTAATCCATTTTGAGTGTATTTTGCATATACTGTGAGGTAGTGTTCTAATTTCATCCTTTTACATGTAGCTCTCCAGTTTCCCCAGCATCACTTATTGAAGAGGCTGTCTTTTCTCCGTTGTATATTCTTGCCTCCTTTGTCATGGGTGCGTGGGCTTATCTCTGGGCTTTCCATCCTGTACCATTGATCTATATTTGTTTTTGTGCCAGTTACACTTCTTGATTACTGTAGCTTTGTAGTATCGTTTGAAGTTGGGGTGCCCAATTTCCTCCAGTTCAGTTTTTCTTTCTCAAGATCCTTTTGGCTATTTGGGGTTTTTTGTGTTTCCATACAAATGGTAAAATTTTTTGTTCTAATTCTTATGAAGGATGCCATTGGTAATTTGATAGGAATTGCATTCAATCTGTAGACTGCTTTGGGTAGTGGAGTCTTTTCACAATATTGATTCTCCCAATTCAAGAATATGGTATAAATAAATAAATAATAATTAGTATTTTTAAGGCTCAAAATAAATATATGTAACTTTTAAATACATTTAACATTTAGGATTTTAAGTGCATTATTCAGAACTTGTGATAGGCTTCTGTAATTACATAAACTGAGTAGAACTCAGGAACTTATGGAAATGGGCTCATGGAACCCACACTGTTACCTTGAATTTCATCATATTGTCTGCCTTTTCATGGCTGGAAAGTACGACAGTGTGGAATAATGCTAGTCAATATACTGAAATGAAAAAGCATAGTCATACCTGGGACTCTGTTACAAATATTTACAACTTTTTGGCTACATAACCTTAGGCAAGTCTACCTGCAGGAAATCTTTCATAGGGACCTTAAAAGACTAATGAGATAAGGAAATTCTTTGTAAAGCAAATGTCACATTCTCTACCAAAAATCACATTCAGTGTAGAGAAGGAGGTCTGTAAGTATGGTCTTTGATTTTCAGAGACAGGGAGACTCACAGATCACCACTGAAGAACAACCTCTGACCTACGGCATGATTAACCTTTTAAAGAGGCCTTTAGTGGGATCTTACTGTATTTTAAAAATTTGAGACACACGAATTAAATTCTTTCCCAGTTCCTCCCATTAGTAAAAGCTAACGTGGCCACAGCAGTTTCTCTGCACTAGATTCTATCCTAAGCACTTAATGTAAATAAGTTCATTTCCTCCTCAGATCCACCCTGTGAGGTCAGTGCTATGGTTCTGCCCATTTTACAGGGAGCACGGATTAGTGAAGAATCCACAATCAATCACAATCACAGCCAAAATTTCATTCATACTACTGTTAATCAGTATTCACTGCATTCTATACATTTTGATATTTTCTCTTACTCCCATATATCAGACCCCTATTGAGAGAATGTTAGTCCCTACTCCCATATATCAGACTCCTATGAGAGACTCCTAAGTACTTCTCCAGTATTTGGGGAAAGAAGGAAATGCTGGACACAGATAATTCGTAAACCTGGGATAATCGAACATAGCCTGATGAATTGTTACACTCTCCTGGCGGATATGCACGTCCACAGTGCTTGTGATATTGAAGACATGAGTCTACACGTTTTTCCAAAGTCTGGGGTGGCTGGGTAGGGGCTGTGCGTGTGAGCAAAAGCCCAGTGAGCTGCTCACGACTCTTGAAATAGTTATTGCATGAAAAGGGCAAATCGAATATTTTCCACATTTCCCAACCACACAGTCTTCACCCTAGCTTTTGGCTTCAGCCACTGAAATCTGTGGTTTGGACATGAATCTGGAGTCGGTAATTGTTCTAGCACCCTGTGCTTCTCCTGACTGCTTCACAGTAGTTTGTTCTCTGTTCTGTTCCTGGAGGATTTGCTAGGAGAGGAATCATCTGAGTTGATAAATCTGTTAATACCTAGAGCCAATAACTCTGCGTGTTATGTTTGTGGGGATCTTTGATACCTTAGCTCGCAACAGGAGTGACCAATTTGGGATTTAAAGGTGCTGTGGCAGCTTCCTGGGAAGCTGTTCTAGAGAAGCCCTTTTTATTATTCCTCATAGGCTGCAAGTTCTATTTGCAGCAGGTTTGTTGAAGTATAAATTTATTCATGCTGCTTGTACCTAAGCAGCAGGGGCTAGAGTAACATATCGATTTCTCTGGCCCACAACAGACAAAAAACTAACTGCAAAGTGCCCGTGCAGGAGATTTACTTCAACTTGATGTTTTCCTTGAAAACAGGAATGGACTTAAAACCTAGGATAAGGCACTAATACAGTTAATGACTCTGGCTGGTGGCTCAGCTGATAGAATCCGCCTGCCAGTGCAGGAGATGCAAGAGACATGGGTTCGATCCCTGAGTTGGGAAGATCCCCTGGAGAAGGAAATGGCAACCCATTCCAGTATTCCTGCCTGGGAAATCCCATGGACAGAGGAGCCTGGCGGGCTACAGTCCATAGGGTTGCAAAGAGTTGGACACGACTGAGCACATACACAATGGAGGCAACGAGCAGAGCCAAGAATCTTATTTTGCAAAATTACTTGAAAGGCCCAAGGTGAAAGAAACATAGAAAAAAAAATGGTGCAGCATTGTGACTTTCTGCCAGGTGGATTCTTTGAGCACTTTGCTGCGCCCACCCCCCCATTTCTATTATTAATTTTTCAGCAGATCTTTCTTTCAACACCATCACCATCAAAAAATTCCACATAACTCAAGACAGTAATTTACTCTTAAAGGAAACACACCTGCAACTTTATTAATAACCAACTTTTTTTTTTTATTAGAGCAGATACAGTTGTGAAAACTGTACATTATACATTTTGGTTTCAAGGATTATAAATAACGGAACTCGCAGGTAGGGAGTTCTTTTTCACAGCAAGAAACTTTAAATAAACAAAGTCATGTTTTATTAAGTACATTGGCAGACTTCATGTGCTGTCCAAAATGTAGAGTACAGTATAACAACCCATTAGAAAGAGCCTTTCATGTAAAATACAGCTGTGCACATTTTAGAAAAATACCAACAATTTGAGCTTTGTTTTAAAAAAGCTTATAAATCATACATATATTTATAAATGGAACCAACATGCTCACTTTATAAACATATCCTTTATTATCTGTTACCCATTACTTCCAAAGCATTACACATTTGAAATAAACACTTAAGATTAAATATTTTATTTCGTTTTTTTAAAAAAAAATCAGTTTTCCCAGCATCAAGAGCTATGGGGTTAGGAAGGAGCAGTGAGAGTATGGAGACCGACACAGGAACTGAAACGTTTCTTGGGTAAAAACGTACTTCCTAGATTTAAAAGTCAAAGGAAAATGTAAAAAATAAATATACAAGTTGTAATTTTCATTTGCTCTCTTTCTGCTTTCTTCTTTATTTCCATATTGGTCACACCCAGGAGTTTCAACATACTGAACTTCTGCAAAAAACACCACTGGGTCACTAGCCTGCAGGTGACATTCACTCCCATCTGTGCTAACATATGACTTCTCTCTTCTGTATTGAAACGGTAGCAAATAAGGTAAGAAGAATCTGATTAAACCATGCAGATCGTGAAAATACTTAGGAATAGCTCCCTCTCCTCAATGTTTTACCAAGATTGAATGGATAACTTTCCTCCCCTGATTTTCTTTTTAAATAATTATATAAAGCCCACATAGTTTCTCTAAATAAGCATGCTTCTGAGTAATAAAGAATAAATTATAAAACAGCAAAAAAAATCAGTTTATGTCAGACTAACAAAGGACTGCAAAAGACAGATACTTGAAAATTGTCTACGCCTTTAAAGTGTGAAATAAAATTACAAAATGACTTTGAAAAACACGAAAGGCATAAAATTGAGAAGCACTGATTGAACAAAGCTTTATGCTCTACCTGAATGTATTCAACGAAAATTTGTAAGTTGGGGGAAAAAAAAAAAGAGAAGAGCAGTTATTAATAGCATCTTGCTTAACTTTCATGGGAATTAACATAGCCACTGACAAGATTTTATTTGGTTGGTAAAGTACGTCAGCAATGAAACTGAATCCTTTAAACACTGATTACTGCAACCCATGCAACATTTTGACTATACTTCTTAGAATTCTGTTGTCTTTCAGCTTTTAAAATTTAGCACCTCTGAAGTGCATAAATAAATTCATCTCAGTAGCTTTAAAAATGTTTAAGTGATTTCTTAGGTATAATGCCTTCAAATCGCTAAATTTTAAACAGCCTTTTACAGGTTTAGGAAGACTAAAAATGACATGAATGATGTATTGCTATCAAAATAAACACATTTTCTCTAGAATTCTGTTGTTTTCTTTTCCTCGAGATGTGACACGTGTGCTTCCTCCGGCCAGGACCGCACGCTGTAGGTGACTACACATCAGATTTAAGTAAACAGCAGAAATGAACAGAACCGTGCACAAGCTGACAAAACCTTCTCTCCCGGGACGTTCCAGGAGATGAGAAAGCAGCAGGTCGTGGCATAAGACTGGTGAGTGATGCTGCTGCCTACTTCCTCTACTGAGACAGGAGTGAATGTTGGAACCATGGCCGCAGCAACACAGTCCTCCGACCGCATTCCTAGGGCGGTCGTTTGTTTCCCCAGCTCCCTACTAGCAACGTCAGATGGTAAAATAGTAAGGCAGCTGTTGACTTCCATCAAAAAAAAAAAAAAAAAAAGCAGCTCCATACATCTCCAGTTTAGTCACACTCTGCTAGGACAGATGGAGTAGCCAATGCCAAGAACTTCGCCGGATGGGGCTGCTTCAGCAGATGTTAAGAAAGAATGATTATTAAGTTTTGCTCTCCAACATGGTTGCCTGCTTCAGCTCCCAGAGGACCCCATAGCCACAACGCCTTCCCAGGGGGACTGGACAGGTCCTCCGGTTGAATTTTCCATCTTTCTCTCTCTCGTGAGCCCATCCTAATTCCAAGCCTCCTTCCCTGTGTCTGAGTCTGCCTGGAGTGTGCCATTTAAAGGGCTGATGACACCACTGCAGAGGACCGTGGGCTCACACCACTAGTTGTCATGACTTCACCGAAGGGTCAAAACAGTGATATCATTAAGTAACTATGTTGAATCATATTCAGGCGCAGCCAAAATTAAATTGAAGGACAATGCACGGTTGTTTAAAAAAATGTAAATCTGAATAGGGGAAAAGAATGTGACAGATTGTGATTTTATATAGAAATTAAGGCTATTCTTACCTTTCCTAATTCCAATCAAGTTAGAAAGTGAACAAAAAGAATGGCCAACCCGATATTCAACAGCATGACGAGGATGATCATGATTGAATTAGGGCCCTGGAAATCAAACAGAACAAAACAGAAAATTCTAAGTGTCACCTTCCCAAGTTAATAGCAATAGTTAAATTAGCTCACAAAACCAATTACCAAAAATACTTGAAAAGACACAACACAGTTACAGGTCCATATGGTCAAAGCTACGGTTTTCCTAGTAGTCATGTACAGGTGTGAGTTGGACCATAAAGAAGGCTGAGTGCCTAAGAATTGATGCTTTCAAACTGTGGTGCTGGAGAAGACTCTTGAGAGTCCCTTGGACAGCAAGGAGATCAAACCAGTCAATCCTAAAGGAAATCAGCCCTGAATATTCATTGGAAGGACTGATGTTGAAGTTTCAATACTTTGGCCACCTGATGTGAAGAGCTGACTCATTAGAAAAGGCCCTCATGTTGGCAAAGATTGAGGGCAGGAGGAAAAGAGGCTGGGAGAGGATGAGATGGTTAGATAGCAGCACTAAATCAATGGACATGAGTCTGAGCAAACTCCAATAGACAGTGAAGGACAAGGAAGCCTGGCATGCTGTCAGCCAAAGGGGTTGCAAAGAATTGGACATAGCTTAGTGTGTGAACAACAACAACACAGTTGCAGTAAATAAAGCATGAATAATGACAACAGTTCTAAAAGGTATAAACTAAAAATAGCTATGCTGTATTTAGATGGAGTCATCTCTGAACTTTCATACAAAAATGAATCTAATACTGATTAAACAGTATTTTAAAATACCTTAAAACACTAGGCAACAGTCTGGGTGAGACACAGCTCACCATAATGGGTTTAAAACTGATGGGAATTAGAGATGTATTTTTGTTAGGTAGGGTGTAATTTGGACTAGGTAGAAATCATTTCCTCATCAAGGCAGCTGGGAACAGGAGAGTGAAATCTGAAGGATGGTGAGGCTGCTCCGGGGAAGTTCAGGAAAAACTCAGGAGGAAGTTCTTTGACTCTTCTTTTTCCTGGTCTTCTTTTTGGATACCATCCTTTCCTTAAGGTAAAAACTACAAGTGGGAAATTGAACCCTTTCGTAAATTACTGTGCAAGATCTAATTTTTAATTTCTCTGCTTACAGCCACAGCATTTCAGAAACCAAGTTATATTTTAACAAATCACAGAATCGTATTTTGTAAGTACCACTATAATAAATACCACACAGTCTAAAGTGCCCCAAATTTACTTTCTTTTTTTTAAATACAAAACAAAACCGTTGTATGACCCATCTGTTTAGATCTGGTTGTGTTTTGCTATCTTTACTATAAAGAGGCATTCTTGGTGTTAACTATTAAAATAGTGTCTAATTCTTAAATAGCATTAAAAGTGCTCTAAAACTTGCCTTATAAGGGAGGTGGGGTAGGTAGTTTTATTCTCATTTTACGGACGAGCAAACAGTTGTACTATAGTTGATTATCCTACGGTGAGACTGTGTCAGTCTTCAGATGCTGTAATGATGTGATTTGTTGGGGGTGGTGAGTGAGTAAGGGAGGCTGGAACTGCCATTGGTTAGTGCTCATCTCACGGGGTCCAGGGCTTTAGTCCCGTGTCCTTCGTGGAGGCCTCCTTTCTGGATAAGGCCACATCCTCCCTGGTAGAGGTCAGAGTGCCTCCTCTTTCTGTGTCCTAACACTTCACACTACTGTCCTTTCTTGTTAACTGCCATCTTTTCCCCTAGACTGAGTCCCACAGGGGTCCTCCTTGTTCACCATTGTGTACCCACACATAAGGGCTGTCCAGTTCATCCAGACAACCAGTCTTTAATGAGAACCCACCTTCCACTTTTCCAAGTACTATACATGTGGTGGCTGAACAGATATATTCACTGTATTAAATGAAGAACAGGGTGATTCATAAAATCAGGGTGACAGAGAGGAGGAATAAAAATGGGTGTTATGGAGGGATTCTTAGAAGAAAAAGCCTAGTTCCTAAACTCCAAGTAAAGGGGAGGAAAATAATTCTTCACAGTGTAATCCAAAAAGGTAAGTATCTTGCCCAAGGTTACTCAGCCAGTTTGAATAAATTAGAACTGAGATTAAACAACTTTGGTTTGTTCACTTCAGAACTACATGTTCTTCATCTCTATTAAAGTCACAGGCCTTAGTTTAAAAATAATTTACCATCAACTTCTTTAAAATGGCATTTTCATCGGTATCCTATAGTATCAGAAAAACATCAGATAATGACCAATGCGTCTTTTAGAATAGTTGTGTTCTAAATTAATAGGAGAGTACTAACCTATGTAACTCCTCAATTATGGCTAACTTAGAACACATAAATAATGTAGGGAAACTCTTAGAACTCAGAAAATAATTGATGATCTTTCAACGTTATTAGTCAGGCCGGAGATTACGGAAATGCTATTAATATACATACTGAACAGACTTTGCTCACTGAATGTGTTTAGATTTTCTTAGGAATGTGTTGAGAATTCTGGGATTCTTTCAACTCTTTTGGATTAGTGGATTTCATTTCATAATTCCTCAAGACAGTGAGTGATAATGAAAGAAGACAAGGGAAAGTAACGTCAAACCAATATGATGCAAAGTCCAGTGACTTACAGGGGACCCTGAGAAAGCAGAATGATAGAGAAAGTACCTTCAGTAAAGGTGTTCCTGGACCTTTCACTCCCACTCTATGAGTCCTTAAAAGGTTCCATGAATTTATCTAACTTTTTGAATTGGTTAGTATTTTGGGTTTGTGTATACAGACATAATTTTTACTGAGTAAGTATTTCTCCCATATATATTCTAATATACACATACATTTATCCTACCAGTATAGATCTACTTATAAAGCTATTTTTAAAGATGACTCAGAGATAAGAGTAAACTGGCAATAGAAGGCTCAAACAGCCAGGTAAAAAAAATAAATTCTGGGACGCTATGTTTAACAGGTGGATATCAACACATGACCTCTGTGCTCATCAGACACCTGGGCTGGGTACAGAGTGGAAAGCTTTAAGGTGAAGTCTCATAAACATGACTGCAGTGGCCAGTTGTAGCTTAAAATAGCAAAAAGAAAAAGTCAGTCTTGCTTTTGAAGACTGACTGAGACAGGTGTAATACAAGAAGCTGTTGGGGCAGGGCAGAGTATAAGTCTTGATTAGAAGAAACTTTCAGGCAGTTAGAAACTAAAGTGCAGGAAGTCAAACTATGGAAAGAAATTCTAACTCAAGAATTTTTTTCTTCCAGAGACTATCACTCATTTAAAATTATGAAGAATTTTCTGAAGAGTTAGCACAATTTGCTAAACTTCAAGCTTTTCCAAAAACATGAAAAGAGCAAAAGTTAATTATATGTGTTTACTCGTGTGTGTGTGTGTGTGTATGATTCAGACCTGATTTGACATGGCTGCCTTAGGTTTTATAACAATTCAGAAGAAAGGTTGGGTAAATCTTAAACTTGGAAGCTGATCAGTGTAACTGCTAAGAGAAAAGTGTGGGTTCTCAGGAGTTGAGTCTCCTAACTAGAAGACCCCTCACTAGTCTCTTTGATCATAAGGTTCTCAAGATACCTCCTTATTGCCTTCTACCCAAGTTGCCATATTGCAAAAATCCTACAAAAATCTTGGCATCACATAGAATGTACTTTCCTGGGACATGAGTCCACATGCAACCACTGCCCACAGGAGTCACAGACTGGAGGAAGGTTGTTAAGTAACCCTTGTTGTGGCTGCCCTTCTCCCAAGTGTTAGCCTGTGTCCCTGAAGATTCTATTTCTAGGAATCAATACCCAGGGTGATCCTGAGGATGGATCAAAATCTACTGGAAAATATTTATTAACTGTTTATGCTCCAACTAGTATTGAGGTGAACTTAATAATAGTCAGTGCTTTCTGAATACCTACCCTATGCGAGGAACTAAGACCTTTACAAGTATCAACTCACAACCACTGATATTAATCTTCACAATGTTTGATATAGGTACAGATGAAGAAACTAAGTCACAGAGCAGGTTAAGAAACTTGCCTAAAAGTCAAAGAGCTGGTAAGTAACACAGCTGGGATTTGAACCTATGGTCTGGCATAAGAGGCCACACCCTTAGCTAGTAGCCTACACTCTCAGTAAGTTGGCTGACTACAATTCTGCAAATTGTTTGGTGATTCTGACTCAAAGTGGACCTCTCACACTGTTTCACAAAGAGGAACTCAGTCTGGTTTCCCCTCTAATGTCTGCTTTAGTGTGAATGTTTCTATGAGTTTCCAAGTTGTTATTTGTAAACTTCTAACTTAAAACACTGTCTTAATTTCAAAATTGTTATGTAGAGCTCTTTTGTTTTAAAGGTCATTCACTGACTACCTTTAGGATGATTCTGTCACTATCCTAACTCCTTGTGAAGAAAATAGTTATCAGGGGTGTGAAAGGCCGCTTTCTGTTACCAAGGAAGGGAAGGTTAATTGTTAAATCTCTTGTTAAATTGTTAAAACTCTTCAGAAAGCGAAAGTGAAAGTGAAGTCGTGTCCGACTCTTTGAGACCCGTGGACTGTAGCCCACCAAGCTCCTCCGTCCATGGGATGCTCCAAGCAAGAATACTGGAGTGGGCTGCCATTTCCTTCTCCATACACAAGCAGGCGCCAATTCAGCCCTGACTTCCAGCTCCTAACAGAGGTACAGAGCTGCTGGCCGCCTCCTATCCTGGGGTGTCCAAGGGAACCCTAGAGACCAGCCTGCAGAGCTGCAAGATGCTTGGCTGACTCCTAGACTCCGAATGTTCTGCATATCCATGAAACAGATGCTGTTTCTAAACAAGAAGGCGCCAATTCACCAAACATACCAATCAGTTTATTACAGGTAAGAACTAGGTAACTCACCTAAGGGACACTGGGGCATGTACTTTCCCTTAGGGAGTTCTGAAAATCAACTGAACCCCACTAACGGGTACCCAAAAGGTATAAATGATATAGTCTTGTATTGTCTGAATTTTCCTCTTGTAAATCAAGCAAACTAATACCAATTTATATGGGAAGCTTGACTAACCCTATGGATAAATGCTGAAAGCCAAAAGAGAAGTTATCACATATTTAGTATCAGGATACTGATATATCAATGTTAAAAAAATGCTTACTAAACAGTGAGTCTCAAAGTTACTGTTTTGAAAACCACGTATCTATATAAAAGCTTGACTCTTGGAAAGTTAATCATGTTAATTTGATTAATTTATATTTAGATAATTAAAAAGGTGAGAATTTAAAGAAGGTGGGAACCCATGTTAATAGATATTAGCAAAATAAACCCAAGAAATTTCAAACGTAAAGGTTAGTTGAAAAATGACTTTCAATGTTAACCCTATGAGCAGACTGACAGACAAAAGTAAACTGATGGTTATATTCCTATTGGCCAAAATATTAATCTACGCCTTTATGCAAATATGTCTCAGAAATTACTAGTCAATACTGGGTCAACTGTGGCTTTTTCCCTAAATTACAATCTTTTCCAAAGCCATATGACCAGGTGAACAATTTAACAGACTTTTAAATCTTACTGAATATCAATGAGAGCTTTCTGGTTGAATAATAAAAATGGTAAAGACTCATAATAAAACCAGCATCTACGAGAAAACTGAAATTTTAGGAAGATTTATACTCTGAGGAATTAGAAAACCAAAGTAACTTTCTTAACCAATTGAAAATTTTCACTTCTTATACGGGAAAGCAGTAGTTCTGAAAAGCCTGGCTATTAAATAAAATCCAAACTAAACATTTATGAGAATAATTCACAATAGTAGCCAGAAAAGATGTTTTGTCGAAAGATGCTGACTGTTGTGGGGGTGGAGTCTAAAGGCAAGTTAAGAACGTAGCAAACAGCAGTGGAACTCTCCTGGTTAGAGCACGACAGCCGGCCTCTGGGCCAAGGCCCATGATTCCTTCCCAGCCCCAGCAGTCAGCTGTTGTTACAGGCTGCCCGTTTGTGTCCCCTGCCCCCAAATTCACACAATGAAGCCCTAAGCCCTGGAGGATGGACCTTTGGGAGGTGATCAGGTCATGAGGTTGGAGCCCTTTGATGGTATTAGTTTCCTCTTTCTTAGCCCTGTGAGGACTCAGGGAGAAGGTGGCCCGTGGTCCATGGATCAGGCAGTGGGTTCTCACCAGACCTCAGATCTGCTGGTGCCTTGATCTTGGGACCACTCAGCCTCCAGAACTGTGAGAAATAGGCATTTCCTTTTTAAACCACCCAGTTCAAGGTATAGTTTTTTGTTACCACAGCTGGAGCTAATAAGACAGCTCCCATGAAGCTTACCACCACGTGCTGGTAAAGGCTTGTGAAAGTGGAGCTGGGACAGGGTGGTCACGTGAGCCCACCTGTAGGAAGCCTGAGGAAGGTCGCGAATGCTGCCTGGAGAGCCCCTGGTGGCTAGGCTACTGGTGCTAATAAACGCTACCCTTCACAGCCCTGGGCTCCTTATTGTCATCAAGGCATCAATCTCCCCTGATGTCACCCAGAAGAACCCAGAGGAGCAGAGGGACAGGGAACCACATCTCGTACAACTTACTGAATTGGCTTCTTTTTCCAAAGCAGGGCGCGCATCGCTGCTCGCTGGGTTCTTTGGTATAGCAAGTTCAGACTTCTTAGCTTTTGGCTCAGCTTTGCTTTCTTTGGCAACTGGTTTTGTCACAGATTTAGGGGGACTCCACTTGTTGGGTGACGGCTTGTGCACCAGTGCCGAGGAAGACTGGCTCGACCCCTCCTCCTCTGTGTCCTCCGGAGGGTGCTGGGGGGCGTTCAGTTTCACGTAGTAGCCGTGGTACTGAGAGTGCAGCTCCCCGTTACTGGGGTTGGGGATGTGGTGGCGGCCAGAGTACTTGGAGGAGGGCACGACCGCCCCCACCTCCTTGGGGGGGGCCTTGGAGGTCAAGGGCTTGTTGACGGCGGCTGTCACCTTCTCCTCAGCCGCGCTGCGTCTGTCCTGGTTGAGTCTCGCCCCTGAACTGGGGTTCTGCTTCCTTGCGGGCTTTGGGGAGGGAGAGCGGCCTTGTCTGGGACTTGGCTCAGGAGACTCTGGGGGTGTGGTGCCTTTGCGGTAGAAGTGAGGCGATTCCTTTGGTGTGGGGGGCTTTTCCGGGACCTTGTCTTCGGGATTTTCTTTAGCATCTACACCTTCCTGAAATCTCTGTTTGATGTAATCTGGGCCTGGGGAGAAAGTGGACAACAGAAGGGGAGGTGATAAAAATGAGGCATAAAGGCTTACTCCTCTCATGGCTACAAACATATAAATATTTGCTAAATCAACTTAGCCTTTCCTCTTTTTCTCTAAAATATATTTATAAGGCTTTGACTAAGCACAAGGATGTTTCATGCCCTGGGAGAAAGATTAAGGTGATTATGTACTTGCCTGGAGAATCCCATGGACAGAGGAGCCTGGCAGGCTATGGTCCACAGGGCCGCACAGATTCGGACACTACTTAGCACGCACACGCACATATGTACCATTAATTTACACTATTTTGATAGCCATAAAAGTGAAACAGTCCTGATTTCCCTTCCTCCTGCTGGCAGAACAGGGAGGCAGAATTCATATGGATGGAGCACTGCTGACAGCACCATAATTAATCTGCATGTTCAAATTACATGGTATAACTAAAATACAAAGTATATGCTCATATACAAAAATAAACTGACTTGTATGCTTAATATTTAATATATTAGAACACTTAAATATATTAAAAAGAATGTTTTAAAAAATCATCTACATTGGAGGAGGAGAACATGCAAATAACCTATTTTTTAATGACCCTTCATTAAAGGAGCATTTAAACCGCCCAGTTAGAAACAAACACTGCGGTGTAGGTTACACTTCACAGGATAACTTACTCAGAGGCCCTTCAGAGTCTGGCTTTGCATCGGCCGCGTTTCTGCAGGCATCCGAGTTAAGACAAGCCAGCTGTCCTTGGCTCTGCAGTCTAGTCTCAAGACTTTTTTTCTGAGTACTTTAGAATTGTTTAACAATCACATGTTATTTTTATAAAAAAGAATCATGTTTTTAAAAAGGGACCCTGGTGCATTGTTATTTTATGGGCAGGTTTGGGGGAGAGTAAGGAGAACTTGTACTACAAGACTGTCCCACCAGCTGTAAGCGCTTCAGGAGGCCAGCATCCAGAGAAGGAAGTCTCTGCAGACCTCAGATGTGCTCCAAGGCCCAGGCACTCTGCCCTTCCCCAGTAGCCTCCCCTGTACAGCCTTTGGCCACCACTTCACCCAGCCACCATTTCTCATCAAAGGAAATCAAATCAAGGTCACCCAGTCCAACTGGCCCTCTTCTCTGCAAATGGGAGGTAGCTGACTGTATCATCTCTGGAGTATCCAAAGGAGAACTCACCCATCAACTTGCTTATAGGAACTGACTAGCTCTTGTCAATCCCAGAGCATTGCCTCTATCACTTTCCTTCCTGCCTCCATGCCCAGCCCTCACCCCAGGCGGGGCTGAAAGACAATTACCTGTGATTGTTAAAAATGCATACTACTTCCATCAACAGATGAATGGATAAAGGAGAGGTTTAGACACCCAAAACTGACAGACTAATGAAATTTTGCCATTTATGGCCACATGGATGGACTTGGAGGGCATGATGCTAAGTGGAATAAGTCAGAGAAAGACAAATACCATATGTTATCCCTTATATGTGGGAATAAAATAATTTGACATATAAGGGATAGCATTTGTCTTTCTCTGACTTATTTCGCTTAGCATCATGAATATGTGAAACTAGCAGACTCACAGGTATAGAGAACAATCTTGTGGTTACCAGTGGGGAGGGAGGGACAGGCAGTGTATGGGTGGGGGAGTGGGAGATACAAGCTATATAAGTGGTAAGACAGGCTCAAGGATGTACTGTACAAGGAGAACATAGCTAATATCTTGGAATAACTGTAAATGGGAAATAACCTTTAAAATTGTATAAAAATAAAAAATTACCAACTAGTCACTGCTCTTCCTGGGACAATCTAATTATTTATTGTGAGATGGCCATTTATTATACAAGGTGTTTTCCAAAGTGTTAAGCCTTATCAAAATCCTAGCAAGTGGGCATTATCCTGATTTTACTGATACGGAAACAGCTGCAGTAGCTGAAAAACCCAAAGTCACACAGCTCCTGTGGATCCTTAAGATAAAATATCATGCAACATGTAATATATTAAGCCCAGAAGTGAGAATTCCCAAGGGCCCACATTTATAGGTTGCACTAAGGGACAAAAGCATAAGAGTTCTATCTCACAGTCCATCCTGCAGAAGATAAAGCCACCACTCAGAGGTCAAACTTCCCAAACAGGTCAAGATCATATGCCAACAATCGAGATTTCCTTTCTAAACTTAAGGTTAAACACCCTCTTTACAAGAATTGGCAATATTCTTTTAAATCCACTAAATATGGCAGCATGAATTCTTGGCACAGAGAAAGTTATCTTGCTTGGCTATCCTATCCCCTCTCCAGGTGACTCTTCCCGACCCAGGAATTGAACCAGGGTCTTCTGCACTGCAGACGGATTCTCTACCAGCTGAGCTATCAGGGAAGCCTGAAGAAAAAGAGGCAACTGCAATTATTCAAAAGGTGCCGTTTTTCTTTCCAGCTCCTTCCTTGGGGCTCTGACTAGACCATTACCACCAAGAGAAAGCAGCATTAGCAGCAGCCCTGGAAGGACAGGTTTTTCAACAGGTTCGCCCTGACTTTCAAAAACCCATGAAGAGAATTTATCCTGGTTTTTCACAGAGAAGTCCCTCATCTACTGCAGACTCATTTTTATACAACACCCCCTCCGCAGTATGCTGATGGCATATTTCCTCCCACCTTTCAATGCCACATTTCATCAGACTTTGGTTTCACCTGTGCTTCACTTCCATCCAATTTTAGAGCATGACTGAAATACCCACCTAGGCATGGTAGTAAGTGTTCCGTGCAAAGGTAATTAATAGGCAAGACTCTTAAAGCCAATGGATTTTCCCCTTAAAGTCACCTAACTCTGAAACACAAACTACAAAGTACTTTCAATGTCTTCAATCCAAGGGGTAAGTGCAAAAGTTATTTTTGCAGACCTTTCTATCTTAAGATTGAGGCATATGAAAAGCTAATGTCTGACTTAAATACACACACCAAAAAGAACAGGAACAAAATAGATTCTGGCAGACGTGGCTAGTTATACATTCTTAAAGTTGGAAGGAGAGAGTCACTGAACCACAGGAAATAAAGATGTCATAAAGCCCGCGTGCTTCAATTTGAAAATGTGAGACTGGAACTGCGATGCTTAAGAGTTTAGGGTTTATCTGGGTAACCACTGGTCTTACCTGTGTCTACTGAGGAAAGCAGATGAGAAGCTGAAATGGGAACTGCTTTGACAGGTCCCAGCAACGGGACAGCTGCCAGCAAAGGATGAGACTGCTGAAATGCTAACAGCGGCAAGAGGTGGTTTATTTGAGAGGAAACTCAGTCAATTCAGTGATAGTGGGTCCCAGAAAAAGAATTTTTTTTAAAAAAAGTGATATGCTTTAGTTATCTGGAAAAAGAACAAAGACCTATAATACCTGAATAGAAAGCCTAGTTTCAAATGCTCTTTGTAAAGAGTAAATAGATCTCCCCCTACCTCTTAATTTATGCCATTGTGAATAGGCCAAGCTGAGACTGATCTGGCCCCTGGAGGATTCTGTATTAATGGCCTTACAAAGCTATATTCTGGATTCCACTGAACATATTTACTATGTTTATTAACTCTTAAATACCAGTGTAGCCAACTCCTTTAGATCTGTAGGCCTCTCGTGCATTGCTTCTAATCTTAAATGTTTTCAGAAAGGCATTTTTCACTTGTGCCCATCTTCTCAGACATGGTTTTCAGGCATATTCAGTTTTATCTACAGGGCTTCTGATGATACTCAGAATCTGTTGAGCTCAGAGAATTTACTAGCACCATCTTTCAGATTAAAAACACACACACACACACACACACACACACAACCTCCCAGCTTTATTACCCATTAAAAATTGGCTGAATGAGGGAATAAACGTACTTCAAAGCAGTGTTCCCCATGAGCTGCCTAGCGGAGGCATGTGGGGTGCGATTCCCAGAGAATTTAGTAAGTATTAATTGAAGCCTAGAAATCTTGAGGTTTAATAAATGTTCCAGGTAACTCTAATGTATTCAGAGCTGGCATTTAAAAGCATGGCAAGTTTGGGATGGACATGTACACACTGCTATATTTAAAATAGATAACCAACAAGGAATTCCTGTAGAGCACAGGGAACTCTGCTCAATATTCTGTAATAACCTCCATGGAAAAAGAATCTGAAAAAGAATGCCGCTGCTGCTGCTAAGTCTCTTCAGTCGTGTCCAACTCTGTGCGACCCCATAGACGGCAGCCCACCAGGCTCCCCCATCCCTGGGATTCTCAAGGCAAGAACACTGGAGTGGGTTGCCATTTCCTTCTCTAATGCATGAAAGAGTGAAAGTGAAGTCGCTCAGTCGTGTCCGACTCTCAGCGACCCCATGGACTGCAGCCTACCAGGCTCCTGCGTCCATGGGATTTTCCAGGCAAGAGTACTAGACATATGTATATGTCTAACTGAATCACTTAGGTGTGCACTTGAAACTAATACATTGTTAATCAACTATAATATAAAATTAAAAATAAACGAGAAAAAAAGACACCAGGGTGAGAGACCTTGAAATAAAAGACTGATTTCACACACAAAAAAATAAATTTGAACAGTATGGCAAGAAGTATGCTGACCAGAGCCAACCTAACTCCAGCCTTCCTCACCTGCATCCAGCTGGAAATGGTTCCAACATGGCATAGTCAACTGGGGCGGGCCAGCTCAATGAGGGTGTAGACTTAGATTTTCCAGAGTAAGATTAAGTGCTTTTAAAACAAAATATCTAACATACTGTGGAGGGCAGAAGTTTTTCCTGGACAGTTTCCTTGGGGGGCGCATGGTGTGCCTGTGCTTGTTCTGTGTGGTAACGTGCCCATGCCGCGATGCCAGCACCACAGAGCTGATCAGATGCAGCGGCTCACTACAAAGATGGGTCAGAATATCGCCAGAGAGGAAATGATGACAAGTGCTGAGAGTTGCCGCAGTCAGCATTTTGGTCTGTTTTTACAGACAGTATTTCTGAGTCCTTAAGGGATGTTTCTGGGAAGAAGTCAGGTCACCTGCTAACTGACGTGCCACACAACACAAAACAACAACACATTGTTGTTGAGCACATGTCAGGCCCCCACGCGGAGAGGTTATGAGTTACAGTTGGCATGAAGCCTCTGAACAGATACTGCAGATGGAAAACAGCGGGGCGTTCAGCTAGTTCTTCATATGTGAGCCTCGGTGAAATGGTGGGGGGCACCACGAAGACCCCCCAGGGCAGTGCACATGCTTCGTAGCAACATCAGAAGTCATTACATGGAATTTTGGTATTTTTGATGGGGACTGTCAGTCACTAAAAGAAGACCAGATTGAAAGGTTTTAAAAAAATTATACAACTGATGGCAGATCACTATGTGGAAAGAATGACACTTTCCAAAGGACTTTAGGGTCCCATCCAGTACTGTCCTGCAACTTCTGAGAACAGAACCGTAGCACTCCGGTCTGCAAGTCATAGGACACTCAGCCAGGGTTGTGCATGTGGCAGGCTCTTAGTACACATGTGTGTCAAATGGGATACAGTGGGATACACAGGTGGTAATAATCTGAAGTCCCATGAATTACTAATTTCTCATCAACTAGTAGATTATTCCATTTCCCTTTCTCTATGAAAAAAAGTTATTCCAAAATTTGGGTCTGTAAAGTGAGTTTAGAAGTTATCTATTCCAGGAAACTTTTTTTTTTTTCTTAACAAAAAGTACTTATTAATAATGTGTGTTAGTGTGTCTGACTCTTTGTGACCCCATGTATCGTAGCCTGCTAGGCTCCTCTGTCCGTGGGATTCCACAGGCAAAAGAATATGGAATGGGTTACCATTTCCTATTCCAAAGCATAGACAATTCTTGGGACTTCTAATTCATACCAGAAGTGTGAGCTTAGTTGACACTGTCTCAAAATAACCTATACCAAAAGACTTCACTTGAAGTAATCAACACATTCTATGCACATGTGTGTAACATACATGCTCTTGTACCTTGAACGCTTGTGTCTCCTTGCCCTCACAAATTCAGATGTTGAGGCCCTAACCCCCAGTGTGATGTTACTTGGTGGTGGGGCCTTGGGGAGATAGTTTAGCTCATGAGGGGAAACTCTCATGAGTCTCATGGGCTTAATGTTCTTATAAAAACTGGAAGAGACACCAGAGTTCTCATCCTCCAGGTTCATGGACTGTGGAAAGGCTGTCTGCCAGCTGGGAAGAATCACCTGAACCCAATCGTGTTAGCATCCAGATCTTGCAATTACAGCTTCCAGAACTAAGAAAAATAAATGTCTGTTGTGTAAGCCACCATGTCCATGGTATTTTGTTGTAGCAGCCCAAGTCAACTAATAGACATGCTTAAACCCAGGAAGATGAAGCTTGTGAGGCTGTTGCTTGGGTCACCTCCCAAGAGGGCTCTACATAATATAGTCACCTATACTATGTATATATAATATACGCTATATAAGTATAGTCTACATAATGTAGTCACATTCGCTTTTTCCATCCATGACCAGTCACCCCCACAACTGATAAACATCACTTGAAATAAAAAACAAAATAAGGCATCTTGATGGAAAGGAAACTGAAGCAGTGGGAGGAAAAGAGCCATACACAGAGTTTCCTAATTACCGTTCGCCATGTCCAGCTCCCCACCACCTCCTCCGTTGACCATCCCAAGTCCTGTCTAGGCTTTCCTGGCTCAGAAAGCCCATTTCATCAGCCCTTTGAAGCCGCGCCACCCCTCAGGGCCGACTCCCATCGCCGAAGCTCACAAGACTGACATGTGACACCAGAAGAGCGATTCATCAGTTCACAATGAGCGAGGTAAATGTCACAAAGGCCGGGACCAGCACTGATGCCACCAGGGCACGCTCTCCCCACTGGCAGACCTCCACGAGAAGCTTCACCAAAATTAGAAGGTTACTGGTGATGGTGGAATTGAGACAGAGGCATGAGATGAATCAAGTATCCAATGGCATCAGGCTGAGCGCGCCTGTTGCATCCATTTCCTCACTTGGATGATCTTGCCAATAAAGCCATACACGCTGGCTACCTCTCCCTGCGTCCTTCCCCATAACAAAACGTCCCTGCCAGTGCAACTACAATACTCCAAGGTTCTGGCTGCAGCTTCGCTCTCCTCTGGATAGTGTTCGAATGGACACTGCCTATTTTTGCCTCTGTGACTCTTTTTTTTTTTAATACTACTTTGGGTGACCAAGTCTTAGTAAGTTCTAATACACTAAATCAGGTCACAAGGAAATCTTGCTGAACTACAGACATACTACCTATCACATATGATCATTTTATACATTCCTGTGCTGTCTCTTGGGCTTATTTTAACACTCAGTTGCTAAGTCGTGTCCGACTCTTTGCTACCCCATCGACAGCAGCACGCCAGGCCTCCCTGTCCCTCAACCACCTCCCGGAGTTCGCCCAAGTTCATGTCCATTTAATTCTCAGAGGGCAATCTTACTTCTAAGTTCTGGGGGTATGACTCACTGCGTCACTCTTACTCATGGCAATTTAGGTTTCTGTGTGTGAATGCAATTATCTACATACATGAATTCAACTACACACACGAATGCAATTACCTACATACACGGTCAGATACATCTATTCGAATGCCTTGTACTGTTCTAACCCTGCCCTTTGAATGATTAAGCTATCCCACATGGCCACCGTTTTTACTGTGCATTTATTTGCCTGTGCCTGGTCTTAGTTGCGGGATGTGGGATCTAGTTCCTTGACCAGGATTGAACCCAGGCCCCCTGCATTGGGAGCACAGAGTCTTAACCACTGGACCACCAGGGAAGTCCCTTTTCCGTCATTTTTAATTGAACTGTAGAATAATACAGATTTGAGCTAAAAAGTATAAGATTGAATTAAGACTGGAAACTTCTGAAAATACTGCCGACTCCTGAAAAGAGGTAACTCATCATAAAAGTTCAAAATATTAGCTATGACAGATACCCTTTTTTCCAAGGGTTAACGACTTCTATGCACGACACATTCATTCCCAACAAAGGAAACATTTGTATCTGGGATATGTAAATGAAACGCGCAGTCTGACTCAGAAAAAGTACTTGAAAGCCCTTTCAGAAATGTCTATCTGATTTGATCACCCTGTGAAGAATACACAGTGGAAAGCATGAGTTATGCTCCCTTGAGAAGATCAATAATACTCAGTACAGAAAAGGCTTTCTATACAGTTGCTGAAGGTAGTGCTGGCTGTGGGTCAAAGGGGATCGCTGCCGTCCCCCCTTAGCTCCTGTCTCAAATAGACCCCTTGTCATCTCATGCTACTCTGATGTATTTATTACTGAGGGACAACTGGCTTGTGTGATGATGTTTTAGCTACGAAAGGGTGGAATGGCATTTTCCCACATTTTCCCCCCTCCTCAAATGCTTTCCCATCACAAAAGGCTTTAAAAAACCTTTTAGTCTGAAAAATTGAGATGACCTCCCCTATCATCTACCTCCTGTTAACACCAACTGGCAATCTCAGGGACCCCATCCCCAGCGGAGTGAACAACAGAACTGAGCAATTACCATCTGCAGACAATAGTGAGTTTGTTTGCTTCCACAGCAGCTCAAGGCTAGGGCTGCGTCATGAAGCTGCTTTGCCTCCCGACTGCCCAGCTGCTCCCAACAGCATCACTACTGCAAAGGGACAAGAGGGTCCCTCCTGGGTGGCTGAACCCCCTCTTCAGCTCTCACACCCTACAACAAGTAGTTCCCAAGGTCCTTAGGCCCAGGGATGTGGGAACTTCCAGAGAAGCGTTTATTCCTACCCCCAAAATGGAAAATTTCCCTTTCCTAATAAAACAAGTATGCATTAAAAGATTTCAGTTGACCCAGAGATGGGACACAAATAAAATAAAACACAACACAAAGGACGCATATGAAAGAAACATCCATTGCCACTGGTTTTCTCCCTTGAGCTATACAGAACTAGTCACTCTATAGTAACTCAATCACTCTGCACCCGAACCCAGCCCTGTCCCAAAGCGCTCTCATAAAAACTGAGTCTTGCTAAATGGCCTTTTACTGTCTTCACCCTTAACAGAAAAGAAAAATCCTGTCCTTTCTTTCTCATTCTCCCATGCCATGTTACAGTCAATTTTCTAGCTTTTACATGGAAGCTTGCTCTTCTGTACACCGTGACTTACCTTGTTCACGCAGTCACACGGATGCCCTGTGGGTTCCAGTATTTTATCACCCTCACTGGAACCAAACAGGTATTGGACACACGTGTTGTGCAGGGTGCTAGTTATCCAGCTTGATTAACAGAAACCAATGGGGAAAAACTCTTCACCAAGAAAACATAAATTTCGATACTTAGAAATTAAGAACATTTCTTTTAGTCTCTTTGCCTGGAAACCTGTTGATCCCTTCAATCAACAGGAAGTTGTTTCTACAACAATGCAGAATCAATAAAATGGCAATTGCCACCTTTTCCTATAACACATATTAAACATAATCCTATAACATCCTGTATTAAAGAAAGGGATGGAAACAGTTTACTAGGAAAGCTCTAAGGAGTGAGTTAAATATTTAAACCTGCTGTAAACATCTGCTTACTGCTACGGTACAACGTTTGAGAGGCAGATGACCTGGGCTGATTTTGTGTGTGCGTGGTTGTCCCTTTCATTTTTCTATCATGACATACATTCTCCTCTTAGTCTGTGCAGAGGCAACTGTCTTTAAGTGGTGCGTTTCTTTACATCCCAACATTCCTTAGGTGTATTAAAAACATGAGCCCAGTACTTCTAGTTTTTCCTTTGCTAATGTGATTGTTACAGGTGCCTGATTTTGAGGCATTTGTTTTAGCACCTGTGATGGGCCCTGACACATAACACCATTTCTTGGATGCTTCTTTTAGATTCTCATCTTGCTTATGCTATCAGTTGGAAGTTTGCTGCTCTGGGTGGGAGAGCAGAAGGCGAGGGAGACGCACCCGGGAAGAACAAGCCAGAACTCCAGCACGAACACTCAAGACTTCAGACATGTGTTACTCTAAGCTCCCAATTTTACTGTAGTCCTGCTGAAATTCAGGGGGCACAGATCTTCAGATTATAAAGAAAAGCAGGCGAAAGGAAACCAGAGGCCACGTTCCTAGCCCCCCACCCCCTCCTATCTCAGCAGGTCCTACCTGCTCCTACTTGCCCCCCACCCATTGCAGGTCCTACCTGCTCCCATCCCCCGACCAACAGCATCGCAGGTCCCACCTGGCTGGTAGAAGTCCGGCGACAGCTCTCGGGCCACAGCTCTCGCGATGTCACACTCCTGGCGGGCGGCCAGCGCGGCCTGGTCTGCTGCGTCAGCTTTGGCTCTCGCGTGGGCGGTCCTGCGGAAGCACAGAGGGTTGGTCAGCAAGTGTGCTGCTGCTGCTGCTGCTAAGTCGCTTCAGTCGTGTCTGACTCTCTGCGACCCCACAGACGGCAGCCCACCAGGCTCCCCTGTCCCTGGGATTCTCCAGGCAAGAACACTGGAGTGGGTTGCCATTTCCTTCTCCAAGGCATAAAAGTGAAAAGTGAAAGGGAAGTCACTCAGTCATGTCCGACTCTTAGCGACCCCATGGACTGCGGCCCACCAGGGTCCTCCATCCATGGGATTTTCCAGGCAAGAGTACTGGAGTGGGGTGCCACTGCCTTCTCCACAGCAAGGGTGGCGCCCTGGTAATTATACAGGACCTGCAAAAATGGTCTATGGGGCAGGCGGGGAGGGGAAGAAATGCTCAAAGTGACCCTGGCCCCACACCCGCCACAGGAAGTTCTGCACTCATTTCGCTGTGAGACGTCAATGATAAAAAAGGCGGATGAACACCTGTGAGTTGCCTTGATCTTTCTTGCAAGGTTGACGAATGTACATGGAAGTTATGCGCAGCTTAAAGCAAAGCTTACTGTTCAAAACGTACAGGATCAAATCCCCTATTGACTTTGGCTGGGGGTGCGGTTCTTCTTTTCTGTCCCCCAACCATGGAGAACAGAACTGGATCATGCAAATTAGTATAGAGCCCATATATTTCATTTCTCTGGTAGAGTCAATATAAGGATTTGAGTAAGAAAGATCTGCCCAGTGGTGTGCTAGTAAAGAAGCTCTCTGGGGAACAAAAAAAATTTAGTAAAACTCTGATCTGTAGCATCGACTGACTGCTTTAGAAATATTTTTTTGTTTTTTGGCCATGCTACACACCATGTGGGATCTTAGCTCCTAGACCTGAGATTAAACTTGAGCCCCCTGCACTGGAAGTGAGGACTCTTAACCACAGGGAAGTGCCAGCACTGGCTGATTTCTGTCGTGTATTGAAGACATGCTCCCAGCACGGCCAGGTCATGCTACCAGTGTGATTTGCTGAATGTGTAGTTGGGAGCAGACCAACACCGTGGGCTCCCCTCTGGGTCTGCTGGGAGAATGTGCCCAGGATGGTTCCAAGAAGTCCATTTAGTTGCTCTTTAAGCACGTTTCTTGTGTGAAACAAAAGAGGAGGAGAGAAGTGGAGCTGCAGAGGAGGAAAGGGGTCTGTTTCAGTCTACCACCTTCTCCCTGGCCCAATTCCTTACCCACTGAAACCTCTGCTCTTTCTAGAGGACTAGGGCTGAGAGGAAGGAAGCAGGAGTGAGAATGGGCCTCCCTATGGCAAGACTCACGGAGACTGACATCTGCCTGCCCAAGAAGAGGGGCTTGGAGGCTGAGACTGGGTCATCCACTTCCGAAGGAGAAGATCTTGTCCAATTGGTATTTAGATGACGACCCTGTGCACCTACTTCTTATAATTTTATAAACTTCCTATTTTCTTCTATTAGTGCTAGGCAGGGCTATGGTAACTAGTAGTAAAAGCTTAGGAAGAGTTTAAAACAGGTGACAGCACTTATTTCAGAGAGAGCAGGAGAGGAAATGTTGGGAAATGGCATTGTGTCCTAGCCAGGGAGGACAGGGTTTGACCTGAGGATCTGGGGCTAAATGCCGGAGGCCCCATTCTCCAATGACCTTCTCTAACTCCCTGCTTGCACCCTGTGTTCTCAGGCAGGGGCCCCCTTCACTCCTACTTAGGACCTAGCTGAGCTTGGAGGCTTGCTGTACTATAATGTTAAGTGTCATGGAGATTTTTATTTTAGGGATTTTTTTTTCTTAATTTTGGTCCTCTACTATATTCCCACCCCTTCATGGATCACAGCCTTGTCATGGGGAAGGGGCTTGCGTAACTCAATGAAGCTATGAGCCATGCTGTGCAGAGCCACCCAAGATGGATGGGTCATAGTGAAGAGTTCTGACACCATGTGGTCTACTGGAGGAGGGAATGACAACCTACTCTAGTATTCTTGCCTGGAGAATGCCACGGACAGGAGGAAAATGCAAGAAGATTAGACACCAGATGATAAGCCTCCAGGTTGGAAAGTGTCCAATATGTTACAGGGGAAGAGTGGAGGGCAATTACTAATAGCTTCAGTAAGAATGAATCGGCTGGGCCAAAATGGAAATGACATTCAGCTGAGGATGTGTCTGGTGGTGAAAGGAAAGTCTGATGCTGTGAAGAGCAATATCGCATAGGAACCTGGAATGGTAGGTAGGTCCATGAATCAAGGAAAATTGGACATGGTCAAGCAGTAGATGGCAAAGATTGAACACTGACATCTTAGGAATCAGTGAACTAAAATGGACAGGAATGGGTGAATTTAATTCAGATGACCATTATATCTACTTCTGTGATCAAGAATTCCTTAGAAGAAATGGCTTCGAGCTAGGCTTCAGCAGTGTTTGAACAGAGAACTTCCAAATTGTACAACCTGGTTTTCAAAGAGGCAGAGGAACCACAAAATCAAACTGCCAACTTTCAGTGGATCATGGAGAAAGCAAAGGAGTTTCAGAAAAAATCTATTTCTGCTTCATTGACTACACTAAAGGCTTTGACTGTGTGGACCATAACAAACTGCAGAAAATTCTTTAAGAGATGTGAGTACATGACTTTATCTGTCTCCTGAGAAACTTGTAAGCAGGTCAAAAAGCAACAGTAAGAACCAGACATGGAACAATGGACTAGTTCAAAATTGGGAAAGGAGTATGACAAGGCTGTATACCATCATGTCACCCTCTTTATTTAACTTATATGCAGAGTATATCATACAAAATGCCAAGCTGGATGAATCACAAGCTGGAATCCAGACTGCCAGGAGAAATATCAACAACCTCAGATATGCAGATGATACCACTCTAATGGCAGAAAGTGAAGAGGAATTAAGAACCTCTTGATAAGGGTGAAAAAGGAAAGTGAAAAAGCTGGCCTGAAACTCACCATTAAAAGACCAAGATCCTGACATCAGGTCCCATCACTTCATGGCAAACAGGAGAAAAAGTGGAAGCAGTGACAGATTTTCTTTTCTTGGGCTCCAAAACCACTGTGGACTGTGACTGCAGCCATGGAATTAAAAGATGGTTGCTCCTTGGAAGGAAAGCTATGACAAACCTAGACAGTGTATTATAAGGCAGAGATATCACTTTGCTGACAGAGGTCTGTATAGTCAAAGCTATGGTTTTTCAGTAGTCGTGCACAGATGTGAGAGTTGGAACATAAAGAAAGTTGAATGTCAAATTGATGCTTTAAACTGTGGTGCTGGAGAAGACTCTTAAGAGTCCTGTGGACTATAAGGAGATCACACCAGTCAACCCTGAATATTCACTGGAAACATTATTGCTGAGGCTGAAGCACCAATATTTTGGCCAACTGATGGGAAGAGCCAGCTCATTGGAAAAGACCCTGATGCTGGGAAAGACTGAGGGCAAGAGAAGGGGGCAGCAGAGGATGAAGATGGTTGGGTAGCATCACCAATTCAATGGACATGAGTTTGAACAAACTCCAGGAGACAGTGGAGGACAGAGAGTCGGGCACGGCTTAAGGACTAAATAACAGCAACACTATATTCCCAAGGCACAGAACACTGCTTGACACATAGTATTTATTGAAGGATCATTTCATAAATAAAAGAATGAAGGATGTTAGGAACAGCTGGGCAGTCACTTAAAAATGAATGGACTGACCAAACTACAGATCAGCAGTTTCCAAGGGTTCACAGTGAAAGCAGGTAAGGGATGAACAAGTGGATCACAAGGAATATTTAGGGGCTGAAACTATTCTGGATAATCCTCTAATGGGGAAGGGGGCACGACATCATGCTCTTGTCATAACCCACTGAACTGTACAAAGAGTGAACCATATAGTACGGACTTTTAGTTAATACTAACATATCCACATGGGTTCCTCAATTGTATCAAATGTACCCATTACTGCAAGATGTTAATAACAAGGGGAATTGGGTGTGGATGTGGGCAGAGGAGGTATACAGAAACTCTGTACTTCCTGCTCAATTTTTTCTGTATACTTAAAACTGCTCTAAAAAATAAAGTGTGTGAATTAAAATCGAATAAATCAAATTCATCAGAATTATTATTTATGAATTACAGAGGGTATTATATATGATCCCTGTTGATAGGGTATGCAGACAAGATCAAGAGGGTTAGAACATATTCCTAAAACCCCCCGAGGAAGCCACCACTGATGAGGCTTTAGTTCCATGTGTTGGGCCTGAGACTCAGTGGATGCCCTCTCTTATGCTCTCTCAGTTTCTCAGAATCTCAACTCTTTTTTGTCCCCAGAATTATTTTCCATTTTATCTGCTATACTTAGCTCGAGCCTAATTATGTCTAGGTACCATAATTAATGAAGCCACAAGAGTATAGTTATCCTGCCCTATAATAAAATCTGCTAGCCTTTCAAAGATAAACTTGCAAAATTCAAGTACTATCTATTCTGACTCAATCACAAACCACCACCATAGAGTGAAATAAATGGCGGAAGTATTTCCACCACTTCTGACAGCAAGCTAAACTGGAAAACAGACAAACACAGCTTAACCCTTCTTCAAATATATTTTGGAAGCACTGCATCAGTGAAGCCTTAACCCTTTACTACTTGTTCTTTCCTGTAAGATCAGACAAAGGTGGCGGGGGCACTTTTCCACTGAGTGCCTCCCTGTGTCAGTGCTTCTGCACGACTGCCATGATGGTCAAAACCATAGTCAAGCCTGAAACCAGGTGTGTGCCCAGGAGCTTCTGGTAATCCTGGACCTGGTAACAAGAAATAGAAGAGAGGGACTTCCCTGGTGGTCCAGTGGTTAAGAATCCACCTGCCAATGCAGGGGACACGGATTCAATCCCTGGTCTGGGAAGATCCTACATGCCGTGAGCAACTAAGCCCATGCATGACAACTGCCGTGTGCCTGGAGCCCGTGCTCTGCAACAGGAGAAGCCACCGCACACTGCACCGTAATGAAGAACAGCCCCCACCCCCACTGCAACTAGAGAAAGCCCACACACAGCAACAAATACCCAGCTTAGCCAAAAATAAATAAATAATTTTTAAAAAGTAGGAGAGAACAGGAAGCCATCTAAGTTTGCTGTCATCAAAAGTGCTGTGGGGTCGGGCCACTGATACATCTTGATTTTGTCCAGGGGAAAAATCCGGGCTTGACCCCAGTTCACGTGACTCATGTGTTCCAATCCCAGGCTCAGTTCTCGAGCAACGCACAATCCCTTTAGTCAGTAAGAGATGCCCAAATGCCATCGTTCGTGGGTCAGTGGTGGGGGGTTGGTGGTGGGAGAGAAGACAGGTGGAAACTACTCAAAGTGGATGCCCGGCTGCTTCCAGATGGCTGTTCACGTGAAACACATACAAAGAAGGAGCGCTCACACGTGCCCAAGAAGATTTTGTTTACTCCAAAGACTGCTGACACCCATCAATCTTCAGACCCTCAAAAATCTCCTAATACCATCATCATCACCTATACTTTCTCATATCAAATGCAGCAAAAAGTAAGGGGAAAACACCATCTCTCAGGCATCAGTGGCTGACTTTCTTTCAGGGTCCTACTTTTACCAATAAACCAGTTTTAACATGTAGAGAGTTACTATTTTGGGGTAAATAGCTACGGAGAGTTCTGGGTCACTGGCTAAGCTGGTATAGCAGGTTAAGTGACCCTCACCCAGACATAAGCCCTGCAAAGGTCACTTGCGAACAGCCCAAACAGCAACAGTGGAAGTTTTGAATGTCAGGCATCACTGCACTCAAACCTTCATTACAACTTGTTGCTTTCCAATCAGTAGTAATGTTAGTCGCTCAGTCATGTCCGACTCTTAGTGACCCCACGGATTACAGTCAACCACGCTCATGGAATTCTCCAGGCAATACTGGAGTGGGTTGCCATTTCCTTTTCCAGGGGATCTTCAGGGATCGAACCTGAGTCTCCTGCACTCGCAGGTGGATTCTTTACCATCTCAGCCACGAGGGAATTTGATGAGAATTTTTTTTTTTCTTTAGAGACTAAAATACATGTTTCATGAACTCTCAGAAACACCTTACTCAGAACAAAACAATCTGGCTTTCTCAGTTTTTCTTAAACATTATGTTTTTACAAAAAAAGAAAAGCACATAATATATGGAACACGCTCAGCACATACCTACTACTAAGGTACACGCAGGTCCCTCAGACAACTGTTCCAACTTGTTTCCATATTTTATGCACCTATTCACTGATGTAGCAGATAAAGATTTTAATCTAGAATGAACCAGAATTTGACTAAAGGTAAAACTGTATACAATGTTTATAATTTTCTATTTCTACTGTTTATATTTTCTTCCCAACAAAAAACTGCTTTGAGAAAAACATGCTGATTTTGATGTGTCTTCAAATTTGTTATGTTCAAAGTGAAGGTGCCTGATCTGACTCTGAAAATTTGATGGCAGAGGCTGTCATTGATTGGTTCAGGAGCTACACATGTAATCTGCTTTGATTTCCATATACTTACAGGAAATTATTATCAACATTTAAAAACCACAGTAATCAAGGGACTTCTCTGGTGGCCCAGTGGTTAGGAGACACTGCCAGTGCAGGAGACAGGGGTTCAATCCCTGGTCTGGGAACTAAGATCCACATGCCATGGGGCAACTAAGTCTGTGCATTGCAACTTCTGAGCCCACACACCCTAGAGTTCAAGCTCTGTGACAAGAGGAGCCGCTGCAATGGGAAGCCTGCATGCCGCTACTAGAGAGCTGCCACTGCTCTCCACATCTAGAGAAAACTTCCAGCAATGAAGACTCTGAGCAGCTCAACAAAGACCCAGTACAGCCAAAAATTTTTTTTAATGTAAAAAAAAAAAAAAAGCAATGGTGCATAAGACTCCAGCCCTTAGATAATGGCAACTCTATTTTCCAGCTGCTCAGGCCCAGACCCTGTCAATCATCCCTGTTGCCTCCCTTTCTCTCACAGGCCACATCCACGGTCAGCAAAGGCGGCTGGCAGGACCTTCAACACACGCCTGACCCCAGCACATCTCCTTCTGTCACTGCTCCTGACCGGGTCGCACCTCACTGGTTCCCGCAAAGGCAGAATTGATCTCCCTGCGTCTGTCCATGCAGTCCGCCACTGCACTTCCCTTCTGGCTCCCCTGAAACTGCCTGACAATAACCACCAGTCTTGCCTGGATTATGGTATCATGTTCAAGAAAATGCCAACAAATGACCTGTTAGCCTTCCTTTTGGGCTGTGACATTATTCACTTATGAAAGCTAGCCTTGCAAAATCCAGTTACTCCATGTATACAATGGTAGTTCTAAAGAAATTAGTGTGTTAAGCAAGGAATACTTTTAATATGAACAAGAAATTGGTGTTTCTACAGCTCTCAGCTAAAAAGCAAACGCGTGATGTCTAAGTTCCTGTATCTGAAAGAAACTGCTTTCTCAGTATCGATGTGCTTCTCCACTCAGACCAACTCGATGGGATGCAGCATATACGCCTGGTAAGGCACAGGTGGGGCCCTGAGCTGCCCCTCCTGACTTCTAACTTCCAGTCTTTCACACACAGACCTATTCACTGGCATAGCTGCTGATGATTTTAATCTGTAACAGGCAGAGAGTCAGCAAAAGCGCCTCAGTAAATTTGGTTTGGAAAAACTACTTCTGACGAGTCCCATCTTTACACTCATTAGTTCCTCAATGTTAATGTTTTCTTCCGAAGTTGCTTTTTTCTTTTGTAAAAGGCAGGACCAGGAATAGTCACTTCAAAACTGTGTTCTTAGGTCCTGGTTTAGAACAAGTGACAGCATCAGCAAATAGCTGTCTCTTTTGCCAGGGTGGTTCATTGCTTCCTTTTCTAAAGGCATTATCAAGTTATACAGATATAAAATGTAGCTTAAGGGGTGTGCTATCCCCATTGAAATGTGGCTTTGATGTTTCAAGGGCCCAAAGTCTTGCAGAGGTATGATGACATGGGCTTTGAAAGCGTGGGTAGCCAGAGACCAGGCTGAGGCCAATCTAGTCACAGATGGTTCCTGTCCATGAGATCAGAAGTTTTAAACCACATTACATTAGTGGCCTTAGAGATGCCTCCACAGAAGCATAATTCATATCAAGCCTTGGCCTTTTATCCAGCGGAGATAGGAGGATGAACCAAGAGAGTCTATGAACCAAGATTCATACGAAGAATGTGAAATGTTGTCCATTATGTGTATTACTGTCACGTTCATAAACATCTAGGCAATATATTTCCTCTTAAATTTAGTGCCAGGAAAAATCTGGTCTGATGACATGCTGGTGTGCTTCCTTGCATCATACAATGAGAACCACATTATTTATTGTTTCTCTTTTTGTTACAGCTACTGGGAAACCTGGAATAAAATTATTGTCAATCTATGTGTATGGTTATCTCCTCTAACAACATGGCTTAACATTCCCTGGTGTCAGGAATGCTCTTATGTATGTGACTTATAGTGCCCTGCAAATCCTTTTTGGAGACTAGCCAGATATTGAAGAAAGATTACAGGATCAATAAGATCTTATTATACTAAGTTTTCTGAACTTCAGTTCCTGACAGTGTGTGAATGCTTAAGGACATATGTGATTTACTTGGGGACAGAATAGCCAGCCATGCAGTTTTCTTTATATATATATTTTTTATATCCAGAACATTTTCAAGCTTGGAAAATGAGTCTTCATTCTTAAGTACATTACAGGCTCTATTCCCTAACATTTTATCAAACTTAATAAGCTTAAAGGTTATATTCTCTGGACAGGCCAGGCCAAAAGCACATTTCTAATCCTCAGCTGGAATAAGCTAAATAATTGGCTATCTTCTACTTTATTCTGGGTTTTATAAAATTTATCTAAAATTTACCTTGCTGTGTAATTTACACATTAAGACAAATCTGGTATAAAAACAAATTTAAGGGATATTTTATTCTTGAAATAATGTTTAGAGAAAAGTCCTTTTAATGAGTGTTATTCTACAGTTCAAACACATTACACTAAATAAGACTAAAACTTCATTTTATGGGAGAAAATATTTGCTGATCATTTATCTGATACTTGGATAGTATCCAGAATATATAAAGAACTCTTACCACTTATATAATAAGAACAACAATTAAAAAATGGGCAAAGGACCTGAAGAGACATTTCTGCAAAGATACACAAATGGCCAGTAAGCACATGAACAGGTGTTCAACAACACTAATTGTAAGGGAGATATAAATCAAAACCACAATGAGATACTACCTCATACCCACTAGGATGGCTACTATTGAAAAAAAGCCACTCAAGGTAACAAGTATTGGCAGGGACGTAGAGAACTTATAAAGCTGGCGCACTGCTGGTGGGGACGCAAGATGGTGCAACTGCTGCAGAAACAGTATGGTGGGTCCCCCCACAATGAAAAATGCAACTGCCATGTGATCCCCAATTCAACTTCTTGGTATACACCACCCCAGATTGAAAGCAGGGTCTCAGAGAGATATCTGTACACCCATATTCACAGGGGCATTATTCACAACAGCCAAAAGGTAGAAACCACCCAAGGGTGCCTCTATGAAAGAAGGGATAATTGAAACACAGCCCGATTGCACATGCAGCGTAATTTGTGTGGGCTCAGTCACGTCCAGCTCTTTGTGAGCCCTGGACTGCAACCTGCCAGGATCCTCTGTCGATGGAATTTTCCAGCCAAGATCATTGGAGTGGGTTGCCACTTCCTACTCCAGGGGATCTTCCTGACCCAGGGATCAAACCCAAGTCTCCTGCACTGGTAGGTGGATTCTTAACCACTGAGCCACCTGCGAAGTCCACATGGAATGTTGCTTGTGTGTGTGAGTGTGTGTTGCCTATGTGTGTTAGTCACTCAGTCGTGTCTGACTCTTTGCGACCTCATGGATTGTAGCCTGCCAGGCTCCTCTGTCCATGGGATACTCCTGGCAAGAATACTGGAGTGGGTTGTTAGAATGTCAACCTTAAAAAGGAAGGAATTTCTGATGTATGCTGTATCATGGATGAACCTTCCATGGAACTTAATGCTAAATGAAATAAGCTAGTCACAAGAGGACAAACTTTGTATGAGTCCATTCCCAGGAGGAACCTAGAACAGTCAACCTCCTAGAGTCACAAAGTAGAAGGGTGGTTGCCAGAGGCTGGAGGAGGGAGAACGGGGAGTTGTTATTTAATGGGTAGAGTTTAGTTCTGGAAAACCAAAAAGTTCTGGAGATTGGCTGCATAGCAATGTGAATGCACTTAACACAGCTGAACTGTACATGCAAAAATGGTTAAGATGGTAAATTTTATGCTATGTGTATTTTACAATGAAAAAAAAAATCTAAAAAAATCACCCATGAATAAGTATTTCCAGAACATTCTATGCATCCAGAGGAAGTGAGAAGAAAAGACCAAAGGTTGGGTCATCAGGCAAGATATTGCTTCACTAATACTGGCCAGGGCAAGCTGGGGAAGCTATGTCAAGTGAGGGGAATGGTGCTAAGAAAAGGAAGAGCCAAAGCATCTTTAAGGGAAGAAGTGTCAGAACTTTGAAACATGCAGGCAGCCTCCATATTTGTTTTGCTAGCTCTTACCATAAAGCCTGGCACACCAGCTATCCTCAAATATTGGTGGAATAAATAAATAGGTAAAGGGACTTCCCTGGTGGTCTAATGGTTAAGAATCTATCTTGCAATGCAGACTGCAGGGGACTCGGGTTTGATCCCTGGGCTTCACTGGTGGCTCAGATGGTAAAGAATGTGCCTGCAATGTGGGAGACCTGGGTTTGATCCCTAGCTGGGAAGATCCCCTGGAGAAGGAAATGGCAACCCACTCTAGTATTCTTGCCTAGAGAATCCTATGGACATTCATGTCAATGTATGGTAAAACCACTACAATATTGTAAAGTAATTAGCCTCCAATTAAATTAAAAAAAAAAAAAAAGAATCCTATGGACAGAGGAGCCTAGAGGGCTACAGTCCGTAGTGTCACGAAGAGTCGGACACACTTACGACTAACACTTTCACTTTCACAGGGAACTAAGGTCCGACATGCCACAGAGCAACTAAGCCCACACACCAGAACTAGAGAGTCCATGGGCTGCAATGACAGATCCCACATGTTGCAACTAAGACCTGAGACAGCTAAATAAATACATAAATACTTTAAAAAATAAATAAAATAGGTAAGAAAGAGAGAAACCTAAAAGATAACCCCAAGGTTTCCAACTTGGTATGCAGATGAACAGCTTTGCTACACCGAGACGTTGTATAGGTGGGAAGGATGGACAGTTTGAAAGGGGATACATTCAAGCAGGATTTTACACGACCTAAGCATTTCAAGCTGGAAATGAAGGCTGCAATGCAAACTTAAGGGTCAAGGTGAGCAATGTGGGTCATGTGATCACAGATGGTGGAGGAGTCCATCAAATGAGTATGTCAAAAAAGCAAAGAACCAAGGATGGAGACAAAATGTCCCAGGGACCTAATGGAGGAAATGAAGTGAGAGGCAGTGGTGTACAGGTAGAAGGTGAACTTCCAATGGAACCTTTCAAATTTCCTGTTCTTGGGTAAGACCTGTGCTCCTCTTAGGAATGAAGTGGGCCACATCTGAATTTGTCTGAGGCAGCTGCACTGGCTGGCTGATTTGGAGGCAGCTGAAATGAGCCAGCATGGTTTAGAGTCTGAGAAAGGGGTCGTCTGTCAACCTTGCTCTGTGCTGGAGAAAGGTGACGGTAGGTTTGTTGAGAACCTCTGAGATGGCAGTTCCAACAGGAAGGTCAGGGGACATCCTGGGTGCCCCAGCAGTTAAGACTCTGAGCTTCCACTCCAAGTGGTGTAGGTTTGACCCTGGTCGGGGAACCAAGATCCCACCATGTGGTCAGAAAAAAAGTTTTAACAAGAAGACCACTGCAGAAACCAGTCCAAAGAGGGTCGGTGAGGAAGGAAGAGAGGGAGTAGAGGAAGCAGGTGTGAGCCACATGCTGGTGACTTCTGACCCAGAAAGGAAGAGGAAATTTGGATAGTAACCAGGGGGATTAGCTGGGCTAAAGGAAAAGGCACTTTACTTGTATCCATGACAGCAGATCCTGTTGGAAGGCGGGAAAGAAGATTCTCAGAGAATAGGAGAAAATGAAGAGGCTTTGAGAAGGTGACAACTGTTTAAGTCGGGTCTTAGATGAAGAAAAATAAAGAAACAGGAAAAAAAAATGATGGGTTGATTCAATGTTTTAAAATTATTGAAAAGATCCTAAGCTTGCAACCTGATCCAGTATTCCTGCCTAGAAAACTCCATGGACAGAGGAGCCTGGCAGGGGAGTGTATGGAGTGGCAAAGAGTTGGACATGACTGAGCACAGCACACAGCACAGCAAATCTGAAAGGGACAGAGAGTGTGGACTCTGGAAACCAGACAGACCTGGGCTTAAACCCACTGATCACATCCTGGCTGCGTCACTTGTGCCTCACTTTTCTTACCTGTATAATGGCAATGATATTACCTTATACAGTTGCTAGGGTCAGAACTGAGTTCTATGAAGTACTGAGGACTAATGCAGAGAGGGTATTTAGTTGATAAATGGCCACTATTAGTCTCTGGCTGAAATGTAGGGCTGGTAGGGAAAATCTGGGTGCTTAAAGATTTGGAATCAGCATTGTACTAAAGTTCTAAGCAAGGAAAACGAATTGCGACATAGGACTGGGAGGACCTGATTTTAGGCTGACATGGCTTTGCATCTCTCTCTGGCAGGGGTCTCTTTTCTAGGAGAAGCAGAGAAGGAAGAAGGGGGCCCTTGATGCAAAGCAGAGACCTGAGCAAGGAGGATGGACATGAACCCACCTCAGAGCTCTGGGAAGAGGGGAATGGCGCACTGCCAGTGGGAGACTCTGAAATACAGAGGGTTAAGTTAGGAACCACTGACCAATGTGAAGGCAATCAGAAAACTGTAAAGTCATATAAATGCAGACTATTATGACAGTTTTAGGTGCTTTTTAGTTGCTTAAAATAAGGCTTCTTTCCTATGGCCAATTTCATAGAAATGGCCCTATTTTGATTAAATCTCACTAAAGTTATCAGGCCTTTAGTCACAAAAGGTGGGTCAAACTATTTCAAAATGGACGCACATTCAGTAAAATGAAATCAGATATAATTATGACCACATTTCTTTCTAGTGTTGTAATAGAGACATCTGGGCGTGCCTAAAAAGAACTTCAAAACCTTCAGGATCTGAGCAGACTCTGTGGGTAGTGATGAGAACTGTCAGGTCAAGGCTGTTTGTATTTCCACGTCAGTGCTGTTATGCTTTTTGTCCTTTACCAATGGTCACTGTGGTGACAGATTAAAAGTATGACTAAGAATCAGAGCAATGTAAGACTATCTAGTGGTCGAAACACATGCTGGCAGCTAGCAGTGTTCAGCCGAGTGACTAATGGAGCCCACTGCAGGGTCACGGGCAGACCTAATTTCCTCTTCACAGGGCAGACGCCCACTGGGTGTGCACTTGCTGGTGCTAACGTGATCCCACTTCATAAAGACTTAATCACCAAAAAAAATAAAAAAGCAAACATTATTCATGCCTTTAAAATGACACAAACTAGAACTCTCAGTTGAAACACAGTCTCTTAAGTAGTAAGATATTCATTTTGTAAATTACCTAAAATGGCTCTCTAAAGATCCCAAATCAACCAGTTACATTTGATCTGTCTAGACCTTCCAAGATAGTGACCAGTAAAGGCATCGGCTCCTCTGTTGGGCATGGGACGCTGAATATGAACTTGCTTGGGACTGGCTCCGCAAGCCATTCTGCACCTGAAGTTCTATCATATTCAAAATATGGGTTTGGAAGTTGTTGGGTTTAGGACACCACTGCTTTTCAAGGAATGACAAATAGGAGTATAGTTATTCTCTCAGTAAACCATTTAACAAATATTCCTAGTAGGAATATTTCTTTTTTTAATTTTATTTTTAAACTTTACAATATTGTATTAGTTTTGCCAAATATCGAAATGAATCTGCCACAGGTATACCCGCGTTCCCCATCCTGAACCCTCCTCCCTCCTCCCTCCCCTACCCTCCCTCTGGGTCATCCCAGTGCACCAGCCCCAAGCATCCAGTACCGTGCATCGAACCTGGACTGGCGACTCGTTTCATACATGATATTATACATGTTTCAATGCCATTCTCCCAAATCTCCCCACCCTCTCCCTCTCCCACAGAGTCCATAAGACTGATCTATACATCGGTGTCTCTTTTGCTGTCTCGTACACAGGGTTATTGTTACCATCTTTCTAAATTCCATATATATGTGTTAGCATACTGTATTGGTGTTTTTCTTTCTGGCTTACTTCACTCTGTATAATAGGTTCCAGTTTTATCCATCTCATTAGAACTGATTCAAATGTATTCTTTTTAATGGCTGAGTAATACTCCATTGTGTATATGTACCACTGCTTTCTTATCCATTCATCTGCTGATGGGCATCTAGGTTGCTTCCATGTCCTGGCTATTATAAACAGTGCTGTGATGAACATTGGGGTACACGTGTCTCTTTCCCTTCTGGTTTCCTCAGTGTGTATGCCCAGCAGTGGGATTGCTGGATCATAAGGCAGTTCTATTTCGAGTTTTTTAAGAATTCTCCACACTGTTCTCCATAGTGGCTGTACTAGTTTGCATTCCCACCAACAGTGTAAGAGAGTTCCCTTTTCTCCACACCCTCTCCAGCATTTATTGCTTGTAGACTTTTGGATCGCAGCCATTCTGACTGGCGTGAAATGGTACCTCATAGTGGTTTTGATTTGCATTTCTCTGATAATGAGTGATGTTGAGCATCTTTTCATGTGTTTGTTAGCCATCCTTGTAGGAACGTTCGTAGGAACTGTAATTCAGTGACTCCACTGATTTCACACCTAATCTGTGACAAGGACACATTCCATAGTTCCATTTTTAAAAAGATACAAATGAATTATCTACAAAACAGAAACAGAGTTACAGATGTTGACAACAAGCGGAGGGTTAACCCAGTAAGGTGGGGAGAGGGGTAAACTGGAAGCTAGGATGCATATACACTACAGTGTACAGAACAGTAACCAATAAGCACTTGCTGTATGTAACAAATGTGTCTCAATCACTGCTGTGTCTCTCTCTTTGTGACCCCATGCACTGTAGCTTGCCAGACTCCTCTGTTGGAGAAGGTTTCCATTTTCTCCTCTAGGGATCTTCCCAAACCAGGGACCAAACCCATGTCTCCTGCCTTGGCAGGTGGATTCTTTACCACTGAGCCACCCAGGAAGCCACGGGGAACTCTATATGATACCCTGTAATGGCCAATATGGGAAAAGAATCTCAAAAAGAGTGGGTATATGTGTAACTGATTCACTGTGCTGCACACACGAAACTAACACATTATAAATCAACTCTACTTCAATAAAAATTTTTTTAAAAAGAGAAACAAAGTCCTTGACTGCTTCCACTTCAAATTTTCAGTCTTTTGTTGCAACAGATATTGGGGACACTAATGTAATGAGCACAAAGGATTTACTTGACTTACATTAACCTTCTAGTTTTGAGGAGAGGACTCTTGACAGTTCTGCTTTGCCAGACAGATTAAAAACCACAATTAGAACTGGAAGGGCCTCGGAGAGCCCAAGAAGTCTTTCTCCTGTGGTCAGATAATGACTCTCCCTTCTGTAGGAATTTAAAACTCAGAGAGACCAAGCAACAAACTCAAAGTCACACAGCAATCCAGTGGGATGACCAGGCAGATGCCAGGTCTCCAAAGGTTTAGGGCAAAGCTGGTAACTATGCTGTGAAGAGAGACTTCTGTACTGCTGTCTACAGATCTTATTGTAGCAAATGTCCATGATCTATTTCGTCTTCAAGTTATAAACGTCCCTTTCTGCTATAAATATTCCTTCATACCCACAGTTCTTATAGTCATGCTTTCTCTTTATTGAGTATACTGCCCTCATTTATTATCTTCAATATTAATAGATTTTTGACTTGTACTAAAAAATGCAGATGAGGTGCTTTCTTCTCTTACATATTTTTTAAACCAGTTTTGGCTGACTTTCAAGTAAAATGCAGCTTAGAAAACATCTTACTAAAGACTAGGGGAAAAAACTGGTTTTCATCAAGGTTATTCTTCAGCAGGAACATTTTAGGTGGTGTTAAAAATACTGCAGATTCATCTAACTCATAGTTGCCTTCCCCAAACCACCAAATTAGTAATTAACGCCTCCAAGTTTAAAAGGAAATATCAGAAGATCATCTAGCTCCTCCTGAATTCTTGAAAAGTTTTCTTTTTCTTTTTTTCCCCTCGTGGGAATCTTAAAAAAAAAATGTGATTTTATCTGTTTTTAAGTATTTGGCTGTGTTAAACCAAGAACAGGAAACTTTCATCCCATACTCAATGGATAAGATAACAGCTTACTTACCCTAGGACACTGAGAAAAATGGTGGCTGGAACAAATATATAAACCAGGATGGTTGCTTTTTTGCTCAGTACCTTTAAATAACACTTGGTATAATTTGGACTGGGTTGGGGTGGGGTGGGGCAAAGGCGGTTTTGAAGATGAACACATGTATGTTGAGACAAAAAGAACTGTGTGCTTCTCCTTCATTAGAGATGGTGGTGGAAATGCAAGGCAGAATTCAAACAAATTAAGTAAAAGGCTCATGTTAAATTCTGGCTCAAATAATAGGAATCTTTTCCTTCATTCTTAATAGACTGTCAGTGAGCTGCCTCAATAAAATATCCTTGTGGGACTTATAATACTTGGATTATTCTTGACCAAGAGCTGCTGTTGGCTTGAGTTTCTGCTCTAGACACTTTCTGATGAACTCTTAACCTTTACTTTTCTTTATAATGGGATTAACGGACTGCGGGGCCTGGGAGGCAATGCCATGTAGGTTGGTGGGATGGATGAACCGCTGTCACTGGGGAATGTGGGGCTGCCTTCCTGGATCCATTCCTTAGTGACAGATGCACTGATCCCAACGGAAATACCCCTCATCAGTCCGAAATTCAGACTGAGTCTCCAGAATTCCAAGCACAGTGGGCACATTGCACATGCTAAGAATGAGGCAGAACATTTAGGCTCTGAGCTCTGTTTGGGGCTTCTCTGGTGGCTCAGATGGTAAAGAATCTGCCTGCAATGTGGGGGATCCAGGTTCGATCCCTGGGTTTAGGAAGATCTCCTGGAGAAGGGAAGGGCTACCTGCTCCAGTTATTCTTGCCTGGAGAATTCCATGGACAGAGGAGCCTGGTGGGCTACAGTTCATGGGGTCACAAAGAGTCCGATAAGACTGAGCAACTTTCACTTCACTTGGCACTTAGGAAGGGGTTTTCTCTGAGGCCCAAGAATTCAGTCTACTGGCACCATGTAAAGGAGAAAGCAGACTGAACTCGGGAGGGATAGGAAGAATTACCCACCAAACCCTGAAGTCTGCCTGCCCCCTGGCTGAGAGTGGCCCAGTGTCAGCATGAAGGTCCTGGGCCTTCCCTGCTGCTTCTCAGCTCTGACAGTTGCTGAAAGGCTCCAGGTTTACCTTCCAGAATGGGCTACACTTTCCAGGTCAGACTTTCTGAATGTGCTAAGTGTCAGGCAGTAGGAGGAGGACTGCAGACGGTTCTTTTTTTCCGGTATCAGTAGTTTTAGTAGAATCACAGAATTTACTTAGAATGACAACAGATTTGATGACCGAAGGATGTGCCCTTGTCTTACTGGTGCTAGGGAGTAGAAGCATGAGAAATCCCCTTTTACTTGAGGCCGAGAACCTTGGAGCCTTGAGAGACTCTGGAGGACTCTGGTGGAAACCTGTAAAGTACGTTTATAATTCTGGACCCCAATGGACTGTAACGGACACAGTGGTGGAGGAGACTTCCCATTTTTCACTCTGCTCTGACATGAATGAGATGGGGCAGGAAATAGAAAAAGCCCTCTTTATAGCTTCATATGCAATCCCTTTGGGCTGACCAGTTACCCTGAAAACGTACAGGACATCAAGGAAAGGGGAGGCTAATTAGAGTCGGTCATCAAGTCTGGAGCAAGCCCATCCCGAAGAAGTCGCCATCCTTAGAAGGACATGGGGATGCCTCTGCACTCCAGTCTCTCCCAACGAAGAATGGGAATGTCTGCAAAGTGTCATCTGTTCCAGAGTAAGGAGGAGAGGTAAGGATTAGCCTCTTTCCATGCAAGACAAGGAAGCTTGAAGCTGGTGAGTGACTTGCTGCTCCACGACTCTGTTTCTGGGAGCTTTTACTGACAACACTCATGTCCTGCTGTCCCATGTCTTTCTACTGACATGTCTCTGGGTTTCAGATCATGTGTGAATTTGTGCTTTCTAAAATAACCGCTCTTGGCCCGTCTCCTTTCAAGGCTGTCCACATTCTCATTTCATGATCAGCTCCTAATGTCTGCTAAGGCAAACAAAACCTCAGTGTACTCAATGATCTACAAATGTCCAGAAATGCCTTCAAATTATTTGCTATTCCAGGCAACACCCCCAAGTCTACTTAACTCTAAATTCATTTTTCTTCTCCTACTGATTATATTGTCCATGTCACCATCCTGCTCTGACCCTTCTGTAACTCCGGTGGTGAAATGAAAGCTTTTTTTCCCCCTTCAATTTCTCTCTGGCTGGTGATCACTGTTGGCAACAGTTAATTGTAAATAGGAAACTTCTCTGCAATGTTTTTCTTAGACATCACAACAGCAGCAGCATAAATGGGTGAGCCTGTACAGCCAGACAAAATAAAAAAGGTTCTCATGCTCAGAGAACAGACTCTGTATGATTTCAATACGTGTAGACCATCAAATTTTGGCAACTGGTCTTATGTCCCTGGATATGTTCCAGGGTCTCCTAGTTTATAGTCTAGGAGAACTTGAGTAGAATTTGTATTTTGCTCTTGTGTGAAAATTGTATAAATCTTAATTATGCTGAGTTGGTTCACTGTGCTTTTCAGGTTTCTACTTCTACTTGTCTGTGTGTTCATTCTATTAGTTTTTGAGAGTTTGATATTGAAACTCCAAGTAAAAATCTTAATTTATCTACCTTAAAAAACTGTAATATTCTAAAGGAGATCAGCCCTGGGATTTCTTTGGAAGGAATGATGGTAAAGCTGAAACTCCAGTACTTGGCTACCTCATGCGAAGAGCTGACTCATTGGAAAAGACTCTAATGCTGGAAGGGATTGGGGGCAAGAGGAGAAGGGGACGACAGAAGATGAGATGGCTGGATGGCATCACTGACTTGATGGACGTGAGTCTCAGTGAACTCTGGGAGTTCGTGATGGACAGGGAGGCCTGGCATGCTGTGATTCATGGGGTTGCAAAGAGTCGGACACGACTGAGCGACTGATCTGATCTGATATATAGTTGAGCTATATATAACCTTGTTCTATATTTTCCAAGTCTCATGTAAATGTGTTATCATATTTTCATAATTAAAATAATAATAAATTTTTAAAAAGGTTCACATGCTCATCTGAGAGAGAAAGGTTTCTGTTACCCCCTGAACTCTGAGACACTACAGTAAGTCACCGCAGTCACACATTTTAATATGATAAAATAACTTCTTGCTGTTTAATTTTTAAAATATCTCTTCCATAGTGCTGGCATAATTTCAGAAACCAGCTTATCAACCATGGTTCTCAAGGTCTGAAATTTAGATGCTATCAGATGACGAATTCCTCATATCACTAAAAAAGTAGTATTAAATATCTGCTGGATAGGTTTAACGTGGCAGTTAATTTTGGGGGAAGAATAAAAAATATATGCAAATATATAATATACATACATTTTAGTTATGTGTATCCTGATTGCTGCTGCTGCTGCTGCTAAGTCGCTTCAGTCGTGTCCGACTCTGTTCGACCCTATAGACGGCAGCCCACCAGGCTCCCCTGTCCTTGGGGATTCTTCAGGCAAGAACACTGGAGTGGGTTGCCATTTCCTTCTCCAATGCATGAAAGTGAAAAGTGAAAGTGAAGTCGCTCAGTCGTGTCCGACTCTAGCAACCCCATGGACTGCAGCCCACCAGGCTCCTCCGTCCATGGGATTTTCCAGGCAAAAGTACTGGAGTGGGGTGCCATTGCCTTCTCCGATACTGATTGCATGGCCTATCAAATGTCTATCTGCACCAGCAAACATTAACCACTGCTGAGCATCTTTTTTGGCTTGTTCTCAAAGCAAGTATCTATCTAACCGTACTTACTCTCCTACAATGAAATGTGTCTTTGGTGTTGTTCAATCTCAGGGTACATGACAGGTGGAATCAAGAAAGACTAAAAATCAACCAACCAAACAAAAAATTTCAGGAATGAATAACTGAACTGAAATATTTGCTGAAACTCTTGTACTGACCACTATCACTGTTCTGATAAACCAGGAAAGGCAGGGCTGTTCATCATATTTTCAAGTTCTAATTTCATTATGTGCAGCACCAGGCTCAAATAAGACTTTATTATACAATTATTACGTAATTCAATTCATGGGCTAAAAACATCTACGCCTGGAAAACCTAGCTGCAATGGTATTGTCCTTGACTTTCGGTAAGATGTCACTATAGGGGGATTCAGGGACCAGATTTTAATTCTGAAATAATCACAGAGCACATTTGGAACAGCCTTCTGGGCTGCTGAGTGTTTTCATCGGCCCTTTCTTTTGGACTCTGCACATTTACGTTGACCTGAAATTGAAGTTTTGAAGTAGGATCCCAGGGTGTCCCGTCTGCTGTTGTTATCTGAGCCCTCACAATCCATCTCAAAAGCCCATTTTCCCGTCCCTTAGCCATCTCCTGGCAGAGAGCCCCGCGCCCTGCCATTTGCCACTTGTTCTGGTCTATTTTAATTCTGGACAAGCTGTGGTAGTAGGCTATATTTAAATTGGCCTGCTCTGTGCAGAAACATGGCAAATTCACGTGGCACCTTTTCCCTTCTCGACATAATCCAATTGTGCTTTGGCTCCGAACTAGCTGCCTGAGTCTGTGTCCTACACACTGGCCTCGCGCCCGCGCCCAGCGTCCCAGGTGTTTACCACCAGAAAGGTGCAGGTGAGCGGGGAACTTCTGCAGGAAGGGAGGAGAGTTGGCCACAGCCCAAGGAGCAGTCACCCAAAACTCTTAATTGAGACACACGAACAATAACGAAAGAAAAAGAAAAGAGGTCTCCAGCTCCTGCCTGCATGCTCCTGGAATATTTGCAGAATGACTTCTCAAAGGCCAAGCTTCCAATAGGAATTTTTATAAAACAAAATGGATCTACTCAAAGAGTTTTAAGAGAAACTGCGTGCCCATAAAAAGCCAGCTTTCTCAGGTTTCTGAGCTTTTAGGGAAGCCCAGTGGACATTCTAAGAAACACTTGGTTCTAACCTGTCCCTCCTGACTGGCCCCATTCCCATCCTCTGTCAACAGTCTATGCACTTCTGCGCTAGACAGAAGGCGTATGTCCTTACTGGAGCCAAGCTCTTGCTTCAGAGAAGAACAAGCCAGAAAAGCCCCTTAAAAACATTGAAAATTAAATAAAATGTAAAACCTTTCTAGAGAACTGCTCTTGAGGTTCTGTAAACTTTCACAGCTCAAAACTACCTGAAAGCCAGAATCGACTATGAAGACTCTGAAGACAGTTAACTTTTAAGGGAGTATTTTACAAGTCTACGGCGTCTGCCTTGAGACCTTAATGTACCAATGCTGTACGAACATACTCATTTTGCTGACAGTGGAATTAAAATCCAGACCAGTTAAAAGAGCCTCTTCATCTAGATGGTCTAGGGAGCTCAAGTACAGAACCAGAATTTCTGCCTATTTACTTTTGAGATGTTTACTTTAACCACTTGGGCCATTAGACTTCACCTGTGGTCAGCTGAGATTCTACTTGATTTTTTGCTGAACAAACTTGACTATCCAAGCAGGTAGTAAATAACAGACTTGGCCTCTCTTTTCTGGAATAAGCAAGAAAAGCGTCTTAGAAATGTCATGTTAAAAAAGCATTCACCCACACAGACTTGTGAATTAATAGGAAACCATTTTTAAACCTCCCTAACAAAGGAGGGGCCCTCTGGTAGACTATTTGGTTACATATAGTCAGGGCTACAAGCTTTCAAATTTATCTACACAGTAAAACAGAGAAGAAGAAAATGGATCAAAACAAGAAATGCTTGTTTTTACTAGAAGGCACACAAGTGTTACTGAATACCATCATGCTCTTAATATCATGGAAACACAACTCAAAATAAATCCCATATTACCCTGAGTGCTCTAAGCTTCTGGAGAACTAGTTCCCAATTACAATAGACAAAATGCCATTTTCTTTCTCCAATGAATTCCCCCAGGCTCCCTGGTATTCTTTCAGGTAATAAAATAACCTAATATCTTCTTACTTTTTCTCTTTTCCTAAAATACTGTTCAAACTCAGTCTTAAAGGCAATACAACAATGAAAAAAAAATGTGAGGGACTCTTCACCACAACTACTCAGAATAAATCATGCATTTATGAGTCAGGATCAAGGACCTGCCATGGAAACGCTGCCAAGGGGAGTATAATTTTGGCTATATCACAAAAGATAATGGGAGCATTATGTCCCTAAAGGACCCTCAAAGCCTTTAATGTGATGGCTCTTACAGTCATTAGGACTTTCTTCACATAACCAGCTCTCCCTGCTCTGAGAACAGAGGGAAGCAAAAAAGCTCTTGATGAGATACCTTCTTAGGTCAGAATCGAGGCAGGAGAGACCAATCTGGCATTAAAGAAATAGTGTAAATGATTATTAGCACTTCTGAAGACCTCTTTTTAATAACTTTCTAAATATCAATTAGTTATTTTAATAACTTTTATTATATTGTGTGCTTCTCTGTGATTATTACCAACTAACACACACACATATTTATCTCATATACTCCAAGATCACAACAGTGGTGGTGGTTTAGTTGCTCAGTTGTGTCTGATTCTTTTGGGATCCCATGGACTATAGCCCTCCAGGCTCCTCTGTTCATGCTTCCCTGGTTGGCTCAGCAGTAAAGAATATGCCTATGATGCAGGAGGCCTGGTTTGATCTCTGGGCTGGGAAGATTAGAATATGGATACATTATTTCTAGGAATGAGAGAGTAAAGGGCAAGTTGAGGGGAATTCTACCACATTTCTTAAGGAGCCTGCGAAAGGAATGAACATTAGCAGACAGAACCACAGGTTTGTTAGCTGAAAAAAAGTGGGGGGCGCACAGGCCAATGTCTGGGTTTGGAGGAGAAGAAGCGGGTGAATGAATGGGACACGTCCCAGAAGCGTACAGCCTGGGTGACGGGCTAAAACACTGAGGCCGGGAAGGTGTGAACAGGGTGGTGACCTGTGAACTCTGCCCTCTGTGGCCTGGAAGCCAGCCCCTGCCTTGGGTCATTACACAATTTGATAGGACAACAGACAAAGTGTAGGCTCCTCTTAGTTGATTCAATGACTCATAAGCTACACAATATGACCACTGGGAAAATATAACCATCTGGGAGATGTATACTGTATTAAGTTAGGCCAGCCTAACTTATAGGTTTCCCTGGTGGCTCAGATGGTAAAGAATTCACCCGCAGTGCAGGAGGCCTGGGTTCAATCTCCAGGTTGGGAAGATACTCTGGAGGAGGGCATGGCAACCCACTCCAGTATTCTTGCCTGGAGAATCCCATGGACAGAGGAGCCTGGTGGGCTACCTGCAGTCTCAAAGAGTCAGACACGACTGAGCAACTTATGCTATGCTATGCTAAGTCACTTCAGTCGTGTCCGACTCTGTGCGACCCCATAGACGGCAGCCCACCAGGCTTCCCCATCCCTGGGATTCTCCAGGCAAGAACACTGGAGTGGGTTGCCATTTCCTTCTCCAATGCATGAAAGTGAAAAGTGAAAGTGAAGTCGCTCAGTCGTGTCCAACCCTCAGCGACCCCATGGACTCCATCCATGGGATTTTCCAGGCAAGAGTACTGGAGTGGGGTGCCACTGCCTTCTCCGACTGAGCGACTTAGCCTACTAGCAAGTTACAAGTATCAATATGATGAGGATTTCAGTGGGTAACACACCCCAACCCCTCAAAGTGGGCACCTCACCCCCACACTGGTGGCATATGAAGCTCTGTGCCTGCTGGGCCACCACAAGGCCACCTTGTCATCCATCCTGATCTCTGCTGTCTCCCTCCCCACCTACCACCCTCGACGCACCCTCAGGTATCTCAGTATTTGTGACAATCTGTTGGCACTTAAAGCCCGAGACCTCCATTGACAGCATACTGTTACAACCATAGCATAAACGTAATCCTTGGACTAAATAGCATAATGGAAACTGCACGGTCTCCCTGGACTTGCTCTATAAATGTAGATGTATTATTTAGGATTCACAGACTTCAAAAGTGCCAAACTAAAAATATCTCTTACATCACACTGGAACACCCTCAAAGTTGAGTTTCTTGCTGTTTGTCTAAGCCCTTCCTATAGTGGTTACAAGCATGAGCTCTCCAATCAGATTGCCTGGATATGAATCAGCTGTCACTGCTTGCCAGCCTGGAATCCAGGGCAAGTTCCCTACACCCTTGGGACATCTTTGTTTCTTCTTACGTAAACCCAGAAGAGTGGTAGAACCAACCTTGCAGAGTTATTATGAGGACTACAGATGATACAGGTAAAGTGCTAAAAACAGAAGATGCAAATAAAGCTGGGCATAGAATATTCAACACCATTATAGATAATATCTATGCATTTAGTTAACTCAATAATTTAAAGAGATATTAAGTTTCCAAATAAGCAACATATTCAAATGGATCAATAAAATCTAATAAAACTAGGGAAGTCTCCCTCTTCTCTTGTTCCTTACTCACCCTGATATTAATCCAGCAGAGCTAACCAGTGTTAGTGTTTTTTAAAAAGATATTTCTGCAGTTATTTTTAAAGATATACAAGAAAATAAGAATACAAGTTTCTGTTTTCTCCTTTTCTATAAAACAGGAAGCAATATATATGACACTTTCACCTTCATGAAATGTAACCAGAAAGCTGTGACCAAAGCATTAGGTTTCATATTGTGCCAAATTACTGCATCTGTGACCTTCGTGAGGGTTGACAGCGACTGTAGCTACCCAGGTGAAGCAGCGGGGCTGGGGGTCCTGGTCCCACCTGTGCAATGCTGGGCAGCTTACTTAAAAGTCCTGGAGAAACGGAAGTGGTTGTCAATGTTTGTTATGGGGCTATAATGAGGTATGAAAACTTAAGGACACACACACAGCATTATTTCCAGTTCGAAGCTACCAGAGCCCATAAGGCCACTCTTTCTACCCTGGAAACACCCGCAGGTGAATGTGCAGAGTATACATCCCTATTCCTGGTCCAGTATCGGCCAGCCCGATGATGTTTCTTGTCAAGGGTCACACAGGTCTACTTTTCCTTGAGGAATCAAGAGCTGGCATGGCCTGTGCTCTGTGTCATAGGTCTGCCTAGTCCAACTTTCCCAACATGGATTGGGTTTCTGGAGTTGCTCTAAACTGTCAACAACAGTTTCTAAGTTGTGTCCGACTCTTTTCGACACCATGGACTGTAACCCGCCAGGAATTCTCTGTCCATGGAATTCTCCAGACAAGAATACTGGGGTGGATTGCCATTTCCTTCTCTAGGGAGTCTTCCCTATCCAGGGACTGAGCCCACGTCTCCTGTGTCTCCTGCATTGGCAGGCGGATTCTTTACCTTCTGAGCCACCAGTCCTCTCAGAGCAAGGCCAATGGTTTATAAATATGATCATAAAGCCCAAACATCTTCTAATTAAGCCTGGAATTATTAATCATGATATCAATATATTTCACAAAATCTGTCCCTTCTGTGCTCCTGACATGGTGGGCTGGAGCTTTGTTTTTTCATCTATAAAACAAAGGAGTTAGAATGAGAATTCTAATTCATTCTTGTATCAAAATTTGGCATACTTTTCCCCAACCATATGAAATCAGACAAAAGTGCCTATGTTCTGGCTTGCAAGGACCTATCTCCATCTCCTCAGCTTTTCCCTGCCTCCTACTGACAGCCCTTCCATAAAACCTGAGAACTCCCAGGTCTGAAACTATAAGCTGAAGACCCCTGGGAAAGTAGAGAGTTCTAAAGTTCCCTTCTACCTGAATATTCAGTAACTGTGGAAGCTATACTTTTGTTTCTAGAGAAATTCCCTTATTACATATAAGTAAAATCTAGGCCTCTCTTTATTGCTTTTTAATTTTTCCTAAGAGTGATAACAGTCCTGCTACTAAACCTGCTGCTAAATTTTCTTTGGTAAAGAAAGTTAGAGGTATCAGATTTAAGTAAGACAGGTGAGTATACCTTCTAACTAAAACTTCCCTATAACTTGAACATAAATAAAAGCACCTTACGTAATGGCCTGTACACAGCAGTCAAATCATCTGTGCACAGTGACAAATGAAGTTCTATGTCTTTTATAATCACACAGATCAAAAAGCCTAACAAGAGAGGTTTATAAACATGATCATAAAGCCCAATCATCCTCCAGGATTGATGGCTGATTATTTTTGTAAGTGAATCTCTAACGCTAGACACAGTCTTCAAACATTCTGTAATCTAATTAATCTGGAATTATTAATCATGAGATCAACATATGTCACAAAATCTGGAAACTAAGAAAGAGCTCAGAGATCATCCAGTTCTAACCAAATGATCTGTGCCAATCAGAAAGCTTAGGCCTAGAGGAGTTAAGGTGACAAGACACTCACATGCGTGCACACACATGCACACACACACCCCCCGAGATGTATACATTATATGATCCCAGCCTTCCCAGCACCAGCACCCATGGGGACAGCATGGCAGGGGCCATGAGAAAAAGAGCTACACAGGATGCAAAATACTAACATTCCTAAGTAGTTGGGGAAAAAATATCACTCCACCGGCCATTAGGTGCTGAAATCTGGGGGCCATGCCATTCTCCTAGGACTAAGAATGCATTGTGTGCTGGAGTGGCTATTTGAAATTTGATTGCCAAGAATTGGGCTATTCTTCAGTAGAATATTAGATGCTGCCTAAGTATTCGTTTTTAGTTAACTATACTCCTACTGCATTCATTTTCCTTGCATGCATACATGCTGTTGCTTCAGAATCATGTCTGATTCTTTGTGACCCACTATAGGCCCTCAGGCTCCTCTGTCCATGGGATTCTCCAGGCAAGAATACTGCAGTGGATTGCCATGCCCTCCTCCAGGGGATCTTCCCAGCCTAGGGATCGAACCCTCATCTCTTATGTCTCCTGCATTGGCAGGCAGGTTCTTTACCACTAACACCACCTGGGAAACCCATTCACTTTCCTTATTAATGATGAAATGGATGGGAGGAAGGGAGGAACGACAGCAACTGCCCAGAGAAAGGTAGATGGACAGGGAACGTGAGGAGGAAAGGGAAAGAATGGTGCTGGTGCCCTGGCTACTGTGGGTTCAACACAGCAGAGGCTGACGAAGCAGGGAATATTCCAGAGCTATGCTTAGCACTGACAAACTAACCTAAGTGCCCAAGAGACATGTGAAAATTTTTAATATTTATAGATTACTATAATGTATGCATTGATGCACACACACACACACAAATGATAATAAATGTACACTGCTACCCTGAAACTACCAAACATCCATATTATAGGAACTCTGTGAAACACTTTATGAACAAAATTACTAGAGTCTCCCTACAACCCTTCAAGGTTATTATTCTATTATGTATAAGGAGTCATGCTCTGAAAGGTGGTGGTCTGTCCAAGTAGACAGAACACAGCAGAATCAGAACTGGGTAAGTTTCATGAAAGAGCCTGTACTCTTCCTTCCACATCATGAAGGAAAATGTGTGTGTGGGGAATCTGCCAACTTGTGATAACTGTTTATTTATTATACTGGTTTTTGTATTTAAGTCACACATAACCCTGACAGAGTGAACTTTCACTAAGTTGACCATTCAGATAAAAAGATTGTCAGCAATTCTGCAACCTACGAACAAAAACCAGGGAATTAAATGGCATCTCCAACTCAATTCTGCTGCCACTGTCCTCCCAAGATCAGAACGTGACCAGCGGTCACTTGGGCATGTCAGGCTTGCCTTAATATAGTAGGAACAAAACCCCTTCCGAGCCACCAGTGAGCCCATCTGGTGAAGAGAGCCGAAAATACTGAGTGGACACATGTGTTTACCCAATTATTTCAGGCAAACAGACCCAATCCAAGGGCCCAACACACTGAAATAGCCCCATTCTTCTCTGGAAGCAAGTGTTTGCGGACACGTTTCTCACTTAAGTTTGATAAGAACATTCTGTTTTCATGAGACTTTATCAAAGCTGTTCAGTGTTCTCTTGATCACCAGAATCCTAGTGCTCAGGCCCTGCTCCCCACGCCAGATCGGCTCCTGTCTATCCTGTGTGGCCAGTGGGATCGACCCCAAGGCTGACTTCACCCAGTCCACAATTATCCCCTCACATTCCTCCTTCGATGATCTTATGTTGTGGGATAAATCTCCTTAAATACAGCTGGACTCCCCCTCATACACCCTGTCCTTTTCTCATAAGCCCTGGTGCTGCCCACTGCCAGCCTCCGCCCTCCCAGGGGTGCCCTGCAACTGCCATCCTTGATCTCAGGATGGGCTGGAATACAGGGAGAGGTGACACAGAAATGACCACGCTGGCTCTCAGAAACCCTCAGAAACACACCTGGGTTGCTGTCTAACCCAGGTGGAGGTGAGGACACTTTCCTGATATTCCGGAGTTCCCACTTAACAGAACGCCCAAGACACGTCAGGTGTTACACAAATTCCATCTGTTAGCTCATTCAATCCTTCTGATGTTCCTCTGGGAGGGTTCCATAATTACTCCTATTTTTACTGATGATGAAAACAAGGCTGAGAGAGGTTAAATAACTTGCCCAAGGTGGAGTCAAGACTGCCTGACTCTAAAGCACGTGTTCTTCCCACCTGGCAGGACCTTCAATTACAGAGTGTGAGTAAGTTGTCTCTCTGGCCCATCTACCACCTTCCTTCAAGTTTTGCCTGCCAAAGTCCCAAACTATGATCAGGGAAAACATGTGAATATCTTATTCTCAAACAGAAAACCCAGTGGCTATCTGCCCAGCGCAGAACGCATTCCAATCAGAAAGTTTTGATTTCATCTGGGTCTTTATTAGGATAGACATGCCAAAAATACTCATGCTGTGGCAGTGCTCTAAACCGTAGAGAGACATTTTAAATGAAGAACTTTAGAAGGGATATGTCTGAATTTAAACAGGTACCACAAAATTTTACGAAAGGGATTTTACTGAACTGCATCTTGGCTTTTTAAAAGCTAGTTCAATGATAACACTGCTGTGATATGGGGTGTTTGAGGCAAGCTCAATGTCCATCACTAAGTAAGTCAACTGGTGAGTACACTGGGGTGCAGGCAGAGACTGGTATACCATGAAAGTCAAAGTGTTAGTTGCTCAGTCATGTCCGACTGTTTGTGACCCCACGGACTGTAGCTGCCAGGCTCCTCTGTCCCTGGGACTCTCCAGGCAAGAATACTGAGTGCGTTGCCATGCCCACATCCAGGGGATCTTCTCAACCAAGGGATTGAGCCTGGGTCTCCTGCATTGCAGGTAAACTCTTCACTCTCTGAGCCATCAGGGAAGCCCTGGAATACCATGCAACCCTGAAAACCAATAGCCCAGGGGTACATATGGCCAGTGGATAAATCTTAACACAGTATTCTCAAGGGGCAAAAATATAAACAAAACTAAAAGAGTTATATAGGAATGTTACTAATCTATTAAGCATAACTACAAATAAAATCCACTACCACCTACTTGGGCTTCCCTGGTGGCTCAGTTGGTAAAGAGTCCGCCTGCAACGCAGGAGACCCGGGTTTGATCCCTGAGTTGGGAAGATACCCTGGAGAAGGAAATGGCAACCCACTGTAGTATTCTTGCCTGGGAAATGCCATGGACAGAGGAGCCTGGTGGACTACAGTCCATGGGTTACAAACAGTCGGACACGACCAAGTGACTAAACCACCACAACAAACTGTGACTTGGTGCCATTCACATAAACTAAAAAAAAAAAAAAATTGAAGACGACAGTTTTCCCATTATACAGAATCAAGAGCATGTGATGAAAACATCTATTACTGAGAATTTCTGGAGGGGAAGGGATGGGCCTGGGTAAACAGACAAAGGGGAAGAGGGGAGAGAAGGGGGGCCCTGCATTCAGAAAGTCAGGACCTGAGAAGCGTGATTCCTTCAACCCTCTACACTAAGGGGTTCAGCAAAGAAGAGAGGAGGAGAGGGAGGGATGGGCAGAGGGGAAGGGGCGGGGCAGGAGGGACGACACAGAAGGACAGTCAGAGGGCGCTGACCCCAGCTCACAGCTTTGCCTCCACTCCATCACTGTAGTCTTGAAGTTCTATTTCCTGGTGGTGTAATACCCCGTCAGTAGTTTGGGGAACCTCCAATGTGCTCACATGTACAGAGTCACCCCTCAACTCTGTACAAGCAAGCCTGGATTAGACCCGGTTTGCAGGCTTGAATACTAACAGGAACTGAAAATGCCATTTGCTGGCATTAGAAGTGGACCCTTGGACTGATTCCTATAAAAAATGCTCTGTTTTCTTTTCATAAATACACAGACTGGTAGAGTATAAACACTGCAGAACACAGAGACCAAAGAAATGAAAAGAAAGGTGAGCCCAAGATCAGATGTGATTGAAAAGTCCCTCCTTTCCCCTCCCCCTGCACCCACTGATTCCATGGGTGGCCGTGATGGTACCTCTCCTTTCCTGGAACCCCAGCCTTGAAGAGCCTGCCAGCCTCTCAACCTCAGGCTGGGTGGGGAGGCGCTGGGGTGGTGGGGAAAAAGCTGCAGGGAGCCAGGGATAGTGAATGAACTCCTAAACAAACTCTCCACTGACACATCACTAAAAATAAGTATGCTTACATGCATAACACATTTTTGGAACAGTATCCTGAACTCTCTCTTTTCTCCTCTCCAGGGACTTAACATCTCATACTCAAGCTTTATAGGAAATCAAATGCAGGTACAACAACACTGGGCATAGCAGGTAGGAGCTTCTGATGTCTGGGATCGATGCTCATCTGCCAAGAAGCTAAGGAATTGCAGAGCATGGCCGGGCACCATGTATCAGCTGCTAGCCCGTATCCCGGTCAGACGCTGATAAGGCTCGCTGGGGCATTGCCTTATTTAGTCAGACTTCTGGGCCCAAACACCGGTGCACAGTGACAACTGCGCATGCTATTCTCAGTGCTCCTCCTCTCGGTCATTGGTGCTGACACACCAATTACAAAAAGTGTCGCCATTATTTAAACAGCCCCTTGCCTTTTCGGGCAGCAGCTTTCTACCCAGAACAATGGTAACGATATCACCGAGAAACCTGAACCTCTTCACTGGGCAAAGAATTCCCATAAGGAACACCGACAATTAAAATTCTAATTCTTAAGGCCTTCCACCACCATCGATCCCAATATTGAACCAATTATACATGAACACTCTTATTGGCTAAACTGTTTATTTGTTGTAGCAAGGCATATTATGATTCTACTTGGCTAAACTGCCTTTTCCCCCATAAACTAGTATTATTACTAGTTTTTACTAGTTATTACTAGTATTTCTAACTAGATAATTTTTTTAAAAGCAGCTTAAGTGTAGAGACTCATACTTAGAAGTCAATAATTTGATCTGGACCTTACTGTGCTTGGGCTTCCCTGATGGCTCAGTTGGTAAAGAATCTGTCTACAGCACGGGAAACCTGGGTTCGATCCCTGGGTTAGGAAGATCCCCTGGAGAAGGGAATAGCTACCCACTCCAGTATTCTGGCCTGGAGAATTCCATGGACTGTATAGTCCATGGGGTCGCAAAGAGTCGGACATGAGTGAGCAACTTTCACTTCACTTCACTTACTATACTCTTAATTGTACCAATAAATATGAATCTTGTTTCAGTAGCTCAGGTGTGTCCGACTCTTTGCAACCGACCCCATGGACTGTAGCATGCCAGGCTTCCTTGTTCATCAGCAACACTTGTTTATCTATATACAAACATGTGTATGTGCATAAATCACTATATGTGTTTAAACTGCTTTCTGCAAGAAATCTAGCACATGAGCAGTTTTAATTGTTTAGATGATGAGGAAGCTCTTTCTGTACTGAGAATTCCAATACATACTGTTAATTAAAAAAAACACAGGGTAGGGAATAGTGGGGATTCCAGTTATAATCCTATATCAGCTATTCCAAGACCTAAAAACCTCTAAAAATCATAATTTTGTAAGCTTAGTGTTCAAACATATCTGACAGTAACACCTGAATGCAACTGACATGAGGCTATTTATGGTTCTTATTTATCCCACTTTGGTGTGAATATTCAGTTTCCCTGGAGAATTAATTTATCGCTTAGTGCTGCACAGATCCCCTGGGGGTGTTATGTCATTTATACTCTACGGACCATATTGCTTTTCTAAAATCCAGTAAATTTTGAATTCTACAACCCATCTGCACCCAAAAGGTTTTGGAACGCAGTTATGGACTTGTGGTATGTAACCATCTGTGTCAAAGGGAATAAAATGTATATCTGTATGTATAAATTATCAGGAAAAGCTTATGAAGTACTAATAACACTGGTTATCTTCAGGGAGGAGAAGTGCTTAGTGGGAGTTGAGTGTGTGAGGGAGTTTATCACTCAGTCTGTTCCATTTTGTAACTTGAAACATTTGAACTGTGAACATGTATCACATATTGAAAAAATAAATTAAAAAAATTTTAAATCACCCATTCTATGCATACTACAAGAACCTGATCTTTTTAAAATACATCCTATTAACAAGTCTGGTCGGCAATGTTTCACACCCACTGTCAGTGGGTCCCTTCGACCAAACTTCCTTAGTCACTGTGAACTCGAGTTTCTTTTTACTCTCGTCCTGAACATACTTTCCACTCTTCCTCAAAATACTGTTTGCAGTTTGTTTCTTAAATGAAGGCTTTGTCTCCCTAACCCAGCTGTGGTTACTTCGCTTATCTCTGTACATCTCTAAAATTCATGTAGCTGGCCAGATATGTTTGCTTATTTGTCCTTTTTTTTTTCCTATTGTACTGGAATCTCATGAAAGTGGGGATAAAATATGTTGCTTTAAAAACTTTACTTGGCAGTTTTTCTTAAATGAATGGTTAATTATACTGTGTGTATATATAGGGTCTTCCTAATGAACCTTCAAGGGCCTGCCCAAATACTAATAAATATTAGCGAAATGGAATTAAGCCTAGAAAACAAAAATTACTTCACAAGAAAGCTTTATAATGAAAAGAAAACAGAAAACACAATCAAGGCCGGTTTCCGAAGGCTCAAATACCACCTGTAATGACAATTAGAGGTAGAGTTCTGGGATGACAGAGAACTACTCTGAGTTTACAGTTTCCAAGAGCAGACACATGCCCGGATGGTAAAGAAAACCCAGTTACATTTTGGTGCTCTTGCATGCAGAAGCAGTGACCTAATAATAAGTGCTCTGAGCTGGGACTTCCCTGGTGGTCCAGTGGCTAAGACTCCCTGCTCCCAATGCCGGGGGCCTGAGTTCAACCCCTGGTCAGGGACCTAGATCCCACATGCCACAACTAAGAGTTTGAATGCTGCAATGAAGACGTGACACAGCCAAATAAATAAATCTATTTTTAAAAAAGCTCTCAGTTAAAGAAACAAGTTATCTACTGATCATGGTAAGTCCTGAGGACCTAAACTAAGAGTCAAAATCTTTAAAAACCATAGGCTACTAAATATAGAAATAACCCAAATCCTTATCTTACAATCCTTGAAATCACTTCAAAAGGATTTCTGAAAAGGTCACTGAACTGCATTCGTACACATACTCATTTTACCAATTAGTCCAGTTTAAGATGGAAAGCAGAGACTTTTGAAGAAGAGTAAATTCCATCCAGTGAAGCTAAACTTCCCCTTATGCATTCATCCAAGTCCATTGTTTTGCATTGGTAACAAACTGTTGCATTTGAAACCATTAAAAAAAAACATCTTGAATAAAAACTATATACTCTCTCCTTTTTATCCTTGGAAATTAATCCTACTATAGAAATTCACTTTCTCTTTTCAGGACAACTTTTTAAAATTTATTTATTTTTAATGGGAGGATAATTGCTTCACAATACTGTGTTGGTTTCTGCCATACAGCAACATGAATCAGCCACAGGCATATATATGTGCCCTCCCTTTTTAACACAGTTTTCTTTTTTTGGCTGAGCTGTGCAGCTTGTAGGATCTTAGTTCCCTAACCAGGGACGGAACCCAGGCCCATGGCAGTGAAAGTGCTAAGTCCTGACCACTGGATTGTCAGGGAAGTCCCAAGAAATTTACTTTTAAGCCATGTTTATGTAGTCACAAAATAAAGACAGAATGGCTAAATAGTTTTCAATACAAATATGTACTTGTTGTAACTGATAACCACTGAATTTTTTTAAGCCAGAAAAACCTTGGTAAGAATTCTAAGTCACCATTCTCACCTTACAGTTGAAAAAAAAAACAAGTCCAGAGAAATCAGTTTATTGGATGTGTTCGATCTGCCATGCACTGTCAGGTATGCAATTATTAAGAGCTAAAAAAGACACAAGTACACACCTAGGGCTTTCCAGGTGGTGCTGGTGGCAGAGAATCCACCTGCCAAAGGAGGAGACGTGAGAGACATGTGTTATGAGGAGCCTGGCAGGCCACAGCCCATGGGGTCCCAGAAGAGACGACTGAGTGACTGAGCATGCACACACACACAAACTTAGAGCCTAGTAAGTATTGAAACAAGAGGTCTGCACCTAATGTCAAGGGTGGAGAGAGGAAGACTGAGGAAGCTAGAAAAGGCAGCCGGGAAGCGGGGAGAGGGAGAGAGACCAGGGCTTTGGCAGGGACAGGTTTCGCTGTTGTCCCCACCCCCAAGCCTCCTGTCACCCTCCTCGGCAGGATTTCAGCTGCACCCGCACTAGCTCCTGTAACCAGCTGTTTACTTGTCTGCTCACCCAAAGGGCCAGGGCTGCCTGTGAAAACCCCTTTTGTGGCCATGTGTAAGGTTGGCGTGGAGCAGGCTCTTGGTCAGCATCCGTCAACTGGACTGGATGGACACACATAACTTTATGGTAAAAACAGGCCAATCTAGAAGGAGGGTGGATGCTGTCTCTGAGAGGAAAAGTAGGAGAAATGGGAAACAGGAGAAGGCAGATGTGAGCAGAAGGCAAGAAAAAGCAAGAGGCAGAAGGCAAGAGATAATTAAGGAACACACACGTGTTCAAGGAAATGCTTTATGAAGATGAAACAAAAAGAAAGTTAAGTTTGTGGACAATTCTCAACAGAGGTGAATGGGTATGTTATTCTTAACCCACCCTAAATAAACAGATCAGGAAACGAGACACTCCTTAGTTATTCGAATAATCTTTTGTTCCTACATTTCCGGCAATGCCTAGTAAATATTATAACTGTGTAGAGCTGACTTGGCCTTAAAAAATGACTTTCAAACCAGGCACTTCTTTTGTGCATGGAGTAGGAATGCTCCCTAAGAGTCTGTTGTGTGGCCAACACGGAGTTGTTCAGCAAAGGGAGTGGATGAGATACTGGAAAGGAGGCTGCTGTGTAAATAATGAAAGACACCCACCAACCAACCCAAAGAAATCCATCTACTCTAAAACCACAGAACTATTAAACCAAGCGACCTTTAAGAAGGAGGAAATAGATTTTCTATAGAAATCTTATTTGAGAAGATGGTGCATTTGTTTAGTTAGATCTGATAGTCATTTCTTTCTGGGATTGAAAGGACAAAAAGGATCACCAGGGCCTCACATAACCTCAGTCACAGCCATAGGCATCTGTATCCATCACAGGCATGCCACCACCCACAGCATGGTCCTCTAACACCCATCTAACTAACACCCATCTGCTTAGCAAGAACAGTAAGATGGTATAGCAGATTTATAATGGTAACCAGAGCTTTGAGTTTTAAAGGTGATACCTCCACAAGTACTTCACTGAAAGGTGCACAAGAGGGACTTTCCTGGTGGTCCAGGGGTTGAGAATCCACCTAGCGACGCAGGGGACAAGGGTTCAGGCCCTGGTTGGGGAAGATCCCGCATGCCACAGGACCACTAAGCCACAACTACTGAGGCCGCACACTCTAGAGCCCATGCTCCACAACAAGAGAAGCCCGAATGACACAGCCAAGACCCAGCACAGCGCCGCTCCTCCAAAAACAGTGCAGAACAATCCCCAGCCTTCAGCGGCATTCCAGGAAGCAGGTACGTTATAAGATGCTCCCCACTGCCCTGCTGGTGCTCTCACACCTGCTTCCGCGCCCTGTTCTCACACGCTTTGCTCTGCTTAGAACGCATCCCCCCATTTCTGCTGCCCAAATTGTTCTAGTGGTTCAAGAACCAATTCTAACCCTCTCCCCGTAAAGCCTTTCCTGACGCTCCCCAAAGGATAATTCACTTTGCTCTTTAAAACGTTACGCAGAACTGGAAAGATTCAGAAAAACAACTGCTTGTATCCAGGCACAGACTCCCCACCTTGGATCACGGTGACCTGTCACATTCTACCACGGGAGTGGAAGCAGCTGGAGATGCGGGGCTATCCCGGGCTTCCTTGTGAACTCCTGGCAGTACACGCTCATGGAAGCACTGACGGTGTTCACTGTGATAAATGTGTGGGGGGCGGGCGGGGGCAAGCTGGATCTTCCATGAATTTTCACAGTACACATGACACATGGGTCTGTACTGACTTCTCCCAATTTTTTATTTTTCTGATGTCATTTTCCAAACGACAAATGTACCCAATTTTATATGGATAGGAGAGACTGGTTTCAGTTGTCCCTCTAAAGCCTAAGCAGAAACACTCAGAGGAGGCTATAATGAAGAGGTTTTAATAACAGATGCTGCACACTTGTTTTTCTTTGATTAAACAGAGAAGTAGTACACAAAGAATTTTTCTATCTAACTTTAATGTTATTTTCTCATACTTTCGAGTCTGGCTGCTTTCTCCTAAAGCAATATGAGGCCGGAATGCAGAGATGCAAGGCAAGTAGGTGGGCAACTGTGCTGGAAAGAGAAGTTCAATCAAATCCTGTTTAGCAAGGCGAGACCGGGACAAAGACACAGGTGTTCTGCTCAAAGCTGTTTCAACTTCCCTGGCAGACAAAACACAAAGGAGAGTCAGGCTGGTCTCAAAACAGAAAACCTGCGTAACAAAAAACCTGTCTTTGTGGCTTCACAAAGTGGCTTCACACCGTCCATACACACCCTGGGGTGGCGGCCTTCAGGCACCTCACCCAGAGGCCTGGTCACATCCACCACAGGCTGGGGGCTTTCTTCACATCTGTATGTGATGAATTAGGAGAAAATCCTTCATCCTCTTCTAGAACTGGGTGAACCTCTTTCTCAGAGACCTATGACTGCAATACCTTTCCACTAAACCCAATAACTGAACATGTCTATTACTTGATCAGATCAGATCAGATCAGTCGCTCAGTTGTGTCCGACTCTTTGCGACCCCATGAATCACAGCACGCTAGGCCTCCCTGTCCATCACCAACTCCCGGAGTTCACTCAGACTCACGTCCATTGAGTCAGTGATGCCATCCAGCCATCTCATCCTCTGTCGTCCCCTTCTCCTCCTACCTCCAATCCCTCCCAGCATCAGAGTCTTTTCCAATGAGTCATGCGAAGGCATGAGGCGGCCAAAGTACTGGAGTTTCAGCTTTAGCATCATTCCTTCCAAAGAAATCCCAAGGCTGATCTCCTTCAGAATGGACTGGTTGGATCTACTGCCTTATGCATACTAAGTTGCTTCAGTTGTGTCTGACTCTTTGCGACCCTCTGGACTGCAGCCTGCCAGGCTCCTCTGTCCATGGGATTCTCCAGGCAAGAATATTGGAGAGGGTTGCCGTGCCCTCCTCCAGGGGATCGTCCTGATCCAGGGATCGAACCTGCGTCTCCTACACTGCAGGCGGATTCTTTACCAATGAGCCACTGGGGAAGCCTGGCTAGTGTCTCAAAAGGCATCATATCCTCAGATACGCCCGACAAGGCAGCAAGAGAACAACTTTACCGAAAACCTTGCCATGTGCCCTGTGGTAAGAACAAAAGCACACACCTGCTTAGATTTGCTGGCACCAGGCACCCTTCCAAACACCACATTCCAACACATGGGAGTCCTCTCTCCAGCCCTGTGAGGAGGCACTATTAATCATCACACCCAGTCCACAGATGAGAAAACTGAGGCTAGGAGAGGTACAGTTGTTTGCCTGAGACCACTCGGCTGAAAAGTGACAGCCAAGACTTATTGTTGCTCCTACTATATAGGGTGCTGTACTACCATGCCATGTTACAGAAAGACCGCAGAAAAATTCTCTGGGTGAAAATCAGGCTGTCATGTTAAAAGACTCATGTGAATTGCTTCCCTCTTTCCTCCCTTCTGAAATTCTCCACAAGGCAACCAGCTCGCCTTCACCTCTTGCTTCATCTTCCAGCAATGATACCTGAATTACAGTTGCCATGTGAACCTTCTCTTCCCAGGCCCAGACTGACCCAAAGGAGGCAATGGCATTTTCACAGAGCTCGAACTGCAGTTCAGAGCCAGGCATACAACACAGCCCTTGCCTGAGATAATGCTGTCAGAAACAGGACAAAAGGGACCCAACTGTTGGAAGATACTGGTGGGGAGGGAGCAGCAGACACTCATTCCCTGTCACCCCACAAGTGACTGGCAGTCCCTGGAGAAACAGGGACTCTACAGAAGGCTGGTCCCCACTGCAGGCAGGGGTTGCACTTAACCTCTGCTCTCACATACCTGGTTTCCCAGGCCTGTCTGGTCTACCCTGGGGGAGCCATGGAGGCAGCAACCTGCCAATCTTTTTTTTTTTTGCCACACTGAGTGGCACGTGGGATCTTAGTTCCCCAACCAGGGATCAAACTCGCGCCCCCTACAGTGGGAGGGCAGGCTCTTAACCACTGGGGAAGTCATGAAACCTGCAAATTTGAGAAAACTCCTCTGACCACGGGAGAAGGCTGAGTCACTGGAACTGACAGCAACAAAGCAGGTGGAGCCAAGTGGCTGGGAGGGAGATCCAGCAATGGGCTCGAGTCTCACCGGAAACTGACTTGTCACCACCAGAGAGCAAGGCTCCAGCCCTGGCTCTCTCTGTGCCTCTCTCAGGCCGACCAAAGACACCTACCTGACAGCTTCAGTTCCACCGGAAGCAGCTGAAGGCCATCCAGGTGGATGGGAGAGGAGCCGAGATGAAGTCGACCACAGGGAATGAAACGAGGCCAAGAGCAGCCTGGACGGACGCCCTAATTCCCACACCACTGAGCCACAGTGAGCCAAAGCGGGCAGCCAACAGAGACTCTTCAGCAATCTCTTCTTCCCAAGAATCCCTCATTTTTCGGGGAAAACCCTGCTGTCGGGGGATGCTCCCACACTCTGCTGCCACCTCCACAGAGCTCTTATTTCATTTCTGGCTGCATGGCTAGTTGCCAACGTGTCCACCTCTGTCCCTTGGTGATGAATGTCCGGGAAGATGGGGCCCTGTCATTCTCATTTGGATCTCTCCCAGGGCACCAAATCTCCCTTGCTCTACAGACAGCGTGTATTGGAGAGATAGTCAAAATGAAAACAGAACTGACACTAACATGAAACCGTTATCATCCACTTTCCATTTAAACTGATGATCCTCATTCAACCCTGGAGACAATCTTGGGAGAAGACATCACACCCCCATGTGCAGCTGGAGGGGTGTGAGGCCTGGAAAGGTCCAGTGGCTTGCCCACGACACACCATTGGCAGCGCCAGGACATGAACCTGGACTGCAGTTGCAGTGTCTGTTCTCGACCACTAATACCTTGAACGTGAAAGCGTTACTCGCTCAGTCATGTCTGACTCTGTGCGACCCCAAAGACTGCAGCCTGCCACGCTCCTCTGTCCATGGGATTCTCTAGGCAAGAATATTGGAGTGGGTTGCCATGCCCTCCTCCAGGGGATCTTCCTGACCCAGGGATCCAACCCAGGTTTCCTTCATTGCAGGTGGACTCTCTACCATCTAAGCCACCAGGGAGGCCCACTAATACCTCGGACTGCCTCTCTGTGCCCAGGAACCAGGCGGACATAAATGACAATAACATTTGAGCCGAGGAAACAAGAGAGACCGCTCCATCCGCCAGTCTTCACCCTGACCTTTGCCCTGTGGTTTCCTCGGCTCGAAAAGCCCATCATCCCCTTTCTGTTCCTGGAAAGGCCAACATGTCCTCTCCAATTTGCCCCTTGGTTCCCTGGGCTGTTAAGGACCCTCTGTTGGGCTCTTACACATTCTGTCCTTTGCTATATCACACCGAGTAATATCTGCTGGTTTTCTCTTCAACCTCCTGCCCTAGCATATGAGGCTTCTGAGAGCAAAGGCTGCCTTTTCACAAAATTCACGTGGAAGTATTCAACAACTGTTGGCTGTATTTGTTTTTCTAGCTGAGGTCTAGGAAAGCAGGGTCATGAACCATAAAGACCTTTTAGTAAATGAATGATCATTTCCATTAAACTGAACAATTTTTATACAGTTATCTTAGTATAGAGATTTAAAAAATACATGTATAAAGTATTGTGGAGAAGGTAATGGCAATTCACTCTAGTATTCTCATCTGCAAAATCCCATGCACAGAGGAGCCTGGCAGGCTACAGTCCATTGGGGTTACAAAGAGCTGGACATGACTGGCTACTGCTGCTGCTGCTAAGTCGCTTCAGTCATGTCTGACTCTGTGCGACCCCATAGACGGCAGCCCACCAGGCTCCCCCGTCCCTCGGATTCTCCAGGCAAGAACACTCAAGTGGGTTGCCATTTCCTTCTCCAATGCATGAAAGTGAAAAGTGAAAGTGAAGTCGCTCAGTCGTGTCCGACTCTAGTGGACCCCATGGACTGCAGCCCACCAGGCTCCTCCGTCCATGGGATTTTCTAGGCAAAAGTACTGGAGTGGGGTGCATGACTGAGCACTCACACACAATACAGGAACTGTTAGATTGGATCTTAGTCTTGTACTGAGGATTCTAAGTCTCTAAGGAAGAATACCAACCTAAAGATGACAGAGCAATCAAAACCAAGTATTTAGAGTGCCAACGTCTTGACACCTGTGCCAGGTTCCATACAAGATTTAAACACTGTATTGTTTTTATTAGCTAGATAGTATATATTGTGCTAAGTCGCTTCAGTTGTGTCTGACTCTGTATGACCCCATGGACTGCCACCCACCAGGCTTCCCTGTCCATGGGATTCTCCAGGCAAGAATACTGGAGTGGGTTGCCATCTCCTCCTCTGGGGAAATATTCCCGACCCAGGGATCAAACCCATGTCTCCTGTGTCTCCTGCACTGCAGGCTGATTCTTTACCAGCTGAGCCATGGGGGAAGCCCACTGTATATATTAATAAGCATCAAATAGTCCTCTAAAGTCTAAAAGAGATCTGCTCATGAAGATCATTTTCTTTCCACGTGTGTAGGATAAGTAAACATTTCATTCCAGGTACAACCCTCAGAGTTCTTACTGAAAATGGTTCTAGCTTGCTTTAGATTTGTGCTTAACTATGAGGAAAAGTAAGACTTTTACAGCTCATTGGTTCAGTGTTTATTGATTCAGACTTCTAAAAATTATTTAGAATTTAAATGAGAAGAATTCACACTAATCAGAGATGCAACATATGGGAGAAAAGAGGAACAGAAAAATTGGGAGGAAAAAAATCCTGAAAATGTCATGAGAAAATCTAGTTTTGCACAGACTACCTTAAATTCCTAAAGGTCCTTATACCTATTTAGTGCAGAAACCGTAAACATCTCAATTTGCCTAAAAATTTCATTTTTTTTCCTACAAAGATATCCCTCCTTAATTCCTATGACTTGAAAAGCTTAAACTTTCACATCTCTGGCTAATTCAGAGTCCTCATAGAGACAAAAATTATAAAGCGTGATTCAATGTAACCCGTAATGTTGAAAGAATAAATTATCTTTGAAGAGTTTATGATATAAACAACTTTATATTTTGATTCACTTAAGAAATGATCATAGTTTAATTAAAAATATTTTTCTTTTCATATCATCCTGTTTTATGAGCATTAAGAAAAACCACTGACACACTAGAAGCAGTAACTAGTTTCTTCTCAACGGAAAAACCAGACTGCTCCACAGTGACCCTTGCACCTCAGTAAGCACCTCCACACCTGCCTGCTTTCTAGTAGGAGCTGTGATTTCTCAGCTGGTGGGTCAGATTCGGCTGAAGAGAAGGCCCTTTCAAGCAGGGACTTGCTAAGGCTATGCAGGAAGCTTGGACTGGACCCCTGGACACCTCAGCTCTTGAAGACCAGGTGGATTTTCTATTACAAGTTAAGAGAGGCGATCAAACAAAACAAATCCACAATGAGTTAAGAGTGGGGGCCAGAGAAAGAAAAGATGTAGCTGTTATCACTGTGTGCTGTGCACATGCTTAGCTGTTTGCAACTCTTCTGCAACCCCATGGACTGAACACTGGAGTGGGCTGCCATTTCTTCCTCCAGGGGATCTTCCTGACCCAGGGATTGAACCCATGTCTCTTTTGTTACCTGAACTGGCAGGCATATTCTTTACACTAGAGACAGCTGCGAAGCCCGAGGTGGTATCACGGAACACGATTAACACAAAACGAGCCTCTAGCACTCTCTGGGTTTGGATCCTCAGCTGAGCGCGAGTGCTATGCTCGGGATTCCTCACTCACTCTCCGTTTTCTGTCCTCCCTACTGCACACGGGGAACATGCCTACTGATGTCCTTCTACAGGTAAACCCTGGACGATAAGGCTGGGGCCTGAAATTATACACTGCAGAGTTTCCACATTTTTAATTATTAAGACATGTATCTTCATGTAGGTCATGTGCTTCTTTTCCTTATTTTGTATACTTATTTTTTGTAACGCAGGTCACATTTTAAACTCAAAATGGATTAAAGATCTAAACGTAAGACCAGAAACTATAAAACTCCTAGAGGAGAACATAGGCAAAACACTCTCCGACATACATCACAGCAGGATCCTCTATGACCCACATCCCAGAATATTGGAAATAAAAGCAAAAATAAACAAATGGGACCTAATTAAACTTAAAAGCTTCTGCACAACAAAGGAAACTATTAGCAAGGTGAAAAGACAGCCTTCAGAATGGGAGAAAATAATAGCAAATGAAGCAACTGACAAACAACTAATCTCAAAAATATACAAGCAACTCCTACAGCTCAACTCCAGAAAAATAAATGACCCAATCAAAAAATGGGCCAAAGAACTAAATAGACATTTCTCCAAAGAAGACATACAGATGGCTAACAAACACATGAAAAGATGCTCAACATCACTCATTATCAGAGAAATGCAAATCAAAACCACTCTGAGGTACCATTTCATGCCAGTCAGAATGGCTGCGATCCAAAAGTCTACAAGCAATAAATGCTGGAGAGGGTGTGGAGAAAAGGGAACCCTCTTACACTGTTGGTGGGAATGCAAACTAGTACAGCCACTATGGAGAACAGTGTGGAGATTCCTTAAAAAACTGGAAATAGAATTGCCTTATGATCCAGCAATCCCACTGCTGGGCATACACACTGAGGAAACTGGAATTGAAAGAGACACGTGTACCCCAATGTTCATCGCAGCACTGTTTATAATAGCCAGGACATGGAAGCAACCTAGATGTCCATCAGCAGATGAATGGATAAGAAAGCTATGGTACATATACACAATGGAGTATTACTCAGCCATTAAAAAGAATACATTTGAATCAGTTCTAATGAGATGGATGAAACTGGAGCCTATTATACAGAGTGAAGTAAGCCAGAAAGAAAAATACAGTATACTAACGTATATATATGGAATTTAGAAAGACGGTAACAATAACCCTGTATACGAGACAGCAAAAGAGACACTGATGTATAGAACAGTCTTTTGGACTCTGTGGGAGAGGGAGAGGGTGGGATGATTTGGGAGAATGGCATTGAAATATGTATAATATCATATATGAAACGAGTCGCCAGTCCAGGTTCGATGCACGATACTGGATGCTTGGGGCTGGTGCACTGGGACGACCCAGAGGGATGGTATGGGGAGGGAGGAGGGAGGAGGGTTCAGGATGGGGAACACATGTATACCTGTGGCAGATTCATTTTGATATATGGCAAAACCAATACAATATTGTAAAATTTAAAAAAAAAACCAAAAAAACTTCCAAATATAACCATAAATTTAATCAGGAAAAATACCTGAAACATGTATGTTAATTAGTTATTAGTGTGAGAAGGCAATGGCTCCAGTACTCTTGCCTGGAAAATCCCATGGACGGAGGAGCCTGGTAGGCTCCGCAGTCCATGGGGTCGCTAAGAGTCGGACATGACTGAGTGACTTCACTTTTACTTTTCACTTTAATGCACTGGAGCAGGAAATAGCAACACACTCCAGTGTTCTTGCCTGGAGAATCCCAGGGATGGGGGAGCCTGGTGGGCTGCCGTCTCTGGGGTCACACAGAGTTGGACACGACTGAAGCGACTTAGCAGCAGCAGTGTGAGTGCTCAGTCATGTCCAACTCTTTGCAATCCCACGGACTGTAGCCGACCAGGCTCCTCTGTCCATGGGATTTCCCAGGCAAGAATATTGGAGTGGCCTGCCATTTCCTTTTCCAGGGGATCTATCTGACAGGATTGAATCTGTGTCTCCCCCATTGGCAGGTGGATTCTTTACCACTGAGCCACCTGGGAAGCCTATAATTAGCCACCAGTACATTATTTAAAAGAACTTTTTCTTGAATCCTTGGTTTACTTCACTGGATTTATAAAGGTATAAGCAGAAGAGTGGCAAGAATACACAGAAGAACTGTACAAAAAGATCTTCACGACCCAGATAATCATGATGGTGTGATCACTCACCTAGAGCCAGACATCCTGGAATGTGAAGTCAAGTGGGCCTTAGAAAGCATCACTATGAACAAAGCTAGTGGAGGTGATGGAATTCCAGTTGAGCTATTTCAAATCCTGAAAGATGATGCTGTGAAAGTGCTGCACTCAATATGCCAACAGATTTGGAAAACTTAGCAATGGCCACAGGACTGGAAAAGGTCTGTTTTCATTCCAATCCCAAAGAAAGGCAATGCCAAAGAACACTCAAACTACTGCATGATCGCACTCATCTCACAGGCTAGTAAAGTAATGCTCAAAATTCTCCAAGCCAGGCTTCAGCAATACGTGAACTGTGAACTTCCTGATGTTCAAGCTGGTTTTAGAAAAGGCAGAGGAACCAGAGATCAAATTGCCAACATCCGCTGGGTCATCGAAAAAGCAAGAGAGTTCCAGAAAAACAAACATTACTGCTTTATTAACTATGCCAAAGCCTTTGACTGTGTGGATCACAATGAACTGTGGAGAATTCTGAAAGAGATGGGAATACCAGACCACCTGACCTGCCTCTTGAGAAACCTATATGCAGGTCAGGAAGCAACAGTTAGAACTGGGCATGGAACAACAGACTGGTTCCAAAAAGGAAAAGGAGTATGTCAAGGCTGTATATTGTCACCCTGCTTATTTAACTTCTATGCAGAGTACATCATGAGAAACGCTGGGCTGGAAGAAGCACAAGCTGGAATCAAGATTGACTGGAGAAATATCAATAACCTCAGATATGCAGATGATACCACCCTTATGGCAGAAAGTGAAAAGGAGCTAAACAGCCTCTTGATGAAAGTGAAAGAGGAGAGTGAAAAAGTTGGCTTAAAGCTCAACATTCAGAAAATGAAGATCATGGCATCTGGTTCCATCACTTCATAGGAAGTAGATGGGGAAACAGTGGAAACAGTGTCAGACTTTATTTTTTGGGGGCTCCATAATCACTGTAGATGGTGACTGCAGCCATGAAGTTAAAAGACAGTTACTCCTTGGAAGGAAGTTATGACCAACCTAGATAGCATATTCAAAAGCAGAGACATTACTTTGCCAACAAAGGTCCGTCTAGTCAAGGCTATGGTTTTTCCAGTGGTCATGTATGGATTTGAGAGTTGGACTGTGAAGAAAGCTGAGTGCTGAAGAATTGATGCTTTTGAACTGTGGTGTTGGAGAAGACTTGAGAGTCCCCTGGACTGCAAGGAGATCCAACCAGTCCATTCTAAAGGAGATCAGTCCTGGGTGTTCTTTGGAAGGACTGATGCTAAAGCGGAAACTCCAGTACTTTGGCCACCTCATGTGAAGAGTTGACTCATTGGAAAAGACCCTGATGCTGAGAGGAACTGGGGGCAGGAGGAGAAGGGGACAACAGAGGATGAGATGGCTGGACGGCATCACTGATTCAACGGACATGAGTTTGAGTGAACTCTGGGAGTTGGTGATGGACGGGGAGGCCTGGCGTGCTGCGATTCATGGGGTTGCAAAGAGTCGGACACGACTGAGTAACTGAACTGAACTGAAGCAGATTTATTTTTCTGTTTGAGTATTTCATACTAAATGTAGTTTTCCCAGCTGATAATTATAAATAAATCCATAGACAAAAGTCATGTTTCAAATACAGAAAAAATGAAAGATGCCTTTTTCTAAGCATCTGGCAAAGAAAATCATGGGTATTAATTTCATTCTGTGGAGTTAGTTAAAGACACCAGGCAGCATGTAAAGTTAATGAGCTAATGAGATCTATGACTAGGGTATAGCTAATCATCTAGATATTTTGATGACTAGTCTCTTAATAGAATAAAAATATGAGTGAAGTCAGTCAGAGGAGAAATATCGTATGAAATATCATATATGTAGAATCTAAGAAGAAATGATACAACTGAATGTATCTACAAAACAGAAAGAGAGTTACAGACAGAAAAATGAACTTATGGTTGCCAGGGGGAAGGTGTCGTTAGGGACCTTGGGAAGGTCATGTACACACTGCTATATTTAAAATGGATAACCAACAAAGACCTATTGTCTAGCACATGGAACTCTGCTCAATGCTACATGCCATCCCTGGATGGGAGAGGGGTTTGGGGGAGAATGGATACATGTCTATGTATGGCTGAGTCACTTCAGTGTTCACCTGAAACTACCACAACATTGTTAACTGGCTATACCCCAGTACAAAATGTTTTGGTGTTAAAGAAAATAAAAATTAAAATAAAAAACAAAACAGATTTGCTAATGTGATTTCTGACAGTGGAATTATGCAAATAGAGATGTTAGCTATAACCATAACCAAATCTTGTTCACTATCTTATCTTAGTAAAAAATAATTCCTTGCTTCCCAAACACGGGTCACTATTTCTGACACTTCCTAATAAATTTCTCAACCTCCGCTCTATTCATTTTCCTAATGACTTTGTTACAAATGACAACACAAATCTTTGATTCTCACGCTGTCGTTTCCTTGGAAGCTCTTAAATGCACAAGGCTTCAAAGTGCCATTCTTAAGAGAAATCATCTGTCTGTTTCGTTCCTCCTTGAATGTCCATAAATTGAAAGCTCCTCCCCAAAGTGTCTCCATCATCGTTTATGTTCTTCTTGTGCTCGCTGCTAACTCTGCTCAGATCCTCAGAGCCTGAACTCCCTTCTACACAACCACTTGTATACATGATGAGTTCTGCTCTATAAATTTCAAGGACCCAGTCCTTTATGTCTGTACTGACTTATTCACGTCCTGATGTTCCCGTCCCAACTTCTGCTGCTTGCAGTCCACGCTGTGCATGGCAGCTAAAATCACTCTCCTCACATGTTGTCTTGCTCATGTTACTAACTTCCTCAGAACTCTGAAACACTTTCCACTTATGTGTTGCATAACACCTGATTAGTGCTTTCAGGCTCCTTTAACAGGCAGCACTCCCCCTTATCTAATTGCTCTCCTTTCTCTCCCACCATGACTCAGCTGTGCTCTACACCACTGCAAAGCAAAACACTTAGATCAAATATGTCACGGGATAGTGTGAGATACAGAAGGGGCTTGAGTGCATTTTTTTGTACTAACATTTGTAAGATTTCTCAAAAGGAAATGAAGCTCTGGAGTCTGAATCTGATAGCAGGGATCTATCCAGCAGTTTCAGCCTCCTACTTTCCTAGTGTTTTTATTTTTTTCTACAAATCGGCAGTGTTAATTTTTGAGGAATTTCAGGGCAACACCATGACTGCCCTCCCCAAATTTACTAACTTTCTGGATCATTGCTTCTTGTGGTAGGATGAGGGTGAAAGTGATGAGTCTGCCCGCGAAAGAGCCTTGTTTCAGGTTTTACTGACAATGGAACTCATTAGGGGACATGAACACAGATCATTAGATGATTAATAAAGCCATGAAAGATCACTCCAGCAAGCCACAGGGCAGAACTGCACACAGATAATGAACACTGGTGATTCTCACTGCCTTTAAGCAGTTCTTTCTCTTCAGGCTGTGAATCATCAGATACGCTTTTCTTTCTCCAACTGGCAAAAATCTCTGTTTGCCTCTGTGACAAATCATGCCTTTGTGTCCGTTTAAAATGTTGTTCAGGGCTTCTCTGTGGTTCAGCGGTGAAGAATCTGCCTGCAGTGGAGGAGATGTGGGTTTGATCCCTGGGTCTGGAAGATCCCTGGAGAAAGGAATGGCAACCCACTCCAGTATTCTTGCCTGGAGAATCCCATGGACAGAGGAGACTGGTGGGCTACAGTCCATGGGGTCGCAGAAGAGTCGGATGTGACTTAGTGACTAAAGAGCAACAACGATATGTTGCTCAAGGCTCAAATCCCTTACAAATCACGCCAGATCAGTTCCATCTGGCACGAGGCACACCAGTTACACCAAGAATCCCTACCTCTTTATTCAAGCTGCCTAATTTCTCCCCCTTTTCTCCTTACTGGGCCTTCCTTTAGGGCCAGCATTCCTATACATATATGTTTACATAGACACTCTATGGGCTATATCTAAGACTTGTTTTCTTTATTTTGTTGGCTGATGCCTATACTTCCCTGGAAATACCTTTAAAGTCTTATTACTGGGCACTGAATACAGCAGCGGCCCTGTACGATTACAAATACAGCAACTTTAATTTAAAGAAAACTTCTAAACAATAAAGTTTAGTGACTGAACTTCCATGCCACAAAGTGAATGCATTACTGAAGATTCCAAAACAAAAGAAAGGGAAAACCTTTAAACAAGCTCTTCTTCCCCTTGTTTTCATTTATAGAGAGCTAAACATTACTGACTGCTCACTTTAAAACCACATTTTAATAATTCCAACAATGAGTTGAAGGTTATTCTAATTTAGTGAGGAGTAAGAAGAATGGCTTCCCTGGTGGCTCTGGTAGTAACGAATCTACCTGCAATGAGGGCGCCCCGGGTTCGACCCTTGGGTCGGGGAGCTTCCCTGGAGAAGGGAATGGCTACCCACTCCAGTGTTCTTGCCTGGAGAATCCCATGAACAGAGGAGACTGGTGGGCTACAGTCCATGGGGTCACAAAGGTAGGACAGGACTGAGCGAATGTTTCAGTTTCAAGAATAGCATAATTTTGAAAAGTGCTTTCACTGTCAAATGTATACAGTAACATTAAACAAAAATACAACAAAATACTACTAAGATATGAGGCCAAGTAAAAAGTCTTTGCAACTGCTTTATGAACAGTCAATTTATTTCCTTTGATACCTGTAAGACTAACCATTTGGAGATTTTAATCTACTTCAAAACCTGTATGGAATGGAGGCAGAGTGCTAACAGCTGACTGAACGAATTACTCTGTGCTCTTATTTAACTACTTCCTATGAGTACAGGTTACCTCCCATCAACTCTAAGCTTGTGCGTGTGGCAGGGGGAGGGAAGGGTTAGACTCACATTTCCTCTTCCCCTTCAGGGCTAAATGTGTGAGCACCTAACATACCTCTGTCATGACTGAGGCTCACTGGTATGTTAAGGGTGCTTCAAAACAGCTTCGATCTTGGTTAGACACTCCTCACTACAATTTTCTTTCTAACAATTTACACAGTTATGCATTTCCCCTTGCAATCCATCATCTTCTGATTGCGGACAAGTCTGGAGTTGGAAAAGTAAAATGTTACTGATGTTTCACTAGGTTTTTTTTTTACTCACGGACAGAGTTCTGTAAGAAGCACTGTTGGCAGAGTGATGGGAAATCAAGGTTCAAAAACAGGCAAAGGGAACTTCCCTGGTGGTCCAGTGGTTAAGAATTTCCCTGAAAATGCAGGAGACATGGGTTCAATCCCTGGCCTGGGAAGACCCCACATGCTGAGGGGCCACTAAGCCCATGTGCCACAACAACTGAAGCCCCGGAACTCTAGAACCATGGAGCCGCAACAAGAGAAGGCACCGCAATGAGAAGCTTCTGCTTTCCACAACTAGAGAAAGCCCACACACAGCACCAAAGACCCAGAGCAGCACCCCCCCGCACCAAAAAAAAAGCTGCCCTGTATTTAAAACAAAACAACAAAAAATAGGCAAAGTAGGTGAATTCACTCAATGGTGGAGACCCAGACTGCGGTGTTCTGTGATGGTCTCGTCTCGTTTCCCACTTCCTCACTCCCATTGTATTGGTAAGAACGAGAGACCTGGAAAGATTGCTTGTTCACTATGTTTGAAATAAATCACCCATATTCTGGGAATGAACGAACCTTTCTGCTAATGTGATTCAGGGGCATCAGAGCATCAGACACACGTCTTAGGTCTGCATCTGCCTTTTAGCCCCCACTTCCAGTTCATCCACTTCTGCTCATTTTATCCCTTGCTTTACTACTACCCCCACCCTTGACTGAGTTTTTGTCATCTCCACAGACCACGCCTCCAGTCTTCACCCTACTTAAATCCATCTCAAAGGCAGATGGCTCCCTGCTCGAATTCCTTCAAAGACTCCCCAAGGCCAACAGTTGAAAACTCAGCTCCCAAACCTTTATGACCTTGTTCCTGTGACATCTCAATGTAGCACACGTGAGCAGGCTTGAGGATAACCCGGGAAGTCTGTGAAAGGCAGATCTCTGGGCTTCACCCAAAGGTGTGATAATTCAGTACCAGGTGCAGGACCCGGGGTTTTTTAGCAGCCCTTGGGGTCTGCCCTGTGGTGGATGGAGCACACCTGGGGGAGCACTGCCCTTCCATCCCACTGCCTGGAGGAACTCACCCTGGGCACGTTCCCTACACTCTGTCTTCCCCAAGATGCTCCAGGCAAAAGGAGCTTGCCAGCACCTGCTTCCTGCCTCATCTCCACAGCTCACGCTCAGCCCCACTCCCTGAAGGCCCCACGTGCATTTGGTGTTCTTCCTCTTCTTTCATGTTTCCAGGTTTTTCTCAGAATTTATGATGTTATACTGACATAACCTGTTTATTCTTGTCTCTGACACAAGATTTGTGGCTGCTGAATGAATAATATCTGTTAAATGAAACAGCGGCAAATGCAGTACACGTCTGTGTGTTAAGTCGCTAAGTAGTATCTGACTCTGTGACCCTCTGGTCTGTAGCCCGCCAGGTTCCTCTGTCCATCTCCAGGCTAGAATACTGGAGTGGGTTGCCATTTTCTTCTCCAGAGGTTCTTTCTGACCCAGGGATTGAACCTGCATCTCCTGCACTGGCAGGCAAGGTTCTTTATCACTGAGCCATCAGGGAAGACCAAAATGCAGTTCAGTTCAGTCGCTCAGTTGTGTCTGACTCTTTGCGACCCCATGGACTGCAGCACGCCAGGCCTCCCTGTCCATCACCAACTCCCGGAGCTTACTCAAACTCATGTCCATTGAGTCGGTGATGCCATCCAGCCATCTCATCCTCTGTCATCCCCTTCTCCTCCCACCTTCAATCTTTCCCAGCATCAGGGTCTTTCAAATGAGTCAGTTCTTCACATCAGTGGCCAAAGTACTGGAGTTTCAGCTTCAGCATCAGTCCCTTCCAATGAATATTCAGGACTGATCTCTTTTAGAATGGACTGGTTGGATCTCCTTGCAGTCCAAGGGACTCTCAAGTCTTCTCCAACACCACAGTTCAAAAGCATCAATGCTTCAGCGCTCAGCTTTCTTTATAGTCCAACTCTCACATCCATACACGACTACTGGAAAAACCAAAGCTTTGAGTAGATGGATCTTTGTTGGCAAAGTAATGTCTCTTCTTTTTAATATGCTGTCTAGGTTGGTCATAGCTTTTCTTTCAAGGAGCAAGAGTCTTTTAATTTCATGGCTGCAGTCACCATCTGCAGTGATTTATATGACTTCACAGTTCTGCTTCCAGACAGATCTTCCTTTAAGAGCCTATAGAGAGAATGTGGGGTAAAGAAAAAATCCCAACCCAATTCGCAAAGTCCAGTGGAGGCTAAAGCCCTGGGTTCTGATGGTGACGCTGCCTGGGATCCTCCCTTGCTAGGCTGTCTACTGGCCTTGTGACCTTCTTATGCCTTGGTTTCCCACATGCTCAGTGTTGCCATGGGGATGAGAGGAGACGACTGATGACAAGGTCGCGGCACGGGTCCAGGCTCCAGGTAACTGGCCAAAAGGTAGCACCCCAACTGCTATCCTCACACCAAAAGGGGAAGGGCGTTTGCACTGATGTGTGATATATATGGGGGACCGTTAAGGAGTATCTACACTACTTCCATATCTGGAAACACTGCCAAAAAATTCACTAACTGCTCAACAGCTACCTTTGGTGTCTCTGAATCCATATGCTGCTCATGAGATTTCTGCTACTGTCAAAAATCATACCTTATAGACTCTAGGAAGAATTTTTAATTTAAATTAAAATGTGATTTAAATTAAATCCAGGCAAGAATACTAGAGTAGGTTGCCATTTTTTTTCTCTAGGGGATCTTCCCAACCCAGGGATCAAACTCGCATCTCCTGTATTGGCATGTGGGTTCTTTACCACTAGCACCACCTGGGAAGCCCCACTAAATATTTAAACATTCTGATATTTTTAAAAGAATGCGTATTCATCTTCCCTTCAGCACAATACAATTCTTATATACTCTAGCATATATACTGCTGGCATTCCTACTGTCACATAAGATTACATGTTTGGAGACATTTGATCAACTTTTTCTAACTTAGTCCAGGCCTGCTATGGATCTTGAGGGTGATCACAGAAGACAAACAGGGGCTAGGCAAAGGAAAGGGGCCTGGGAGGGAAGGCATCCCAGGCGGACAAGAGTCGCCTGTGCAAATAGCACAGGAAATTGTCTACCATAAGTGGCCCAGGCTGGGTTAAGTGCTTCTGGTGGGGCCCTCCAAGTTGCAGCCCTGCCTTGCTCCCAGCTCTTGTCCTGGTGCAAGGAGGCTGCCAGTTTCCCCAATCTTCACGACACGTGTTATTTGTTACTCATCTCTCTATTCCTAGGGCCTAGTGCCATCCCTGGACAGAGCTGGCACCAAGTAAATGTTTGCCAAATGATGTTTCTGTAGCATAATAATTTCTGAGAATGATATTTTGTTCTCACGTGTTGCCAAGACAGAAACAGGCCAACAGATCTTGCTCACTGGGTAGGTCCCTTGAGCACAAATCTTAGAAAGCATAATTTCACAAATTCAGGAACAGACATTCTGATACCTGCATTGCATTAAGGCAAAAGGCTCCCAAGCATTTAATGTGTGAATTGCTTTACCGCTACTTCTTAAAAAAAGAGCTGTGTCTAGTATCATGTACAAGGAATTCTTCCTTCGTGGCAGGCCTCATCAATGTCTTTGCTCTTCAGGGCTAGTGTCTTGAGTTCTCCACATACAGTACAAACCCTTTCTGAGTTCCAGGTCCATGTCCCCTTTTGTCTTCGGCGCCGGCAACTCAAAACTCAAGAAGTTAAAAAAATCCCAATTCTTCCTCCTCTCTAAATCTGTACTTTCCTCCCTGGTCCCTATCTCCATAAACTGGACCAGCATCCATCCGGCTGGCCACACCAGAAACTTGAGTCACTGACTCGTCTTTTTCTATTCTCTGCACCGTCAACCAAACATCAGGTGCTCCTGAGTCAGCCTGGGAGGCTTCTGCCCGTACATTCACCTCTTCCCATCTTCACTGCCATGGCTCAGCTCAGCCCATGGGTGCTCACCAGGATTACTAGTTAGCCGATTACTACTTAATCTGTCTCTAGTCTTATTTCCTGCCCCTTCCACCCTTCAATCTCTATACCACCTCCAAGCAGAGTGATCTTTCTAGAATTTGATCATGTAATTCTTTTGCCTGAAACTATCAATAGCTCTCTCCTGTCTTCAGGATAAGGTCCAAATTTCTCCTTAAAAGTCAGGGAGCCCTTGCTTACTTCTCCACCTCATCTCTCAACACCCTCTACCTAGTACCCTCTTTTCCAACCTTACCAAACATTTTACAGCACCCCCAATACACTGTGCCCACCGTCCTTGTGCACTATCCACCATGTTCTTCTGTAAAATGTCTACACAGCCTTTAGTTCCCAGCTGGATACCACCTGCAGAATCTCGCCTCCAGCCCCAACCTATGATTAAGCTCCTCCTCAATGGACATGGGTTTGGGTGGAGTCCGGGAGTTGGTGATGGACAGCGAGGCCTGGCATGCTGTGGTTCATGGGGTCACAAAGAGTCGGACACGACTGAGCGACTGAACTGAACTGAACTGAACTGATATACTACCTGGACTTTCCTGGTGGTTCAGATGGTAAAGAATCTGCCTGCAATGCGGGAGACCTGGGTCCGATCCCTGGGTTGGGAAGATCCCCCGGAGAAGGGAATGGCAACCCATACCAGTATTCTTGCCTGGAGAACCCCATGGACAGAGAAGCCTGGCAGGCTACAGTCCGTGAGGTCGCGGAAGAGTTGAACACAACTGAGTGACTCTCTCCCTCTCTCTCTGTCTCAATACACACACACACACTAACTAAACTCATAGCAAGGTGCGAATCATCCAACAGATAACTGCTTTTTAAAATCTGTACCAACCAGACACTATGACTGAATTAGGCCCTAATCATAATTTTATATTTACACAGTAAGAAATCAGTGAATATTACAAAGAACAATCAGAATTAGTATTTCACTGAGATAAGAAACTTATAAAATGGGCTGGTAACCAAGTATCTGGGCTTCCCAAGTGGCTCAGTGGTAAAGAATCTCCCTGCAATGTAGGAGACACAGGAGACATGGATTCAATCCCTGGGTTGGGAAAATCCACTGGAGGATGAAATGGCAACCCACTCCAGTATTCTTGGTGGGAAAGTCACATGGACAGAGGAGTACAGTCCATGGGGTCTCAAAGAATTGGATGCAACTGAACATGCGCGCACACAGAGAACCAAGTATCTTTTCTGGGACTCTAGGCCAGACTGTTAACTAACGTGTTAACTGACAATGGATTGGGGTTAGAGGTACCACTCTTTCAGGGTATTTGTATCTTTTACAAGGTAACTTGTCAATCCATAGCTCAACTGACTCCGAAATCACTGGGATGAGCTGCAGGAGGTGGGAACTAGTGACCAGGGCTAGTGGAGGGTGGATGGAGCTCCATCGTCTGACATTCCGCCATCCTCATTCTTGAATCCTAAAACCAAGCTCCCATAGGATTTTTCATCATGTTTTGACTAGGAGGCTCCACCCCCATGAATCTCAAACCTTTCCCCTAACAGATGGAAGTAAACAGATGAAATCTTGAAATATTAATTCCAAAAAGCTTCCTCACCAATAATAAAAAAATGAAGCTGACAGAGATATCTAGACCAAGCAACTGAGATCAAAATTTGATTGACCTGATATCGTAGAGAAGCTTCCCAGTGGCACTAGCGCTAAAGAATCCATCTGCCAAGGCAGGAGTTGTAAGAGATGTGGGTTTGATCCCTGGGTTGGGAAGATCCTCTAGAGCAGAAGTGACAACCTGCTTCAGTATTCTTACTTGGAAAATTCCATGGGCAGAGAAGCCTGGTGGCCCCATATAGTCCATGGAGTCAAAAAGAGTTGGACACAAATGAACAAAATTGACAAAAATTTTACCTCATTTCCAGTTTTTAAAAAATAACAAAAAATATAACAAATGATGTGTTATCTCTAGCATAATTGTTTTTAAAACACTAGAAAGTGGATTAATTGTATTTTACTTGGCTTGAATAAGTTTCTTTGGGTGCATAGGGAAATTCTAAGAAGATTTGACTTCAAAGAGCTGTACTACTTTCCAGGCAATCTTGATTCCTCACACCTTAATTAAATTTCTGATAAAGCAGCTTATTCTGAGTTGAGCATATTATACAAATAAATATGAAACACCAACCAAAACAGAAGGGCAAAATTATTAAAAGCTGATTTGGTTGTAGTCTCAAGAGGCCATTGGACTAAAGCTGAGTGACTTACATAAATACCTTTGGCATTTGTTGGATCCTGTTCCTAAACACAATGTTCATATTTCATCTATAATAAGAAAAGCATCTCAAAGATTTGCAAGGCACTGGTCTTGCAAGCGTCCAGTTTGGTGTCTTGAGTAAAGTGAGATTGGCAGAGTCAGCTTAATCCATAATGGAAAGTTGTGAGCAGGGTGCTGGGGCCGCCTGGCAGCTGCGGCTCCCAGGCGTCTGCCGCTAGGTGAGCATGTGCACACAACTCTGCCACTGGCCCCCTAAAAAGAGCTTCTCCAGGGCAAAGCGCAGGTTCACACAGAGCCCATGGGCTGGAACTTGAATGCAATCACACCTCCAGCCTTACGATAAACAGTGTACTAGGGTGGTTTCCATTACAACCAAGTTGTACTAAAAAGTATCTGCTGCTTTCATTTTTCATATTGACTGAATCAGTCAAGTGTCGTATTTCACAGTTCACTGAGATGGAATCTGCTGAAATCTGGGCTGTCTGCAGCAAACTCAGATTTCAGCAGTTAAAACCAGGCCAACATGCGTCCCCAAAACCTAGCTTCTCATCACCCTGGATTGTTTTTTCCCTCTGGTCCTCAGAGCCGGTTTTCACCAAATAGGTCTCTGCAGAACTGACTCACCTCATGGCCCGTCCACTCCATGCACAGCATCCTTCTCCTCACCCTCCCTGCTCAGTCACAGTGGGTAGCCATACCTGCACCATTCAGGGTTTCACAAGGAATGTTTTTAATGGCTCTAGAGTGTGGGTAACTGTGCGGTCATCCCAGGATGACAGCCCAAGACTGAGTTTCATTAAATCGGAATTACTTGGACATACCTGTTAATCATGAAAACTCAGGCTCACCTCAATGCCCCAGGGTTTCTGAATGGGCCTGGCACTGGTAGGGCTGGATGAAGAATTTTTTAAAGAAAGATCTTTAGAAACGAGATGACCTAAGAACACTTTACAAGGTGTGGGTAACAGTGTGTTCCAATGTCACGTGTAATGACCTGTTAAGCCACGTAACAGTGTGTTCCAATGTCACGTGTAATGACCTGTTAAGCCACCAAGTTAAGTAACGTCAGAGCTGAAGGAGAGGAGCGGGCGTGGGCTTGCTCTGGGTCCCTGAGTTTGGCCTCTAGATAAGCATTATAGCCAGGCTCAGCCCTCTGTCCGTGGGCACAACAGGGCTGACGCCGAGGTCATCTTCGTGGTTTCAGCTGTCTCTTGGCACGCTGCAGAATTCTCAGTGACTGCTTGGGCCCCTTAAGAAGTCCTGGGCCTTGTGATAGGAAGAAGAAGTGTGTCTTTCAACAGCCTGGAGACGAGCATGAGGAAATCAGAGCGGGCACCTCACTTGCTCCCACGGGAAATGGGCCATTTTTGGTAAAAAGGAGAAACAAGTATTTAAAACTTTTCAAATGGGCAATCCAGGGACTTCCCTGGTGGCCTCGTGGCTAAGACTTGGAGCTGCCAAGGCAGGGGACTGGGGTTCCCTCCCTGGCCAGGGAACTCGCTCCCACATGCCGCAACTAAGTCCTAGTACAGCCAAGAAAAAAACTTAAAATAAAAACGAACACTTTTCTGTGCAATATGAAACCATAACACACATTAAGGGTAATGGTGATCTACATGAATATACCCGAACAGTATGAAGTCCTTGCCCTCTTGTCTTCCGGACAGGGCCCCGGTCTAGCCTGGCTTCAGAGAAACACATGTGCCATTTCTCTGTTCATCTTCTCTTCGGTCTCAAAAAGTCTAATCTCCTGCTGACGGTATGCTGACTCCAAATCGACTGAGGCTTCTGGGAAAGGGGTGGGGGTGTGGAGACAGACAGACACACACACACATGCAAACGTCTGCACACAGGTGGTCAAGCTTGGTAAACTTAATTCCTTCCCTTTTGCTTAGCCCTATTTCTGCTTCCCAAGCCTTCCTTCCCTTCCTCCTTCTTAGTCTGGCTTCTCAGTCTCCTTCCAACCTTCCCTTTTGGGAATGGCACCCGAAAGGGCAACACACTTTCTAAAATGTTAACTAGACATAGTGATGTACAGGTTAAAGTCCCATGACACCCATTCTTTCATTTGACCCTTAAAATGACCCTCCCATACGGAAAAAGTCAAGCATCAATCCCCACTCGTGGTAATTTTTCTGCACCTCAGGGCCTGAGTGTTTTAATCAAGCCTCTGAAATTTGCTTGCAGGAGGCTGGTGAGAGCAGGTGGACGAAGCGTGACAGACAGCAAAAGCAGATATGGAAGAACACAAGAGACACACCTAAAGAAAATGCCAACTCTCTCCCCTGTTGTAAATTCCCATATTTTAGGTGACTTCCCCACAAATTACTTTTTTAACATACTTTTCATTAAAATGACCTATGAGGCATTATAAGAAATTCAGCTTCCTATGAAAAAAATCACTTTTTGCTAATAGTGGAAAATTAACCAGAGCCCCTGTAGAAGAAACAAAACAACTCATGGAAAAGGTAACCTAAAACTGTTTTTAAAGATATGATATGGCCACCAATATTACTGAAAATACATAAATACAGAAGATAAACTATAATAGTATCAATTTGCAAAAGAGAAAGAGAATCCTCTTATCCAACAGAATTTAAGAATCTCAAATTCCTTGCCCTTCACAATCACTTGGCAGAAATTGAGCTTTTCCCTATAATTGGTGGAGATAAGTTTAATCTGGATCCATAACACACACTGACTCATGGCTGACTTTGGGTTTTAATTACTAATAAGTGAAGTGTGAATCCAGTCGAGTAATCTTGTGAGAGACTGTTCCATTGATTTCGTATTCACTTATTCAAATGAATACGAAAAATGACTCCAAAATCACTGGACAAGAAAAACTTTCAAAAGGAAACAGCTGAATATTTAGCAAACTTAGATTTCTAAAAGACAATAATAAGCTCTTATGTTCTGCCCTATCACAAGTTTTGGCGATGTCAACTATGAAGGATGAGCCAACATTATTGCAGTTAGTAAAAGCTAACTTTCTGGAAATTTCTCATCTGTTTAGGTAAGTGCTCACAGGTATTCCTGACCAGCTCATACCAATGAAAAAAGGAGTTAACAGTTCAGGTTAACCAGGAGCTCGTATTCCCTGGCTATGCTTTAGTTTTGACACTTTAATGATGTTGACCTAATTAGGGGAAAGGGCAGCTGTAACACACACCTTTGCATTTTTTGCACTTCCTTTATTGCCAGATTATACGATGATGAATTGTGAGAAGCAGGTTTCCTGCCTGAGAACAGCGGTTTCAAAACGTCCGGCAAAACAGAATTAGAAGCACTGGCAACGTTCAAACCCAAAGCAGTGAGGATTTAATTCACTCATTCATCAAATATTTACTAGAGCTCTTATAAAAGTGCCCTGATCTAAACTGCTGCTGCTAAGTCACTTCAGTGATCTAAACTAGCTGCTGGGAATTACAGATCTGCGCCCAGCCTCCCTCAGGGCCTGGCTCTCCAGTCCAGTTGGGAGAAAAATACAACACAAATATACTGAAACACAATGACAATGCAGACTGATTGCAGGTGCGGAGCGGGGATAGAGTCTGGTCTGTGGGGGATGCAGTGGGGTGGGAGGGGGCGGGAACAGGGAGACCCTCTGTGAAGAGGAGGTTTTAGGTCTAAACCAGAGTGGGGAGCACGCCGAGCGGCTGGCCAGGGGAGCTGGGCAGGGGTGCCAGGCATGGGGAGGGATAAGCGAAGACTTTCCTGAAGGAAAACTGTTGTAGCTGAGTCATCCTGGGCAATGAGGAAAGAGAGAATGGCATGAAATTGTAAGGTATCTTTTTTCTAAAAGCGAAGTATGGGAAACAGATTTTTCCTATAGGATTAAAACAAAAATACTATGTCATTTTAATATGGAAGTTCGAAACTGGCAAGTAGGGACTCTAATCTCTGGTTCTGCAAATGGACACAGCAGGCTCAACAGACCCCTTGATCCTGAGGTCGTCCGTGTGCTATCTGGCTGCTTCCACACACCCCCCAGAGTGACTCCTGTGACAAGCACAGAAAGACTGGGCAGGGGACATGGTCAAGGTGCTGCCATTACCACCGGAAGTGGCAGTGATGGTTGGGGAGAGGTTGAGAGCAGATGGTCCCACCCCACTAACTGGATTGTCCCATCAGTGACACTTCAGAGCGGTCCTGGGGGCCTCCCAGCCCACCAACCAGCTAGCTGCAGTGAGACTGGCCACAGAGTCAGTGGGTTAGGGACACTCCCATTCAGCTCCATCCTCCCTTAGTTTTCTTTCTTCTGATCTGCCACAATCAGATTACATAAACACCTATGGTTCTCAATTGCTTTAGGCCTTTTCATCGTGGCTCTTCCACCCTTATAGCAGATAGCTACTGTAAGGGGCTTCCCTGATGGCTCAGTGGTAAAGAATCCACCTGCCAATGCAGGAGACGCGGGTTTGATCCCAGGGTTGGTAAATCCCCCAGAGCATGAAATGGCAACTCACTCCAGTATTCCTGCCTGGGAAATCCCATGGACAGAGGAGCCTGACAGGCTACAGTCCATGGGGTCACAAAAGAGTCGACAAAACTTAGTGACTAAATGACAACAACAACTTCCTCTAAGTTCCAGATGCTACAAAGCTGTTTTTTTTTTTTTTTTTTGTCTATGCTGCTGCTGCTGCTTCTAAGTCACTTCAATCGTGTCTGACTCTGTGCGACCCCATAGACGGCAGCCCACCAGGCTCCCCCATTCCTGGGATTCTCCCCCTTCCTAAATTATCTGTTCGTTTCCACAGAAGTGTGGCTCTCCAAGGGTCACTTATTTGCTGTCTTTCAACCAAATGCCTCATGTTAAAATTCTTCCTTAAAATATTTTTCTTGAGTAACAGTCATTTGAACGTCTCTCTTAAGGAATTACTGAAGTCAAGAGTTAGTGGAGTGAAAAAATGACCAAATGAGAAAAGTAAATGATATGACAGGGAGAGTGAGGTGATCCCAAGTAGTGCCTCAGTCTCTGCCTCCAGAAATGAGGAGCTTGAGATGTACAGGGCTGCTCCCCTTCCTCCTGAACGTTTCTTTAAAATCAAGGTTGAGACACTATCTTAATTCCATGTGATGATTTTTACCCTCAGGACCAAGACAAGAGGGGAGCAAAACATTCTGTCACATCTTATAAACATGGAATCAGAACAGAAAAGTTACAGGAGCCAGCGAATTATTAGCATCCCTTAAAGTTCTAACTCTAAATGCTAACCTGCAAGGCAACTCAGTATCTACAGACTGTTGCGTCATTTCTATCACCTACTACCTCTTAGGTGATCCTCATATTCCCTGATCTAGAAGAAATAAACAGGGCTCCATAATAAGACTTCAGAAATAAGCTTCTTGTGTTTCCTAGGATGATGCACCACTGCCTACTCTAAGAAGTAAAGATCCAGAGATTTACCATGCTTTCCTGAATCTTTGCACTGAAGTTGGTTGGTACCATGTCTCCTGATTTTCCTAAGCTGCCATTGTTGGGGAGTACAATTGTTTTCCCTCAAAGGTTTTGCTTCAAGCTAAAATAAGGTGATGTACAAAGGTGGACCCATTTCCTTGGGATTTCAGAAACAAGCAACAATCTCTATAGCACAAGAAATAATAGCAATACAACAGTAATTAACACTACCAGTCAGGCAACCTGAAGTGGTCAGTAACTATTAACACATCATCTCCCTTTGCTGCTAATGGTGAACCAGTGATTTTCAACAGTGGCCACTGCCAGGAGTCTTACTTTCTAGTTCTTATTCTGCCATTATTGGGGCAGAAAAAGGGGCAGGGAAAGGGGAAGTGTGTCTTTATGTTCTTAAACCTTTGATTATTTTTTAAAGACAAAAACACATTAAGTAAATAACAACTGCTAGAGGGGCCAGGAAGGACTGAGCAAGTTGCAAGTCTCTGTATCTGGAGAAGTCATTAAAGCAGAATCTGGAAAGAGACTAAAAACAGTCAAAGTAAAATATAAAAGGTTAACAGGGTAGTAAACTTTTTTTTTTTGGCCTATTGTGTCATTGAAATAGTATTTTTTTTATTGTAGTAAGAATACTTAACATGAAATCTACCCTATTAAACATTAAGCGCCCAATACTTAGACTGTAAACAATCTCCCTGCAATGCAGGAGACCCGGATTCAATCACTGGGTTGGGAAGATCTGCTGGAGAAGGGAATGGTTACCCACTCCAGTATTCTTGCCTGGAGAATTCCATGGACAGAGGAGCCTGGTGGGCTACAGTCCATGGGGTCACAAAGAGTTGGGTACAACTTAGTGACTAACACTTTCACTTATTTTTTACAGTATTATCTCCAGGCACAATGCGGTATAAAGCTCTAGGACTTATTTCTGTTTAACATGAAACTTTATACCTTGGAACAGCACCTTGCAAATGCTCCTTCAGCCCCTGGCAACCACCATTTCATTGCTTCTACGTGCTGGACCATTACAGATCCTTTCTATAAGTAGAATTATGCAATATATTTGTTCTGTGATGGACTTATGTCACTTAGCAAAATGAACTGAGCATTTTTAAAAAAGCCAAGTGAAATCTTAAGAAGTAGTTAACTAGCTAAGTTAACTAGCTAGTTAGTACAAGGTCTTAAAATGTTTGTTGATTATAAACTATTACAACAGAATACTCGCAGACTATTTAACACCCTCCTCCCGCAAAGACTTTCGACAGACAGATTGTGGCTAGCTAGGACTTGGTTAAGAGTTTTATGAAGCTGTTATAATCAGAGATCTTTGCATCACAACCTTTCATTATGTAGGTTCCTCCAATTTAAACTAATCATAAAAGTCAATAATTAAAGTAAGCATAAGAAAGTCATTTGCTAGAATGTCCCTCATAGGTTCATTTTTCACCTGCCAAGATTGAATTACCTCTTGTATATCACTAGGTGACAATAACAGGGAAGAAGCCAAGAGTGCATTTCAAATTAGAGGCTAAGAACTAACAAAGAGTATCTCACTAGCTCTAAAAGTTAGCTGAGGGCCACGAAGGCTAGCAGGGTTACATGTGCCAAGTACCCTATCTACAAGCAAAGTGAAAAACAAGTCAATGCAATGCTCGGTGATCACAGAAAACCATCATCTAAAATAAATGATGCTCAGCAGAGAAGAGAGGAAAGACCCTTCCTCAAAGTCTGTGCCTATTAACAGGCAATATTAACTTTAAAACAGGGTCAGTTTGGGATAGAGATGTAAATCTTGAGTACTTTTATATCTAAAAATATTGCAAAACACAAGACGGCTTCCAGTTTCCAGTGTGTCAGACACATAAAAGTAAACAGTAGCCATAAAACAGGAGCATTTTTTAAAAAGAAATTTCAGACGTCTGGAAATATTAAGTTGCACAATATGAAATGGCCATTTTTGTATATTAAAAGTCTGAACATCAAAAATTACACATGATTCCACCAAAGAAAAGGCAGGGCTTATTAATTTAATGTTAAGAATTAAAGTTTGAAGACCTGCTACAAGTCTTTGGTTTCATAAGGAGGTTTACTTCAGTGGGAGAATATTACTAAAGTAAGAAAAGGATTTTCAATATTCTGTGCTAAACATATATCTCAAATCACACAGAACTGGGGCCTGTCAGTATTTGCTTAAATAAGCCTAAGAATAAAGTTTTCCATGTATAACCAGCCCTTTTTCATTTTTGTCTAACATATGACATTCATCCCTAATAACATTTTCTATTCCCAATCAATTTCTCCATCCTCCTGGGGGAATGCTTGAATCCAGCTATTAATGGTAAAACTTTAGGTGCATGGACCTTCTGTGCCCACATACACCCCACTTCTCAATCTATTATTCACTGCTTTCTCCTACTCACTCCAGCCCTTCTCTACTGCTCTTTCTTTCAAACTTGGCACACTGACAGTCCCATCTGTCCGTGTCAGGCTCTCCCCACCCCCCTTCTTTTAATACACCAGTGATCTAATCTTTCTTGCCTAGAATGGGGGGATTCTGCTTAGCCCCAATCCCTCTGCCTTTCCCATACAGGTGAGTTCTGTTGTTCAAAGAATGCTTGACGGATTTTGTCATATAACTCTCCATTTCTGCCTTATTTAGACCTTGATCATTTGCTCAAAACCAATTTCACCTAGAAGGCATCAATAAACAGAATGTGAATGTTATAAATGAGGATAATTTTCTAGGGAGGAGTTGTACACACCTGCAACTTTAATATTAGAATAAAAAGGTTCACCTACACTGGCTAGATTTCCATGTGGATGGATATTTTCTTCCCAGTACACGATGTACTATGTTCTCTCTGGAAGTATTTCAGTGGTACTTTTTTTGTTTTGTCTTTTTTAAAAAAGGTTAACTTTCTGGACTCTGGGAAATGTACACAGGCACTGAGTGAACTCCATCACGTTTAGTATTAAGGAAGTAATTTTAAGAGGAAGGGGACCGCAATGCGCCTTCAACACTTTCAGGATGGAGACTTTCAGAAGAGTTTCGGGTACATGTCTGCCTCATTCTATCTGGCTGAATCCTTTTTCACTTCTGGTTCTGGAACCCTATGCCGCCAAAGGACTGACACACATAGATTATCTGATGTTCTACCGTTTCCAAAGACCCGGGCAGTACCACCCTCCGGCGTTTACATACCTGGAGTTTGCTATTTCCACTTTGGTTCTTGCCATGGCGGCTGCCCGTTGTGCGCCTTCGATCGCTCTGTCCACCTTCTCCCTAGTTTTTGTATTTCTTATTGGTATCAGCTGCTTCCTTATTCCACGGACCAGGATATTATTTTTGTATTTTCCCTCTTCCTTGGAGCCATCGGGAAAGACAGTGCAGCCGTAGCCGTGCCTCTTGTTATTTGCCCACTCGCCTTCGTACTTCATACCGTTGGAGCGCTCGCTGATGCCGAAGCCGGTGCGCTTGTCGTTCTTCCACTCACCCATGTAGATCTCCGTGGTGGTGGCGTCCACGTGGTCTTCCACGGGGCAGAAGTCACAGTCGACGTCGCCAAAGCTGATGGTGGAGTTGGCGTCGCTGGAGCTGATCCGGCTCATGGCTGCGTCGCTGCGGACCGAGCTGCGCTTGCTGGAGATGGACGACTTGGACTCGGACTTGCGCAGTTTCATGCTTCCCAGGAGGGAGCCCCGGCGGAAGAGGCCGCCCTTCTTCTTGCCCGAGAGCTCGGCGTCGGCGTGAAAGTTGAGCACGAAGCCGCCGCGGGTGCCGGCCGGGCTGTCGGCGGCGGCCGCGGCGTCGTGGAGCACGCTGCCGTTGCTCTGCTCGCTGCGCAGCGAGGCCAGCGACGTGCGCAGCGGCGAGCGGATCACCGTGGCCATGCCGTAGGGCACGCTCTGGCGCACGCCGTAGCCGTGCCGCATGCCGCCGGCCCACTGGCCCTGGTAGGTACCTTCGAGAGAGCGCAAGAGAGCACAGCGTGAGTGCGGGGCCGCAGATGGGCCGATGGGGGCGTGGGTGCGCACATGGAGAGCCCTGCGCGGGCCCGGGGACTCAAGGCCCAACCCCCCACACTGCCTAGTCAACTCTAAGCCATGCTTCGGAAATTCCCTTTGTGAATCCCCACCCTGAAGTGTTGTGTCTAGGCCGTTTCTGTAATTGTATATCAGCTTTGGGGATGTATCCCCCAAACGAGTGTACTGCTTACCTTTGGTAAAATTGAGAGGAAGCCAGAGGAAAATTTCCACTCTTAACCCTATGAAATTCATCTCAGAGCAAAGGTGTGCCTGACAGTGCCCATTAAAACTTTGTTGACACCATTTTTTCAATGAATATTATGCCTTCTCACGAATAGGATAATCTCTAATCTAAATCTACATAGGTTTTTCCGATAGGTGTTTGTTTGTTTGTTTGTTTTTCTTTTCACTGAAAACATTTTACAAAGCACTGACTTCTAATACAAGAGAGTGATCATTAGAAAACTTTTCTCCCCTTAAATTAACACATCAAAACCCCCTCTGAGGAAGGCAGTGCAATAGCAGACGAAGAAATGAGCTCTATTTGTGAGCTGTACTTTTACTAATCTAACTGAAAAATGAAAGACTTCAGGTCTGGCAGTTTGACATTCCAACAAGCTCAAAGACCTAAAATTATTAGTGATCTGAATGATTGGAACATGAGTTGTCAAACAAGTTTTCTTACATTTTCTTTCTACCACATTCATCATGTTCTTTTAGGGCAGGGAAAACTATTTAATATTCAGGATTATTATTTAGTTTTGGGTGAACCTTTTTAAGCTGAGACGGATTTGACAAATAGAATATATATTCTGAATAGAGTGAACCATTATGAAAAAACGGGCAATTTGTTTTAACATTTTGTACTTCCAAGTGAAAAGGTCAAGATCTGTCCCATATTTGCTAAATTTCTGCTTTCTTCTGGCCATTCTCCTCATGGTTTCCCTAGCTTCTGCCACTGTTCTATGAACCACATCATAAACCAGAAACATTCTGAGGCCAGGCATTACTTCATAGGAGAACACAAAATGTCCACACTCCTAGCTGTGTGTCCTGTGGTATGTAGATGTTTGATGACTTTATAACAAACAGCTGTGGTGGCTAAAAAGCATGCACTATTTATTTACCTTTGGGAAAACTAAGTTAAGGTCAGAGGGAAACTTCCATTCTTAACATTATGGAATTCATCTCAGAAGAAAGGTGTGTTTGACACTGTACATTAAAACTTTGTCATCACCAGATCATTTTTTCAATGAATATTATGCCTTCTCAGGAATAGGATAATCTCTAATTTAAAGCATTTGTTTTCAGAAGTTTTTCTATTAAGTAAATTAGCAAAGACATTTAAAAATTAACCTGGAGCAACTTCCTAAATCATTTTAGGAGGAACTGGATGTTAAGATTAGGAACTTAGAATTTTCTAAATTGAGTCCATTTCCTTTTAATTAAAGGCAAATTTTATATTAAACTAGCCCTCCAAAGAAGTTACATGGAAATTTTAAGACATAATTACTACTGTATTCTTTCTAACTCACAAATATTATAGAAAGTAAATCATAACTGTCTTGACTTCTTTCAGTTTTTGGTTATATAGAGTTACTTTGCAGTATACTTTTCATTTCAGATTGCCATGAAAAAAGTTCCATTGCATGGCATACATTTACTTTTAAAATACTTAGAAGTGCTGCTTACTGATTATTTCATGCACTTAAAAGTTAAAGCCATAGTGGCTCCCAAGTCAAAAGTTTTGACTAATTGCAAGACTACCATCTCCCTCTGTTCGTTCTGACATATTTTTGGTATATAAATAGACAGTAGCAGGGTGACAATGACATATTGGGTTGGTCAAAAAGTTCATTCGGGTTCTTCCCCTATATATCTGACAAAAAGCCCAAACGAACTTTTTGGCCAATCCAATACAAAGGGGGTCTGGTACTGTGAATGTCCTACTCTGGGTAGGTCTTAACATCTTAACCTGACATCTTAGAACTTTTGAGGAGGTGGGTGGGCCATGACTTTCCCAAAAGGATAAACCCCAGAGGATAAGACACTCAAATACAACATTTCAGATGAAGAAGCTTTCTACTCAGTATTAGCCATCTCCAAACACCACCACTGTAACCCAGAAGGAAACTGAAATTATTAGAAAATTGCAACTGATTTTCCCTTTGCCTAGATAAAAATTCAAGTTCTAAAAGTTATACAACCTGACTTACATGCACTAACACAAGCCACCTTATTTTAAAATATTTTGTTTAAATAAACAAGGAACACTATAATCATTCTCCTCTAACTTTTCTACAGGTTAATTTTGCTAGAACAACTTCCAAACATACTGTTTGATATCAAGAAGTAGTTACACTTTTAAAACACAACCACACTATCTTAGGAAATGTTTAACACTAAGCAGAAATGAACTACTAGTTTCCTTAATCTGCTGTCTCCAAAATAAGACTAGTATTTAGAATTTCCAAACACACATTGCTTGAAAATCTAAGTGGTTTAAGGCAACAGCGATAACTAGAAAGTTTAGGTTGTTGCTTGACTGTAGTAGCAGAGAAGGCAGAACAATGGGATTGCCTATATTCCCATCTTAACCCTGTTGAGAAACAGTACATGGAAGAATTCCTCCATAGAATTGCTAGAAACTAATTTACAGTCAAAGTGTTAGTGATTCATCTGAAATTTAAAGTAGGTTTAGTTTAGTCAGTGAACTTAAGTGGGGGAAAAGGGCCTCTTTTTCCTTACGAAGCAGGTGGGTTCCACCTGCTCCCTGCTGCTCAAAGTTCTAATTAGTTCCTCTCACTTTCTTACACATGGATGCATAGTTCATAAGTTTAAAAAATATTTTTATGGATGATCTATGACTTTTCATCTGGGAACTGATTTTCTAGATACAGCCATTTTCACTAAATAAGTTTGTAGTGGAAGACTTCCAATTCAGAGAGAATTCCAGTCAAATTTAGATTTAATGTGCCAAATTTAAATCTACATGCTATGAATGAAAATGTGCATGGACAGGAATGCATATAATTAACACAACAATGTGTCTTTCTAGATATATTCTAATAGTTTCATGACAGGTGAAAAAACGAACCACAGCAGGATCTGAATTTTTAGCGAATATTCTGGGCACCTAGACTTGGATTTTGGGAACACTGTACTAACTATTCTTCCTTAATGTTCAGGGGGTTCTATTTCAGCAACACTTCATACTCAGATCACTAGTAAAATAAACCAAGTGATAGTTGTCAATGGAATTACAACTTCCTTCCTCCTGAGTTAAACGTCACCACAAAATACATGCAATCAGATTTTCTTAAGTCTGACAGAGGCTGCTAGGGATGGACTTGTAGTGGTGCAGAGGCAAGAAGTAAAGCTTGTGGAAGTGATCTGTCTTATTGTGGCCAAAATCTTTGCAGGAAATAAGTTATAGCAATACACTTCCACTTAGAATCCCATTTTATGATTCAGGACTTTCTAATTAACTGATTGACATATGAAAGAAAGTAACAGTAAGAATTCAATAATGATTTTTAGGAGTTCCCCCCTTTCCTAATTGGTCGCATACTTGTTTGTTTTGGTAGAAAAAGAAAACAGCAGTCCTGTGGTAATGCCAAATTTTGAGGTTTTTAAAAAATTCTTTTAAAAGTTAGTTTTAAAACAGGAGGCCAATTATCCATAGTCACCCTAGACACTTATTCGAGCTTCTGCAACACATAAACAGAAGACCTCTACTGTGCTATATATATATTTATTGCTAGGTATAATGAATACCCTAAATCAAGAGATTTTGTTTAATGAGTAGTAACTTTAAAAGAAGACTCATTTATTTTTAGCCTTCCAAATACTGAAGTAAAAGAACTATCCACCACCTTCTTGAAAGGTTGTAAACTAATGCACACGTTTGAAAGATAAGATTTGCATTCCACTTTTGAGCATGGAATTTAGTTATATTGTAGACCAGGGCCTCTGATAAAATCCAGTCACAAGCTAACACATTTATACGGGTGTCAACTAAGGTGCTCTGTGCCCATTGAGAACATTTAAGGGCCCTAATTTAACTACTGTGGAACTTGAAACTCATACAGCCCATACACAATTATTAGAGACAGTCCCCCCCCACTCCACTTTTAATCCATGAGAACTATATCCTTTATTTATACTGTAGGACGAAAAGATGTCCTTTTTAGCCAATCCTACCATGCTGCCGGTTTGTATTTGAAACATGGCCCAAGTGTTCTGAGTAAGTGAAGTGTACAAATTGTTTAAGCTTTTATATAAGCAGTTGCCTGACTGGGGTTGCACTGGGCTGGACAAACTTTTAATTGGACCCCTTTAATATCCTCCAACTCTGAGCTGCAGAATTCCGAAATGTGACAACCCTTTTCAATTATGATTATTATCAGAAAATGTGTTTTGCCAAAGCATACGCCATTTGCCCTTCTCAGTTTATTACACAAGTAAATTCATCAGGTTTTGACACCTGTATCAATAATATATACTTTTCCTGGTTGGGGAAAAAAGTGTAGGGGGGGGCTCTCCCCTATTGTATACAAAATTTCTTTTGCAAATATTAGTAAATATTAAAATTAGATGAATTTTGCTCACAGCCAGCATACGGTTTTCCATCACATACCTTAGGGCAAACCGGCGATTCCCTACTGCTATTCTCAGGAGTGAAGTAGCTGTTAATTTAGCTATTATAGGAATACACCTTTCAATTGTATTTTTTAAAACATAGACTTCACTGTTCGTTTCTAAAATGTTTTCCTAGTAATTTTTCCAGATATCTCCAGATCAACAATGATTACCTTCTTTTGATAGAAAACCGATACTTTAAGAAAGCGAAGGAATAGCAGAAAGAAAACCCCGCATTCTTTGAACCCCACCTGCATCAGGTGGCCTCTCCACTCCCATAACTACGATTACTTTCCAAATGCAGCTCCGATAAGGAACAATTCCCCAACATCCCAGTTCTGGGGTTCTGGCTTCTATCTTTAGGCCACTAGAGGACCAGAGGCGAAATACGACTCCACGTGAAACCAATCCCGGGAGCTGTGCGCCGCGACCGCCAGCCTCCAAGCCCAGCGCGCTCGCTCTCACTCCACGGGAGTGGCGATTTCAAACCCGGCCGGGAGAGGGAGGGATCAGGAACGTAATGTGACGGGCTCAAGTGACAGCGTCCTCTTCCCAGTCCAGCCCTCTCGGGCGCGCTCCCTCCCGGGGGCAGCGCGGCGCTGGCGCCGGCCAGGTGTCTTCACGCCTTGTTCCCCTGGGTGTGGACACACCACCCGCCCCCAGAACCGGGTCAGATCCAACCCCCAGCGCACCCGCCGCGTCCTAACGCCCCCTCCCAGGGAGAGTGGCCGCGGGAGGAGGGTAGGAGGCTCCCCCAGGTGTTTTGGCGGGTTTCCGGACACGTGCGCCTCTCGTCCTCCCCGCGGCCCCGCAGTCAGGGGCAAAGCCCTCCCCCAGCGCCCAGCTCGCGGGGCAGCCGAGCCGCCAGCGACGCAGCTCACCTCCGTCCCCGTAGGTCTCCACGCCGTACCCGTCCTGCAGCCCGTTACTCCAGGTCCCCTCGTAGCGGGCGGGGGTGCACAGGCTCTGCCGGACCCCGTAGCGCCCCTTGAAGCCATGTGACCACTCCCCCCGGTACATCCACTTGCCCTTCGTCTCCACCCCCAGCCCGTGCCGCTTGCCCTGCGCCCAGTAGCCCTGGTAGGTGTTTCCGCTGGGCCAGGTGTAGCCTCCGACCACCTCGAAGCCATGAGACCAGGAGCCCGAGTACTCGCCCTGGCCCTTGGGCCCCGTGCAGATGCCATGCCCGTGCGCCTTGCCCTCCTCCCAGCCGCCGCAGTAAGTGCCGCCATCGTCGAAGTCGAACCTTCCGCCCGTCATTCGGGGGGCAGCCCCGGCGCGCTCCCCGCGGGGGCACGGACGCGGGCAGAGCTGGGCACGGCAGGGTGTAGCTCGGGGGTGGGGGCCCGGCGGGCGAGCTCACGACAGCGCCCCGGGCAGCTCGTGCCGCCGCTCGGCTCCAGTCCGACGCCGCCCCCGTCCTCCCCTCTTCTTTCGTCGCCGCCACCGCCGCCTTCCTCCTCCAACTCCTCCTCCTCCTCCTCCTTCGCCGCCGCCGCCGCCGCCCGGGGCCAGCGCCGAGCGCGAGAGGACAGCCCGGGCTCCGGAGCGGACCTTCAGCTGCTCCTGCCCGCCCACGTGAGCCGGGCGCCGCCCCGTGCCCGCCCCTCTTCCCCTCCCCAGGCGCCGAGGCCCGGCCCCGCGGCGCTCCCCTCCCGTGCCAGCTCCCCCCCGCCCCCGGCCCTGCCCCCAGCCCGGGAGCCACCGCTTCCCCGGCGGGCGGGCAGGGGGACGTGGGGACCGCCCGGCGCGGCCGTGCGGCGTAGCGGGATGCGGGTGGGCGGCGAGTGTGCCCAGGGGCGCGCGAGTGCCCGCCTGCCTGGAGACCGAGGCGCGGGCGTGGAGGGCGGCGGAGGCTCCGGTGTGTGTGTGTGTGGGTGTGCGTTTGGGGTTTATCACCGTGCTGGAGCGCCTAGAAGTGCGGCCACGTGTGAGTGGAGGGAGAAAACTCCGAGGCGCGTTTGTCTGCAAGGGCTTTTCGTAGTTGCCTGTTTTCCGGCATTCCAACTTGTGTATCGTGGCGTTTGTCATGCTCAGCTGTCACCGTGAATTAACATCCCCCGGATAGATGGTTGCATGTGAAAGAAGTCTGCGACAGCCTAGATATAATTGTGCAGAATGTTCTTTTACACCTACCCGTCTTGAAACACATGTGTTTGCATTTCTTTAATGAAGATCGGGGGGAGGGCAGTGCAGTTTGAAAAAGCACAAAATACATGGGCTCGGTTTTTTGGTTTCTAATAATAAAGAGGATGTCTTTAATCTCTCTTTGTAGGGATTTAGGTATTCGCGTCCACCTCAGAGCCTGCTCCCTCTGAAGTCTTCTGTATTCTTCTAACAACCCTAGAAATTCTTCAACCCGGAGCTGTGTACTCAACAGGCAGACGGCTCAGCCTGTGTATGTTGTCTAAGTGTCTGGAATGTACACCTGGTTCCTCTCCACTGGCACCCACAATTTAAGAAAGTAAATAGACGCTTTCAAGGAGGAACATGGTAAGTAAAACACTGCTCTAAACTTACAAAGTCTGTGACCTACAAAACCGGGGACAGGTGTCAGCTGGTCTACTTTCCAGCTACAACACTGCTTGGTTGAATTCACTGTACACAACTCTTTTAAACCTCTATTTCATCATCATCCAAATGGGAATGTCAAGATTTACCTTTCACTTTCTCTCTAAGTAATAACTGAATTTATTGTGAGGGCAGTGTCAAGCCAAACATGAGAGATTTGTTAATAGGCGAGTTGAAACGTCTGTATTGCCTCTGGGTAAAAGCAGGCACTGGTTTCAACCTCACCCTTAAAATCCCCATAGGAGATGTCTCTCTGTGGTGCATCAGTTCAGTTCAGCGTAGCCAGGGTCTTAGGTTGGCCTTTCAAGGACAGTATTTATGGTCTCCCTTAGACTTAGAGGCTTTTGCATGACAGAGTAAGCACCAGAAGCTGCCAACGGTTCTCTCACTAGGTTCTGATAATCAGATAAAAATATAAGGACAGGTGTCAGAGAAGGCAGCAAGGAAAAAAGGAATCTAAACCGCACAGAAAAGGAACTGAAACTGACCTTGATTGGCTCTAGCTCAGGACTGGAGCTGGCCTTTCCTGCTTATCTGGCTGAAATAGTGAAAGAAAAATCTCAGTTTACACAGAACCAAATCACCAAAGAGGATTAGAAACCCTCATCCATGGCGCTGCCTACAGAGTTGCCAGGAATAGTGCTTACCCTAGTGGCCTGAAATAATTACGCACCTTGCTCAGCATCTTGTCCCCGGACTGGGGATTGATTTAGGCCACTGGGAAAATGAGGGCCCAGGATTTCGAAGCTGAACCATAATTCCATTTTTCTGTTGCAGGGCACACCAGGATCAGGAGCTACTGTAGACATTTCCATCTATTTTGGGGTTCTGTTTGATATGAGAAACTGTTATTGCTCAGGTCAATATACTTTTTTTTCCCCCTCATTTTTGAACTGGCTCTCTTTGTAGAGCAACCTTTGTTTCTTTCCTTTTTTGATTTTTTACCCACTCGTGTGTTAGGATCTACATACATGAATATTTGAGGTTTACACTTTTGTTTGCAAGCAGGGTAGAATCATTTAATACTGTGTGTGTGTTTGCATGTATGCACTCAGTTGTGTCCGACTTTTGCGACCCCATGGACTATAGCCCATCAGGCTCCTCTGTCGATGGGATTTCCCAGCAAGAATACTGGAGTGGGTTGCCCTTTCCTTCTCCAGGGGATCTTCCTGACCCAGGGATCGAACCCGCATCTCTTGCGTGTCTGGCATTGGCAGGCAGATTCTTTACCACTGTGCCACCTACTCTTCCTGATTAGCTCTCAGGCAGATGATGAATTTTCTGAAATATACAGCACAGAGTGAGTTTCTGGCTAATAGACATGAGTGAAGTCCATCTATGGTAGATGGACAAAGGGTGGTGGTATGGACACATCCTGGGAGAATATGGAGATTTGAGGATGACAAAAGATATGACCATTTAGCTCTTAATCTCTTCCTCTTGCTATCCCTAATAGATGTCTTCCTTGGAAAGACCCTTCATTAAAAGAAAGACTTCAGCACCAGATGTCTGCTATTAAATTTCAACTAATCAGTCCTAACTCGACTCTGCCACTGACTCTCTTCATGGGTGAAAATTAGTATCTAATTTTTGGTAGCTCACTGAGCAGTTTTTGGCAAAGTAACCACTCAAGCCATGCTTCCATTTGCCTGCTATTGTCCTGGTGGGATGTTTCTCCAGTCTCACTGATGTGTTCATTAATGTCAGTGTTCACGTTCAATGGTGGTGATTGGAGAAGACAGGGAACAAGAACCAGGAAGAAGAAGAGGCGCTGACAGTGATGGCCCCGCTCATAGGAGCAGTAGAATAATGCTGCAGTTTACTAGCTGGGGTTAGTAATGTCCTCATTTTCCCTCTCACTCTGAATCTTTGCCCTGGATAAGGGGGAGTTGAATTTAGCTTTAAGAAGGGATTAGTAAGAAGAGAATGTGAATGTTGGTTTGACAGGTGGGGTGGGGGAGGCCACTAAAGCCCAGGGGCCAACAGCCATGCTAGCACTTGCCTTTCCTCCATGTTCAAAACCCAGCACTAGTAGGTTTCCATTCTAAAAAAACTTATAGCAAAAAGTAAGCCATTTGAGTGTGAATGTTACTAACAATGTGGTGGTGAGGATATTTGGCTTAGAATTTTATCTTTTTTTTCAAGCTGAGGCTGTGTTTAAAATTTCATCGGTGATTTCCCTTTATTTACACATTAGAATTATTGAGAATTTTTAATAAAACTACAAACGACAGAAAGCTAACCTGAAGGTGTATGTTGTCTAAAGTGTGTTTATTGATTGAAAATGTAAGACAGCAAATAGAATTAAAATTGCTTGATTTATAAGTCGAAGCTAGTATTACTACTGTAATATATAGGATGGATAAACAAGTTCCTACTGTATAGCACAGGGACCTATACTCAAGATCCTGTGATAAACCATAATGGAAAAGAATATGAAAAAGAATATATATATATATGTATAATGGAATCTCTTTGCTGTACAGCAGAAATTAACACAACATTGTTATTTGTAAATCAACTATACTTCAATAAAATAGAGGACTGCATGCATGCTCAGTTGCTGGAAGTCGTGTCTTGACTCTTGAGACGTAATGGACTGTAGCCCACAAGACTCCTCTGTCCATGGGATTCTCCATGCAAGAATAGTGGACTGGGTTGCCATGCCCTTCTCAAAATAGAGGATTACTAGCATGTTTATAATAAAGCATTTGTGAAAATTTAAGAAATTTTCCCACAGTAAATGCTAAAGTTAAGAAATGTAGCCAGAAACTTTGTAGACAGCATGAAGTCAGAAGAGGAAGCAAATTACAAAATTAATGATTTTTAAAACTTTGAAGGAAATTATATTATGCTAGATTAGGTACTAAATTCTTTACATGCATTAATTAATTTAAATCTCATAATAACCCATTGGTTAGTACTAGTATTATTACCATTTTACAGAAGAAAATCTGGAGAAGGGAATGGCTTCCCACTCCAGTATTCTTGCCTGCAGAGTCCCATGAAGAGAGGAGCCTGGCAGGTTACAGTCCATGGGGTCGCAAAGAGTCAGACACGACTGAGCAACTAACATGACGACAGAAGAAAATAAAGTTTAAGGACAATTTTGTGCCCGGGATCGGTCGAGGTAGAAATGGTTGAGCTGGAATTTAAATCTGTCTGACTCTATTACCAGTCTTTACTGGCGTGTGGCTGAGAGCTTCCAAATGGGGGAGGAGGCAGATATGTGGAGACCGTAAGGGGTGGTAAAGATGACCTTTTTATTTTATAGAACAGCTACCTGGATAATAGTGATGCTGCTATCTAGAATTAAACAAATGGTGGAAGAAGAGTAAATTATAGAGGTTGGGAAGATAGGTTCATATCGGAACAGATGATCCAGAAATATATCTTAGAGATGTTCAGTAGGCAGTTGTTAATACAGGTCAAGAACTAAAAGTAAATTAGTCAATAAGTAAATATAGTTTTCCTCAGTATCTGTGGAATATTGGTTCCAGAACCACCCCTCTCAATAACAAAATCCACAGTGTTCAAGTCCCATATATAAAATGGCACCGTATTTGTATATAACCTATGCCTCTCCTCCCATATTCTTTAAATCCTATCTAGATTTACTTATAATCACCAATATAATTCAAATTCTATATAAATAGCGGCCAGCATGTGGCAGATTGAAACTTTACTTCATGAAACTTTCTGGAATTTTTTTTTCCCAAATATTTTTGATCTGTGATTGGTGGAATCTGTGGGTGTTGAGTTTCATACAGCATAAGGAGGGCCAACTATAATCTGTGAGCTCTTTTTCTGAAAGTTGTTTTTCAGTAGCCCCTCCTTTTGAGACTTGTACTATTCATGTTAGCCCGCTCTTTAGGAAGCCAGAAATTTGCTCTGTGCTGTATATTTCAGAAAATCCATCTTCTCTAGATCAGTCTCCTTGTTCATCCAGGACCAGTGGCTTATCTGCTATTCCCCCACCTCCTGTCACTTCCATTGTCCCAGGCTACCTCAACCTGGCCTCACCACCCATCGCCTTTTTCAGCATCATGGCCTTTATCTTAAAGCCCTTGCACACAGCCTGGGTTGTCCTCTGATTCAGACATAGGTCAGTGCTGAAGCCTAGAACTTGACAATCTGACTCGTTGAAAAGGCTCGCTGGTCTTTTCCATTCACTGAACAAGCATGGACTCTTAGTAAAGTCTTCACTCCTTTGATGCCCTTCATGCCTTCCTGGCCCTTCCCTGTCCTGCCTGAAGAACCCTACTGCATCTTTTCCACTGCATTTTCCTTTCCATAGTGACCTTCTGGTTCATCCGCCTGCCCAGCCCTCAAGCCTAAATCAGTTTCTCCTCCCCTGCTGATAGGAAGCCCCTTCTGGGAATAATTACAACATTTACCAGTTGCCATTGCAAATCATGGGTGGCAAACCTCAGACCAACCCCTCCACACCGCATGGCAGATCACTTCCCAGGAAACTTGTAGAAGCCCATTACTGTCTTCAAGCCCTTCTCAGCCCCAGTTCTTTCCTATTTGTCTTCTTCCTCCTGGAGAAAAAGTGGTAACCCATGGGAACACCTTTCCTCTCTTAAACCTTCCACTGGTTCTCATTTTCTTCCTTTCACCACCACCTCATCCCAGAGGTGAAGATGTCCTTTTTCCTCTCCAAGTTTTGGGTCAATTTCTTCTCTTTTGAATATACTTTAATTTCTTTCCTTCCACCCAACAGAGGTACTCGTATGTCTGCCATGTTAAGACAGCCCTTATTTCCCAGTTCTGCTTTCACCTCGACTCCTGTCCTCAAAACTGCACACCTCCTTGAATGAGTAGGTTACATTCAAGTCTTTCCTCCCCACCTCTCCTCACACCAGTTGATGTGGGTTTTATGCCCACCAGTCTAGGGCAGCTTGTTCAGCCATTAGTGAGTCACTCAATCATGTCTGACTCTATGACCCCATGGACCATAACCCACCAGGCTCCTCTGTCTATAGAATTCTCCAGGCAAGAATCCTGGAGTAGGTTGCCATTATTTTCTACAGGGTATCTTCCCAACCCAGGGATTGAACTCACTGCAGGTGAATTCTTTTCTGTCTGAGCCATTTAGGGACCTCCCAGTTGACAGCTACGATGGCATCTCTTCAATTCTTCTGCTAGGAGTGGCAGCTGCGAATTTGATACTGGTGAACACTTACCTCCCTCGGCTTCTGTACAACCCACATCTCTTAGCTTATCTCTGTTCTCCCACCCCCTGTCCTCCCACTTCAGCTGTCTCATTCCCTGTGTGTTTTGCTTCTGATTCCTTTCTAGTCTCCTTAGGCTATCTTTTGTGTCCAAAACATTAGCTTCACGGTGTCCAAATTTTGTGTAATTACTGGATACTTGTTGGCTTATTTTATACAACTAGGCAATCCTGCCCTAGGGGCTAAGAGTCTAATTTAGAAGTAGTCTTATTCTGATATAAAAACATCAGCTGAGCCTTATTTAAGTCTCAAGGGCAGTTCTTCAGTTCTTCCTATGATTTGTCCCTTGTGGTCTCTGCCTGTTTTTCCTAGTGGGCAGAGGTCCACTGGACTTAGACAGCATATGTGTCCAATGACAAGGCTCACAGAGGGTTCAGGAAAGGTCTAACAATGAAAAAGGTAATGACAAATTAAAGAGAGACTTAAAATGGATAGCAGGCTTCCCTGGTGGCTTAGATGGTAAAGAATCTACCTGCAATGCAGGAGACCTGGGTTCGATCCCTGGATCTGAAAGATCCCCTGGAGAAGGAAACTGAAGGTGATTTAAAGCAATGGAAAGTTTTCCTATACTCTTGGATTGAAGAATTAATATTGTTAAAATGGCCACACTACCCAAAGCAGTCTACAGATTTAATGTGATCCCTATTAAATTACCCATGATATTTTTCACAGAACCAGAACAAATAATCATAAATTTTATATGGAATCACAAAAGACCCAGAATCGCCAAAGCAATCCTTGGCGGGGAGGGAAGCTGGAGGCATAACCCTCCCAGATTTCAGACAACACCTTAAAGCTACAGTAATCAAAGTGGCATGGAATTGGCACAGAAACAGACATCTGGGTCAGTGGAACAGAATAGAGAGCCCAGAAATAAACCCAGACACCTAGGTCAATCTTTGACAAAGGAGGCAAGAGTATATAGTGGAGAAAAGACAGTCTCTTTAGCAAGTGGTGTTGGAAAAGCTAGATAGTCACATGTAAATCAGTGAAGTTGAAACACTTCCTTACACAGTATACAAAAATAAACTCAAAATGGCTTAAAGACTTAAATATAAAAGAAGGACACCCTAAAACTCTTAGAACATAGGCAAAACATTCTCTGACGTTAAGTTGTAGCAATGTTTTCTTAGGTCAGTCTTCCATAGCAATAGAAATAAAAGCAAAAACAAACAGATGGAACTGAATCAAACTTAAAAGCATTTTCACACAAAGGAAACCATAAACAAAATGAAAAGACAACCTATGTACGAGGAGAAAATATTTGCAAATAATGCCATCGACAAGGGCTTACTTTCCAAAATATACAAATAGTTCATACAACTCAATAACAGAAACCCGAACAGCCCAATCAAAATGGTCAGAAGATCTAAATAGACATTTCTTCAAGGAAGACGTACAGATGACTATTAGGCACATGAAAAGCTGCCCACATCACTAATTATTAGAGAAATGCAAATCAAAACCACAATGAGGTATCACCTTACAGTGGTCAGAATGGCCATCATTAAAAAGTCCACAAACAATAAAAATGCTGAAGAGGGTGTGGAGAAAAGCCCTCATACACTGTTGGTGGGAATGTAAATTGGTGCAGTCACTATGGAGAAAGGAATGGAGTTTCTTTAGAAAACTAAAAATAGAGTTACTATATGATCCACCAGTCCCACTCCTAGGTATATATCTGAACAAAACCCTAATTTGAAAAGATACATGTACCTCAATGTTCATAGCAGCACTTTTTACAATAGTCAAGACATGGAAGCAACCTAAATGTCCATCAACAGATGAATGGGTAAAGATGCATTACGTATATACAGTGGACTAATACTCAGCCATAAAAGAGAATGAAATAATGCCATTTGCAGCAGCATGGATGGACCTAGGGATTATCATACTAAATGAAGTAAATCAGACATAAAAAGGCAAATATATCATTTGTATGTGGTATCTAAAATATGATACTAATGAACTTATTTACAAAACAGAAACCAGGCTTGCTGCTCCTGCTGCTAAGTCACTTCAGTCGTGTCCGACTCTGTGTGACCCCACAGACGGCAGCCCACCAGGCTCCCCCGTCCCTGGGACTCTCCAGGCAAGAACACTGGAGTGGGTTGCCATTTCCTTCTCCAATGCATGAAAGTGAAAAGTGAAAGTGAAGTCGCTCAGTTGTGTCTGACTCTTCGTGACGCCATGGACTGCAGCCCACCAGGCTCCTCCATCCGTGGGATTTTCCAGGCAAAATATGATACTAATGAACTTATTTACAAAACAGAAACCAGGCTTACAGACATAGAAAACAAACCTCCCAAAGGGGGAGGGGTAAATTAGGAGTCTGGCATTGGCAGGTACAAACTGCTATACATAAAATAGATAAACAACAGGGTCCTACCATAAAGCACAGGGAACTATGTTCAATATCTGAAAATAACCTATAATGAAGAAGAATATGAGAAAGAATGTATATACGTATAACTGAATAACTCTGCTGTACGCCAGAATCTAACATAGCATTATACATCAACTATGCTGCAATTTAAAAAATTATTAACAAAGAAGGGAGGTGAACAATGTTGCTGAAAGCACAACTAAGGAGTAAGTAGTTGCCAAGTGACTGCTCGTTGAAGGAGAGAAAAACACAAAATCCATTATTAGACAGGAAAGAGGTATATAATATAATTGGGGAATGAATGGTTCCAAGAGATCTGAGATGGGATTCGAAACAATGGCCCATAATAGAAGAGGCAGCCCTCTGACTGAGTGCCACTGGGGAATGCCGCATCCTTGCCAAGTGCTGCAGTCCAAGCCCACATACCACCTTGGCACGCACACCTCAGAGACCTGGTGGATTCTTCAGATACTGACTGCATTCCAGATAAAGCTTCAATTCCTCTTCCTTGCCTTAAACACATTCTAGAATGTTTGTCATCGCTTACATCTCACTTATTATTTTCATATGGCAAACACTTTTTAAAGCTTACTCAGAAGGAGGAACACTCCAGGGGGTGGCCTTGGGGGCGCACAGCTCAGATCTCCCTCCCAGAGAACCTGCAGCTCAGAGGGAACATGGCAGACAGCCTTCAGCTGCTGTGAGTTCAGATCTGCTGTGGTGTTCACACCAAGTCCATGCTCTGCCTGGGACATCCCCTTCAATGTAAAGGCAGGGCTTCCCTGGTGGTTCAATGGTGAAGAATCCACTTGCCAGGGTGGGAGACACCAGTTCCATCCCTGATCTGGGAAGATCCCACGTGCTGCAGAGCAATTAAGCCGGTGTGCCACACCTACTGAGCCTGTGCTCTAGAGCCTGGGAACTGCAACTACTGAGTCCATGTGCTGCCTACTGAGCTGGTGCACGTAGAACCTGAGCTCTGCAACAAGGGAAGCCACCACAATGAAAAGCTGTCTACTGCAGCTGGGGAGTAGTCCCCATTCTCTGCAACTAGAGGAAAGCGTGCACAACAACAATGACCCAGCACAGCCAAAAATAAATAAATATATAAAAAGTAAAAGGCAAATGGCTGGATCTCATAAACTCTGATCTATAACTCCCCCCTGACCCTGGCCCACCCCCCAAAAAAAGACAGGAAAAAAATAAAGCAGAGCACCTGGTAGGCCTCTTGGATTCTGGGAGCAATACCACACTTAGAAACAGCTCCAGTCTACATGCTGAATGACATGGAACGAAGGCTGCCAGCTTTGAGAGGGCTCAGAGCAGGAAAGCGTTTTGCAGGAGGCTGGGGCTCTGGTACTAGCAGCCCTTCCTCTTGGGCCATATCATCAGGCAGATCCTTTGGTGTTAGTGTTTGGTGTAGGTGGTGAGAAAAGATGCAATGTGAAGACTGTGGTAAGGCCCAGTGGAGGGATCACAATGCAGGGCTCTGGAGTGCTGACACAAGGCCATAGAATCTGCAGAAGAGAATTATAGAATTTTTGAGAAACAGTTACTTGACTTTAGCAAAAAAAAAAAAAAAAAGGAATGCTTGACCGTGGGATACCAAGTGACTATTACTTTAGAATTTCCCACTGTGAGCTGGGTCCTGCTAAGACAAAGTTGGATGAAACCATAGCACACATAAAGGGTAATGGTGACCTACACAAAAATACCTGAACAATATGAAGATGGACAAATCCAGTTGCCATCTGTTGTAAGATGAACGTGGTATATCCAAGATCAAGATGAGCAGAACCAAAGGACACAAGAAAGCTGCAAGAACAGGTTGCCCAGAGCCCCATGTGGCCCTAGGATTGCACTAACATTCCTTACCCACCATCACCTATGGGAAAACTAGGGTTCCATTTGACCAGTTGAAGGAGGAAGAGAAGCCACACTTGGTTTATCAATGGACAGGCTATTATGTGGATAAAGCTGAAAATGAATGAAGGCTGCATTATAGCTCCACTCAGGAGGGGTCTTGAGAGTATTCAGAGAGGGAAAATCTTTGCAAGGGACAGAGCCGTGAGTGCTGAACCTGGTCATCTATTTTATGGGAAAGGAAAAGTGGCCTGAGGTGGGGAACATATGTAGATTTTAAGCAATGGCCAACAACCTGGCCATCTGGTCAGAGGTCTGTGAGGGAAAGGACTGGAAGGTGGTAGAGCAGACATGTGGATGAACATGTGGGAATGGGCCCTGAGTGTGAAGAATTTTGCGCTACATGTCAATGGCCTTCATGAAAGGGACACTGAGAACCCAGGACTCTCCAGCCAATAGCTGAGCACAGTGGGACTGCTTGAGCTGGACCATTCCTTCTCAACACAGGCCTCCTCTGCCAGGCTTATATTTTCTGTGCTCCCCACTGACCTGGCTGAAATGTTCCCCACTGACATTGACCTGGCCAAGCTACACAGCAGTCTGAATTCTCCCTACTAAATCCTGCTTTCTTCCCTCTTTCCTTTCATAGGTTTCAGACCTGTGTTGTGACCCAAAGACTCTGCCCACCTACTCCTGATTCCTTTGGTCTTATCCCTCACATGTGTTCACTTCAGTATATCTCTTGTGTGTCTAATTCCATCCTGACATCTGCTTGTTGAAGGATCTAAACTGATACACCCAGTGATCTTTCAAAAATAAGCACATACATAAACATGTTTATGTTTACAGGTGGGCGCCATGGTCAAAGAGAGATGAAAGTCTGCTGTATTATTTGAAAAGGTACATGCACCCCTATGTACCTTTAGTGCTATTCACAAGAGCCAAAATATTAAACAACCTAAATGTCCGTCAACAGATGCATTCATAAAGAAGATGTGGTACATATACACAATGGAATACTACTTAGTCATAAAAAGAATGAAATAATGCCATTTGCACCAACATAGATACAACTAGAGATTATCGTACTAAGTCTGAGAAAGCCAGATACCATATGATATCATGTATATGTGGAATCTAAAATATGTCTACCAAACAGAAACAGACTCATAGAGAATAGACTTACGGCTGTCAAGGGAAAGATGATGTAGGGGAGAGGATGGGTTGGGAATTTGGGATTGGTAGGAGCAAACTCAACAACAAGGTCCTAATGTATAGCATAGGGAAATATATTCAATATCCTGAGATAAACCATAATGGAAAAGAATATGAACAAATAATGTATAGGTTTGTATAACTGACTCATTTTGTAGTTTAGAAGAGATTGGCACAACACTGTAAATCAACTATACTTCAATAAAAATAAAAATAAAAAAGTCTGCTTTAGAACTTAACAAAATTGAATTGAAAATCAGATTTTTATGGGTTCTTAAGAAAGAATGAAGAAGCTCTCTGTGTATTTATATGGAAAAATCCCCAAGATCTATTAAGTGGGTAAAAGCAATATACAGAATAATGTATGTAACCTGTTGAATTTTTCTGCATGTGTATCTGTGTAAAAAGCTGTAGAGGAGGATGGGCAGGGGGAGAACCCTCTAAAGATACAAATCAAACTAAAGGGGATGGGAATGGCCATGCTCATTAAATAATATTTTCATTTGTTTTTTTCTTGCACCTTGAAATTGTGCTACCTGTTAATAACTACACTGAAATGTCAGTCTTCAACATTTTTGCATGTTACTATTTTAAAAAGTCAATCCTTTATATGTTATTGAACATAACTTCCCATTGGCATATGAAATAGTAACCTATATACAGCAGTGAGTGGACCTGATAAACCTAGAAAGAAGAAAGAAAGATAGTGCTAAGTTGTGTCTGACTCTTGGGATCCCATGAGCTGAAGCCTGCCAGGCTCCTCTACCCATGGGATTCTCCAGGCAAGAATACTGGAGTGGGTTGCCATTTCCTTCTCCAGGGGAACTTCCTGACCCAGGAATTGAACTCAGGTCTCCCACATTGCAGGCAGATTCTTTACCAGCTGAGTTACATGGGGACCTGATAAACTTACGGACTCTAAAACTTAGTCTCCCAGATGGTAAAAGACTGCGTGATCCAGATGGCTGGAGCAATTTCTGACTCGCCAACTGATGGAATGATTCATAGCTTCTCTGTGTGAGTGTGACAGAGTGGACATTTAGAGACTTCCAACTGTATACTGTATTTCAACTGTATACTGAAAACTAAGATCATGGCATCCAGTCCCATCACTTCGTGGCAAATAGATGGGGAAACAATGGAAACTGTGAGAGATTTTATTCTGGGGGTGCTTCAAAATCACTGTGGATGGTGACTGCAGCCATGAAATTAAAAGACCCTTGCTCCTTAGAAGAAAAGCTATGACCACCCCAGAAAGCATATTAAAAAGCAGAGACTTTGCCAACAAACATCCGTCTAGTCAAAGCTGTGGTTTTTCCGGTAGTCATGTATGGATGTGAGAGTTGGACTATAAAGAAAGCTGAGCACCAAAGAATTGATGCTTTTGAACTGTGGTGTTGGAGAAGACTCTTCAGAGTCCTTTGGACAGCACAGAGATCCAACTAGTCCATCCTAAAGGAAATCAGTCCTGAATATTCATTGGAAGGACTGATGGTGAAGCTGAAGCTCTGATACTTTGGCCACCTGATGTGAAGAACTGACTCATTTGAAAAGACCCTGATGCTGGGAAAGATTGAAGGCAGGAGGAGAACGGGACAACAGAGGATGAGATGGTTGGATGGCATCATCGACTTGATGGAATGAGTTTGAATAAGCTCTGGGAGTTGGTGATGGACAGGGAAACCTGGCGTGCTGCAGTCCATGGGGTCACAAAGAATCAGACATGACTGAGCGACTGAACTGAACTGTATGCCGTTGTACTAGTCCCGGCATGGTTGCTGAGCTAAACGAGTTGCTACTTCTGTAAAGAAGTATGCACCACCATTTCCTTCCTGAATGTTACAGCCCACGCTAAATTATGCCTCATTTCCACCTCTGATCCATACTAAATATTCCTTCAGTACAGATACTTCATTAAAGTGCAGGTAAGAGTCCCTTGGCAAGCATTTTCATTGCTTGTCCAGACTCTACTTTTCCCTGGCAAAATCTCCTGAAGAGGCTTAGTCACATACATTCTGAGAGCATCCCCTGCATCCTAATGTATTTCTGATGAAGAATCATGTCTGTAGGACAATTTTCCAAACTCCCTTGATGTCAATCATCAGGGGGTACTTGTTAAATAAACATGCCCAGGTCTCTTCCTTGGTGAATTCTGCTTCAGTGGGTTTGAGCTCAAATCTGTGATTTTAGTAAATACTCTGAGTCTTCAGGGAAACATTACTGTAGGGTCATGTAGCCTCATGTAGGCTACCTTAGATTCCATAAACTGATAAAGTGAATTCAAAGTTTCCTGATACTAGTGATCCTAATATTGGTTTCTCATATGAATTCTTCCTCAAAGTGCTTTGATAATTGTAAACAATATCCTCTACATTGTTTAAAAGGCAAAATTTAAAAGTCCTATGTAAGTGAGTGGTTGCTAAGAGTAAGTGTACAATAGACAGTGAATAATTATCAGTAAAAGAAGTCATTAATGAGGTGACCTTGAAACCCAGAACTTAACAAAAATCTGATAATTCTAAACCAAATCAGTTGGTGGACTTGTGAAGTCTCCATTCCTTTCCCAGTGACTTTAGAGTATAATCCCTTATTGGTCATATCATTTGTAATTATTTTCTTCTATTCAGTAGGTTGTCTTTTTGTTTTAGCAATGATTTTCTTTGCTGTGCAGAAGCTTTTTAGTTTTATTAGCCCCCATTTGTTTATTTTTGCTTTTATTTACTTTAGGAGACAGGTCCAAAGAATTACTGCTGTGATTTATATCAAAGAATGTTCTGCCTGTGTTTTCTTTAAGGAATTTTATAGTGTCTACTCTTATATTTAAGTCTTTAATCTTTTTTGAGTTTATTTTTGTATGTGGTATTAATGTTCTCATTTCATTCTTTTACATGTATCTGTTTCAGTTATCCCAACATCATTTGCTGAAGAGATTTTCTTTTCTTCATTGTATATTCCTTTCTCTTTTGCCATAGAATAATGGACCATACATGTGTGGGTTTATTTCTGGGCTGTCTGTTTTGTTGCATTGATCTATGTTTCTGGTTTTGTGCCAGTTCCATGCTGTTTTGATTACTGAATCTTTGTAGTATCGTCTGAAGTCAGGGAACATGATGCCTCCAGCTCTGTTCTTTTTTCTCAAGATTACTTTGGCACTTTGACATCTTTTGTGGTTCCATGTACATTTTAGGATTATTTACAGTAAAGTGACATGTTAGCTAGGCTCTGAAGGATGAGGAGGAGATGGCCTGGAAAGTAAGCAGGAGATCAGCTGGAGAAGAGGAAACAACTCTGAGGTAGAAAGAGCTTGGCACACTGAAGTAACTGAAGACAGGACAGTATGCTTGGACTCACTGAGCAAGGGAGAAAGAAGATCTTGGTAAGAGACGTTGGTGGAGAGGGAAGCAGCCACCAGGGCCTTGTTGTGGTCGAAGAGCTTTTAAGAAAGGATGACTGTCTAGGCATTTCCCCCATAGCTCGGGGTAGGGCAGAGAAAGGAAACGAGAAAGAAGGGTAGTATTGGAAAGAAAATATGAAAAAGGTATTAAAACCAGCCCCTCCTTTCTGATTCTGTGAAGCAAAATTTGACACCGCCCGCCCCCCCCCCCGCCCCCCGCTACAGAACAGTGTTTTTCAAACTTAAGAAATGCATCAACAGTTTTTGAAGAAAAGCAAAAATTTATCCAGACCTCTTGCCCATGGTGGTTTCAATAATTTTGTACGTATTTATATATTCATTATATACATGTACTTAAATATATAAACCATCAGATAAGGTATACCTCTGTCTGCTTAGAATTTATTTAAAACATAAAACCAACATAAATTAAGAACAATTAATTTTGAAATTAGCAACCTGAATTTAATGTGACAGATGATGTTTTGATGAAATAAGATTACTGCTTGCATTAAAAAAATTTTTTTTATAGCATTTCCCAAGGAGTCACAGTTTCTCCTGATTCAGTAAAGGCATCCTGCCAGATGCTGTTGAGGACTCGTCTATAGGATTTCTTAGGAAGTCTTTCTTTGTATAGAGTACTGGCACACCATTTGGCTATTAGTTGATGGATATATGTCATTTACATATTAGGTGTGCCTCTCTACTCATTGCTGCTGCTAAGTCGCTTCAGTCGTGTCTGATTCTTTGTGACCCCATAGACGGCAGCCCACCAGGCTCCACCATCCCTGGGATTCTCCAGGCAAGAACACTGGAGTGGGTTGCCATTTCCTTCTCCAATGCATGAAAGTGAAAAGTGAAAGTGAAGTCGCTCAGTCATGTCCAACTCTTTGTGACCCCATGGACTGCAGCCTACCAGGCTCCTCCGTCCATGGGATTTTCCAGGCAAGAGTACTGGAGTGGGGTGCCATTGCCTTTTCTGCTCTACTCACTAGTCAGAAACAATTAAAGTACAAAGACTCAACGGCAATGTCTGCCTGAACATAAACACAAGCTTAACCACCAAAACCAAGTGATAGTCCAAAGAGATGAAAAATCTAGAGAAAATTACCAGACCCCTTAGAATACATGGGTGAACTCCCATAGGTGTGTGGACTTTTGTTTGGAAAACAGTTTCAAATATGAGAGCCAATTATCCCCAGAGACTTCCTAGAGGAGGGGAAAATAAAAGGACACTATTCATCCCCACATAGAGCCATGGAGACAGAATAAATTGTTCCTTCCAACTTTCTAAAAAGGGATCAGTGGAATCCAAGGTTTGGTAGGGTCAAGAGGGATCATTAAGATTTGAGTGTAAGGAGAGACCAACCTGGGTGTGGTCACAAGTCCCTGTGGTTCCTACTATGGTACTCAGGACAGACAAGATTAAAAAGAGGCGTCTGAGATGTCTCTGCCTCCCAGCCAGTTGGCTGAAAAAGGCTTACAGCATTAGCCTCCCAAGTCAGGTGCACAAACCTATCCAATGGGGGGTGGGAAGAAATTATTAAGAGCCCTGGGAGACCTAAGTCCCAATCTCTGAGCCTCTCTTTACCAAAATCTGTGTAAAATAAATCAGGTTTTTCTGTTGGAACTAGAGAAAGCAATCCAGCCTCCGGGAAATGAAAATATCCCAATGTTTAGGAAGGCAGACTTGGCTGAGATGCATCATTCTAGTTCTCATGGTCCATCACTGGGTTTCTGGATCTAGTGTGCAAACATTAATTACACCAAGTAGAAGAAAGGTTTCCTTGCCAAGCTGGTTCTTAGAACTCGAAACAACAGCTTCCACTTCGGCAACGCTGTTGTAGCAGTAGAGCCCTTTGTGCAGAAGACAGTGAGAGGCGCAGCGTGTCAGAGAAAACACCGACGTGTTACTATCGCAGTGGAATCTGGGGATAGTTAAGACTGGGTTTTTTTGTTTATTTTAAAATAGTGTGTAAAAATATTCAAAGTTGAAAAATTGCATTTGAAGTTATGATCATTTCATGTATTCATATAACCAAAACGATTGTACTGAAAGTGGTTTCTGTGTTATAAAGTTTTAATTTTACACAAGTCAGGTACTCAAAGTAAATTTTAACCCTTAAAAAAAAAAGGTGGGTGCTCAGTTGCTTTAGTTGTGCTTGACTGTTTGCAACCCTATAAACTGTAGCCTGCCAGGCTCCTCTGTCCATGGGATTCTCCAGGTAAGAATACTGGAGTGGTTGCCATGCCCTCCTCCAGGGGATCTTCCCAACCCAGGGATCCAACCCATGTCTCCTGCATTGCAGGCAGATTTTTTACTCACTGAGCCACCTGGGAAGCCCCCCAAAGGTGGAAATGTATATCGTTATTAACAGTGCCATGGAAATATTTCCCTTCTCTTAAGGAAAAGTAAATTTCTTATCAGAATATCTGGTTGGCCCTGTAATTAGATAAAATTTTGGAGAAACAGACCAAAAAAAAAAAAAAAAAGAGTAGCTGTAAAAGAAATTTGAGTAGGGGCTCTGTAAAGCTGAGAGCTCTCAACAATTTGTGTAATTTACCAAATGCAAAGAGTAACCAGTAAAAGAAATGTGTATTTTCTGATAAGGTAGAAAATCATGTAGTGTATCACTGTAAGTTGATTAGGTTAATATATATGAAACTTCAACCAAAGTTTTACTGTTCCAGGGTGTTAAAGTCTTTCACCTATCAATAATATCCATTACTTCAGAGAGAGGGGTGGGCACGGTACAAAGAACTAAACTTGAAACTCAGCTTGAAATCAAATTTTAACTTTAAGAAAAAGATGCCAAGTCTAATATGTGTACTATTCAGGCTTTGCTGAGAAAAAGAAGTCATTTGTGGGATTCCCCAAAGTTATCCATTGGAGACTTGAACACAAGGTGTTTTCTGTTTTTTTTTTAATCTAAAATGAGAGTTATTGCATTTCATGCAGTTTGAAGTCCATGCAGCAAAGGAGACTAGCACAATTTTTAATGCATTTAAAAATAAAATAAAGTTGAAAACAGGGGGAAGGGGAGTTATGCACAAAGTTTTAGTCTCCTTGGGTCCCTGGAAGAGAAGGGTTTGGGAATGAAACCATCCATGGTAAACTCATCTCCATGGCAAATGAGTCTTGTAAATGCAGGGAATGTTCCCACAGCCTCTGGAGGAAAATCCACAGAGCTCTGGGCAGGAGCAGGGCCCAGGGAGAAGAGCACTAGTGGAAAGGAAGCTACACACATCGCCTAATTTCACCTGAGGGTAGAAGAAGGTGGCGAATCCTGGGGCACTGCGGCTGTTCTGAGAGTCGGGAGACTACACACACCCCTGGGGAGATCTGCTCCTAAAAGAAGTGGTGGTAAGAACCCAAAAAAGTAAAACAAAAGAAATATTTCTTAAGCTCAGTCTTTGAGAAAATGCCATAAATAGGTTATTTAATATTTTCATTTCATAGCATTGGACACACAGCTCAACATATTGAAATATTGATTCCTTGGAGAAAAAAAAATGAGAAAAAAGGAAATAAAAAATATTGCATCTTTCTGTTGGAGGGAGGATGTAGGCTATATCACCCTCCCTCGTGGCTCAGACGGTAAGGAATCTGCCTGCAGTTTAGGAGATCCAGGTTCGATCCCTGGGTTGGGAAGATCTCCTGCAGAAGGAAATGGCAACCCACTCCAGTATTCTTGCCTGGAGAATTCCGTGGATAAAGGAGTTTGGCAGGCTACAGTTCATGGAGTCGCAAAGAGTTGGACATGACTAACACTTTCACTTTCAGGCCATGATACCAGTGCAGTTTGGAGAAGTCTGGGAGAGGATGAATGGGAATGAAAATTCCAAGACATATTCCCAGATATACAGAGACTCTGAGGCGGGAGGGTTGCATATTCTACTTTCCTGGATGTCTGGGGAGAAGGCTGGCAGCACCTCATCAGAGAGTTGGAAGAAATGCTGGACAGGCATTTAGGACAGAGGCATGTTAGACATGATTGACACTGATGTGGGTCAGGTACTTGTTCCCCAGCTCTGTGAATCCTGGCAGCTGAAGCCTCACATCTGAGTCCTTCTCCAAGCATTGTTGTTATTGTTTAGTTGCTAAACTGTGTCTGCTCTTTTGTGACCCCATGAACTATAGCCCACCAGGCTCCTCTGTCCCTGGGATTTCCAAGGCAAGAATACTGAAGTGGGTTGCCATTTCCTTCTCCAGGAGATCTTCCCGACCCAGGGTTCAAACCCACATCTCTTGCATTGGCAGGCATATTTACTACTACTGAGCCACCAGGGAAGCCTTCTTCACGCACTGCCCTTAGCCAAAGAAGGCCCCTTAGCCCAAGGTCAGGTGAACTCCCTGAGCAGCACATATCCAATGATTAGTCCACTGTGGGGGATGTAAAGTTCTAGACCCCATGTCTCAATTGGAACAACTATTAGATTCCCTCCCAGCTCAGAGATGCCAGCAAAATCAGTTTCTTTGCAAGTCCCTGGCAATCCTCACTTCTCTCTCTGCTCAAGCCAGCTTCCCACACTCTCTTACAAGTGTTGTTCTGAAGAACATTTGCCAATAAACCTTCTCTAGGCAAATCTCAAAGTCTGTTTCCTGGAGAACCTTAACTACAACAGGTCTCTTAGGTCTCTCTAGCTCTGCTGCTTGGGGGTTGAAATATGGAGGAAGCCACAGATGAGTTCCCCTGACTCAATGCTGGTAAGAATTATGAGCAAGTGGACTGCTCGTGGGTTTCCTTGGTATGGTGAGAGGTAAGGTTTTAGGTGGATGTCACAAAGGCAGGGACTGGATGGAAGATATGGTTGAATTTGAGAGGATCAGTTAGAGGCAAGACAGAGTCAGCATTGTGAGGGAGGGCTGGGGTGGCCACACACTGCCCAGGCCTGACCATGCTGGAAGAACTGGCAAGTTATGAACCCTTCAGTACATGCAGCAAGGCCAGAGATCAAGTCTCAAAGATCCAGCTGCACAAGACACCTTGTGAGAGACCAGTGAGGACCAGGGGATTGTTTTCAAACCGGATGTCCTTCTCTTGAGGTCAGGTGAACTGTACACCAGCTGAAAATTAGAGCCATTCCTCGCTCTCCCTACCACCACCAGAGGGAGGGGGAAGAGTGACTGAATATTTCTCCAGAGAGATCTGTATTCTATGAGAGGGACTGAGCTACACCAAAAGGAACAAAATTAAGAGTATTTTCCACTATTGGTGGTAATGAGTCTTCAGAGCTGTTAAATGGTCCTAGAGAAATAAAACAGTTCCATTTTTACATATCTGAGGTGTGATGGTCCAGGAATATGCAACTAGAAAGAAGGAAGAAAGACCAAAATCATATTAGGGCAAAAAAGCCATAATTGTGATATGTGTATGTATATAAGTGAAAGTGAAAGTGTTAGTCGCTCAGTTGTCTGACTCTTTGCGATCCCGTAGACTGGTAGCCCACCAAGCTCCTCTGTCCATGGAATTCTCCATATATATACATGTGTGTCTGTGTGTATGTGTGTGTTAGTCGCTTAGATCTGTGTCTGACTCTTTGTGACCCCATGGACTGTAGCCAGCCAAGCTCCTCTGTCCATGGAGTTTTCCAAAAAAGAATACTGGAGTGGGTGGCCATTTCCTTCTCCAGGGGATCTTCCTGATCCAGTGATGGAACCCAGGTCTCCAGCTTTGCATGCAGATTCTTTACCATCTGAGCTACAAGGAATGTACATGTCACTTTCTTAAGAAGAAGAACCAGGCCTTGTAAGGGCTTTTACTGAACTACTCCCATAATTTATGGACATTTCAGGTGAAAATTAGCTGAGCTGCCAGCTGATAGTGCACTTTAGATACTACCCTGGATGTTGGAAAGGCATTTCGCAGGGAGACAGTCAGAAACCTCCCAGTCTGGAGCACAATTGCATACTGTGATTTTGAGAGTGAACAGACCGTTTGAAGACCAGCTACAGTTGAGCCAAAGGAAACGTGCTAGAGAGAGGTTAAATTTCCCTGCCAGTAAATGACAGCACAGCTCCTGTCCTCGGGCTTTTAGTTTTTCTAACTGTGTTTACATATGTATTTTTCTCCTATTTAATTCTCACCACAGCTCTAGGAGGCGAGTACTGCTATCATCCTAATTTTACAGAGGAAGTGGGGTCTTAACGAGGTCCCACAGCAGCCAGCCAGGGCTCAAACCCAGGCAGCTGGCTCCAGGGCCCACGCACCTACCTCTGCAACCCACTGCCTCCCCTAGAATGTTCTGCTGCCTTGTATGTGACAGAGTGGAATTGCAGCAGGGCACATGAATCCGAAGAGTCATTTTAGCAAAGCCAGAGATAGAACTGTTGCCAAGGGCAGACGATGGATCAGCCAGGTGAGCCCAAACAGAGTGGTCACGAGTTACAGTGGAAGATTTGACCCATCGGTAATGAATAGGGGTCAGTGGTAAAGACAGACTCCCTCTCATTTGGTGCAGCGTGCAACACATGCGGTAATTAGTTATTTATGTACCTAAGTTCTTCATTTAGAAAGTCTGTATATAGTTACTTTCTAGGAGCCCTGTCACCTGTGCCCTGCACCATTGTATCCTTAATAGGAGTTTCTGTGGCTTGTCAATTAGTCCCTTTCACGTCACAAAAGAGGAGTGGCTTAGTAAGGAAGAGTCTGAGGCAAGCAGAAAGCTTCAAGTGTTCTGGTAACATGTGGACACTCCCAAGACTCAACAGTGGAAAATTCAACATTTGCCAAATCTCCAAGCCATGTTTATCAGCCAGATCATTTCCCCACCACCTTTATTCATGTTTTCTTTCCTTAGCAAAGTTACCATCAGTAGCAGCTTATGGTAACAATGGGATGCTAATAGTACCCGTTTAAAATACAGAACGGCAGAACTTATAACTTTTCATGCTGTAAAGCAAATAGGTTCGGAATACTTCAGAACTTGTCGTTTTAACTTTCCTCCTGATAGAATCTATTTGTATCCCTGCTTTTAGCCTCGCAGACTTGGAGGGAGTGGTGAAAGATGAACGGGCTCAGCCACAAGGGGAGAAGAACGTCACCCAGCCCCTAGAATAGCAACAGCAATAAATATGGTCATGTCGCTCTTCTGCTGAGGCCAAAACGACAGACGGGATCACATTTGCGGCACCCAGCGCCTGCTGGCTCTGTGGAGCTGGCTCAGGGCTTTGGAGGAAACATGCACAGAAGTTGATGCTGACCAAGCGGCTTGATTTTGGAGCTGTGACTTAGCGTACAAAGAAGAGGGGTGGGTGGTGGGGTGTACAGAGCCCACCGCAGAGCTAGGGGGCTCAGCACCCTTCTGGTCACAGGGAGGTTTGTTCTAAATCGGCTTTCCGGACAGCTGGCTCAGGGCTCTGGAGAACTGAGCCCAGAACTTCCCCGCATGTCTGCCTGAGAACTCGCTGTTATCTGCAGCTGCCGTGGCCGTCAAGGCACATGCGTAACGAGGAAGGTGAATAAGAGGGCTCTCGTTGGTCATCAGTTATTTAAAGCGCGCCCATCGGATTTCAGCCACTTCATTGTACAGAATCAGCACCTTTGCCCCAGCAGGTCTTGGAGGAAGCAGCATATCCTTGCCTTCAAACCTTCCTGGTCTCCCTTTGCAGACTGAGCACTGGTTTTTCACCATTTTTTGCAACTCCAAGTGCTAGATCTTCCTATGTCCCTTTTCATGTGTACTTCAGTTTCATATAATATATGGCCACGTCCCTGGGTGGTTATGGTTTTTCCATCTTTACATTCTTTGGCCACGTGGATTTGGTCAAATTGGGCTTTTCCATTTTTGTAACTTGCGTACAGCAATAGTTTTTTTTAGGCTGAAAACAGTTTAAGCTAATATATGGTCCTGACTTTTTTCTATGTGTTTTAAAAACTAAACCATCACCTGAATCTGTTGAGTTTTCCTTTTTCCCTTAAACTTTCTTGCTCTAAAAGGATTTCATTTCTTATATAAAGCCCAGCTCCTTCTCTCTGGATCTTTCATTTGGTCTCTCCAACCAGTCCCAAATGTCATGCAATAAGTCATTGGAAACAGGTTCACGGTGGTCATGTGTCGCCTGTCTCCCTCGTGTAGCTTTTTCTTTTAATGTTTAATTTTAATTTATTTATTTGGCTGTTCAGGTCTTAGCTGTGGCATGCAGGATCTTCAGTTGCAGCCTTCGAACTCTTAGTTGCAGCGTGTGGGATCTAGTTCCGTGCATGCTCAGCCACTCAGTTATGTCTCGCTCTTTTCAAGTCCACGGACTGTAGCCCGCCAGGCTCCTCTGTCCATGGGATTTTTCCAGGCCAAAATACTGGAGTGGCTTGCCATTTCCTCCTCCAGGGGATCTTCCCAACCCAGGGACTGAACCTGAGTCTCATGCATTTCCTGCATGGGAAGGCGGATTCTTTACCACTGAGCCATCAAACCTGGGCCCCCAGCATTGGGAGCACAGAGTCTTAGCCACTGGACCACCAGGGAAGTCCCTCTTCGTGTCACTTCATGAACACAGATTTGGTTCCCTGCTTTCATCTGTTTCAGTTACTGTACATGCTTAGGATTTAAATGAACCTTCTCCATGGATCACAATATTGCTTTTATTCAGAAAATGCAGTATGTAAAAAATGAAAGGAAATATTGCTTTAGACTTTGGTATTGGAATGTAAACTTCAGCACTCTTTTATTGTCACTATTATCTCATGCTTCTTTAGGATCTTACTAAGACTAAAGAGATAAATGAAGTAGCTTTTATAGCACTAGCAGTCATGTTTGTTCTCTCAACGTCCCTGGTGACGTTGGGTGGTTAAGAAAAAAGAACCACGCTAGTGTGTTGAAGTCGGTGCCAAAGGAACAGAGATGACAATTTGGTGCCTGGGATCTGCTGCTGCCCAGAACCTTATCTGGTCCTATTTATACATTCACAAAGCAAAATCCGACTTAGAGCAATCCTTGTAACATTAGCTTTTCTTTCTTTAAAGCTCATGTCTCTGAGCTTTAATGCCATTTTTCTCATGTGGCCAGGGACCATGCGGGCATAAATTAACTTCTCTGCTTATTATTTAGTGACTAAAAGAACACAAAAGCAAGGACACTGGAAAAAGAAATTCCAATGTATTATTAAATATTCTAATTTGAATTACCAGGATAAATGCCAAATGATCATAAATGCCTGGAAAGAGTCCTGTAAACATACAAAGAAAGTGACAGAAGAAGGTGTCCTGGAAGACGACTTGAATCATTTATTGAGAAACAGGAAGAAAAGTATCTTCCACTGTGTGTGTGCTTAGTCGCTTAGTCGTGTCTGACTTTGTCACCCCATGGACTGTAGCCTGACAGTCTCCTCTGTCCATGGGATTCTCCAGGCAAGAATACTGGAGTGGGTTGCCATGCCCTCCTCCATGGGATCTTCCCAACCCAGGGATCGAACCCAGATCTCCTGCACTGCAGGCAGATTCTTTACCATCTGATCCACAAGGGATGCCTGTCTTCCATTGAGAGGAAGGCAATTGGTTAGGATGAAAGGATGATCAATATCTAAGCATACTGTCAATTAGTAAGAAAACATTAACTTCAGGAAACATAACTAATCAAAATGTAATTTCATACATAAGCAGTAAGTATCCTCTATGGAATATGCTTATTTTTTCACATCTAAATATCCTTGAGGCTTTCATCACTGCAAACATTTATGAATAGATCTCTCTATTATTGTAACATTAATGAAAGAAATGTTGGTGATACTATTCAAATACCAGTAGAGCAAGCTGCTAAGTGACTCCTTTTTTTTTTTTCTCTTTGATTTCTTTACCCTCATAAGTGATATTCACTAATACTAACATAATCACCAAAGTACTTTTTTAGTGACATGCTCCAGTGAGCACAATGTGAAGTCCAGAAATGAACATGGCAGGGTGGGGAGGCTAAGTTGCAGTTTTGACGCTTACTTATTTGTATGAGTTTGAAAAATTTCCTGACTTCTCTGTGCCTCAATATCCTCATTTAAAACACAGGGAGGATATCTCCCCTGCTCTAGGGGAGTTTGCAAGTGTTACAATAGAGTCCACATACAAAGTCTTCAACATAGGTCCTGATGGTGCTGCTGCTGCTGCTAAGTCGCATCAGTCGTGTCTGACTCTGTGCAGCCCCATAGACAGCAGCCCGTCAGGCTCCCCTGTCCCTGGGATTCTCCAGGCAAGAACACTAGAGTGGGTTGCTATTTCCTTCTCCAATGCATGAAAGTGAAAAGTGAAAGGGAAGTCGCTCAGTGGTGGGTCCTGGTGCACAATAAACATGTCAAAAAATACTAGCAACCATATAGTGCAAATGCATCTTTGTTTTAACTGTATGTGTGCGTGCTCAGTTGCTTCATTCGACTCCAACTCCTTGGGACCCTATGGACTGTAGCCCACCAGGCTCCTCTGTCTGTGGGGATTCTCTAGGCAAGAATATTGGAGTGGGTTACTGTGCCCTCCTCCAGGGGATCTTTCTGACGCAGGGATCGAACCATCATCTCTTGTGTCTCCTGCATTGGCAGACAGGTTCTTTACCATCTGGGAAGCCCTTTAACTGTATACTGGTCCATGTTCATGTACATTTATTCTGAAATGTACAGCATTCATCACAATAGAGATGGGTGAGATAGGGTGGACAGATCTGTCAAATCCTTTCCATGAGAATTATGGCTCAAAACAAATTTTCTACTAAAAAATAAAGAATTTAATGCATTGTTAACATTAGTAGTGTTTCTTTGAGAAACTAGGAAACTAATGAAATATAAATTTACAGTAGCCTCATGGTGAGATCCTCTTGAATTAGTAAGTTGCACTTGGTATTAATTATGACTCTTTGCTTCTGGGATGCAAAGAGAGCCAGAGGAAGCACTTTGGAGTTTCAGAAGATGGTCTGGTCTATTCTAAGTTCATTGAGGCGTTCGTCTAGAAGCCCACAGCGGGTAATCTACATTTCTGGAGGGGAAAGCAAAGGAGTCTTGATATCTTGCACTTGTAAACTCTAACTGATGGCTTGGCTTCCTGGGATTTTACCAGGCTGTTTTGTAGGAGTGGTTCCAAATTATTTTTTTCTTCCAGAAACCATAAGACAGCCTTTGACATACAGGCACTATTCGGCTCTACAAATTTTACCAATGGGGCAAATTGGAGGTTGAGAACTAAGATGGCTCATCAGTTAAACATTAAACTGGTAGTTCTCAGACTTAACGTGCATCAGAAAAGCCTGGAGGGCCTTTAAAAACATTCTGGGTTCCACCTTCAGAGTAGAAAGTGCAGTTCTAACAAGTTTCCAGTTGACACTGATCTGCTTGTCAAGGGACCACACTTTAAGAAGCACAGTAAGTATAGGAGCTGATTAGAGCTTCGTCGGTAAACTAGTTGGAACCATTGCAATTATATGATAAAATCAGTGTATTTTTGAGGAGCCCATCTTTTATCTCATTCAATTAGATAATTAGTTTTGTAGATACTTGAGAATATCAGTTAACAGGAATTGTACACATTTGAGATAAAAATTCTTGAAAATAATTTCTAAATAAGGACCTCTACCCCTTTTTCTTATTGTAATTGTAATATATCAATTACAAATCCTATGCTATTCACATGGGTCAGAAAACTGGCAGGGGTCAGACAGGGCAGGCATAATAGATTGTGGGTGCTTAGTAGCTATTATCAGGAGAAAGTGGAGATATTCTATTTTTTACATATGTATAAAAGATTTTTTCCCCTAATTTTGGAAAATTTCATTTTGAATTAGATAGCTTAATTAGTCATATATATTCTCTGAAGAATATCGCCATTTCAGTTTTCTTATTTGTCAAGGAAGAAAAAAACAATGGCAAGGGATTGATTATTCTTAAAAAGATAGAGACCTCTTGTGGTCATTCATAAAAGTACTTTCAAAAACAAACCTGGAGTATTTCAGTTTGTCAGAAGGTTTCAAGATCTCTGGCTTAGTTGACATACATTAAAAAATGTTTACAAATATGTATGAATTACCTAATACCTGTCAAAATAGGTAATGTCAGTAATAGAACTTTACATAATGACAACTGCATAAATATATATACATCATTCAGCTATAATAGTTCTATATGATAATTTTAAAATTGACTGAAGCATAAGACATAATGCAAAGTGCACAAACCATTAATTGTTTAGCTCAAGGAATTTTTCCAAACTGAATAGATCTGTGTATCCAGCATATCTGGTAGATTTTCATCATAATTATAGGTAAGGTGACTCAGGTTCAGAGAGAGCATGTCATCTGTTATTTCATAGTACCAATCAAATCCATTTTAACTTCAATCACTCAGAAATATTTAAATGAATAACAAATTTCAATAAATATTAACAGAGGACTTCCCTGGTATTCCAGTGGTTAAGAATCTGCCAGCCAATGCAGGGTATATGGTTCGATACCTGGTCTGGGAAGATTCCACACCCTGAGGGCGAACTAAGCCTGTGCGCCGCAACAACTGAGCCCATGCACTGCGATTCCTGAAGCCCCTGCGCCTGGAGCCTGTGCCTCACAGCGAGAGAAGCCGCCGCAGTGAGAAGCCCTCACACTGCGACGAAGAGCAGCTCCTGCTTGTTGCAACTAGAGAAGGCTCTCATGCAGCAATGAAGACCCTGTGTAGCCAAGAATAAATCAGTAAAGTTTTAAAAGTTAACATAAAAAAGAGTCAATTTACTGAGCCATGATCCACAGTCCAGATTTGTAAGTACTGAATTTTGTTGAATGAAATTACCTTTACGCAGAATTTTTAGAGCAGTAGATAGGCTATACTTTACTATTGTTGTTGTCTGTCATTGTTTACTGCTGCTATCGGTGATGGTGGTTAGCTACTCTTTTTCTCAATTAATAAGCAGTTTGGGAGCATCTTTTATGTACAAAGCACTATTTTGGATTCTTGGGGATACTAAAATGAATAATACTGAGTCTTTGACCTTCTGAGGCTCAAAGTCTAATGCACAAGAAAGACATGTGAGCAGTAGTTTGATATGGTAGTTTGTGTTCTAATAGACTTGAATATCTATATATCTATGTGGACTACTTTTCAAGAAAGTGGCTATATTTTCCCTAATGTCTACTCCAGCTGTGTAAAGCTTGAAAGTCTACAACTTTCTTTATTTGGTGTAAAGCTAGCTTGGTGTTGTAGAAAGCAGTACTTGACTAGTAGTCAAAAAGTCATGTTTGAATTGTAGCTCTTTCACTTACTAGTGAAAACATTTTGAGGCCTAAAGAGAGAAGAGCAAGTGTGATGTCTTCTTAACATCATGAAGGGGCTTTTCCACAAATTCTTTTTGCAGCAACTGCTGTTTTGCAGGCAACATGCTAAGTGCTTTTGAAATGGAGCAGGATCCTGTGGTCTTTGCCCCCCATGTCCTCTGCCTGCCTTTTGTCTGTGGAATAATTTGAGCCAAAGAATAAGTTTAATCAGAGAAGTGAGAACATGTAGAAACAAAGGAAAACAGTCAAAGGAAACCAAATAATAATAATAATTTAGTCATTAAGCATAGTCAAGGACCTTTAGTTCTTGCTCAAGGGCTATGGATAATATTCTGAGCCATATCCTGGGAGCTGTCTTATACATACTGAAACCCCTACCAGGTGGAAGGAGTTAACTACATGATGACCAGACTATAACCATGACATAAGCTGCTACAACTCTGAGAACTGGTCAAGGAAATGGGAACAAACTGACCCTGAAACTGAAGATTAACTGTACTTAAAACAGTCAAGATGATGTTGGTCAGACCACTGCATAACCGATTTCAAGATGACTATCAGAGATGACTGTGCATGTAGCCACCCCTCCCCACCCCTGCCCTTCTGTCTATAAAAGCTCTTCCCCCTAAAAGGTCTTGCCCCTTGATAGTCCGGGGTGGGAGGTGGGGAGGAAGTTGGCCTTTGGACAGGTGGGCCCCCGTTTCCCACTCCCCCAACTGTTGCAAGCATCCAGAATAAAACTAACTTTCCTTCCCACCAACCTGGCCTCTTTATTGGCTTTTGAAAGGCAAGCAGCTGGACCCCACTTTTGGTTACTCTTTATACACAGTCTCTCAGCGAATGCCATGGCACTCACATATTTTTAGATGCTCATATTTTGCACATGATGAAGTGAAGGCTCAGGAGAGTTCAGGGTAAGAGTGCAGCGGGAGTTTAAACCCCACTCTGACTGATGTCACAATTTTGCTTTTTCTTCTGCTCTGAAGTGTGAATGGATAAAGAACAAATTTGGTAAGGATCACTTTTGCTGTAGCAGTTGAATTCACGTAAGGGTATAAAGGGACTTCCCTGGTGGCTCAGATGGTAAAGAATCTGCCTGCAGTGTGGGAGACCTGGGTTCAATCCCTGGGTTGGGAAGATCCCCTGGAGAAGAGAACAGCTATCCACTACAGTATTCTGGCCTGGAGAATTCCATGGACAGAGGAGCCTGGCAGGCTACAGAGTGACTTTCACTATAAAAAGGGGCTTCCTAGGTGACGCTAGTGGTAAAGAACCTGCCTGCCAACAAGAGATATGAGAGACTTGAGTTGGATCCTGGGTTGGGGATCCCCCTGGAGGAAGAAATGGCAACCCATTCCAGTATTCTTGCCTGGAGAATCCCCATGGATAGAGGAGCCTGGCAGACTACAGTCCATAGGGTCCCAAAGAGTTGGACATGACTGAAGCAACTTAGCATGCATGCAAGGGTATAAAGAGATACTATAAAAATCTTTAAACAATAATTACAAAGAACAACAAATAAAGTGTTATAAAGGAGAGGAAGGACCTCGTGAGATTTCTGTCTCTTCTAGGGGCCTTTTTTAGACCTTTCATTTCTCTTAGTACTTGTGTTTCCTCTTAAACTGATAGTTCTCATCTCCACTGTGGTCATCTATTTTGTTGTCCCTGCCACCAGACTTATATCTTGGGTGCCATGTATGAAGAGTTATACATCTTTGTATTTCCAGTGCCCAGTACAATGCTTGGAACACAGTAGATACTCAATAAATATTTGCTGGATGAATTATAACAAGCATTCATTTCACGGTCATATTAATACATATTCACTAAAAGAGAAATTCTGCTGATTTACTATTGTGCTGAATTTTGAGAAGTGTATAATAATGACTAGATTATCATAAAATCATGATTTTGACCATGTTTATAAAGAGAATGTTTATAAGGCAACTGAAATTGTACATAATATTTGGTGTCTACAACATGCTAGCCTGTTTTGGGTGTTTAACATTGTATTTAATTCTCACAAAAACCTTATGGGGAAAATAAAATTATCTCTACTTCAAAAATTGGGAAAATTGAAAAACTAGGAAACAAACCCAAGTAATTCTGCTCTAAAAATTCTGTGTTAATTAACAGGTGCAAACTATTGTATATAGAAGGGGTAGACAGCAAGATCCTATTGCATCGCACAGGGAACTATATTTGATCCTGTAATAAACCATAATGGAAAGAAATATGAACAAGAATACACACACACACACACGACTGAATCACTTTGCTGTGCAGCAGAAACACACACAACATTGTAAACCAACAATACTTAAATAAAATGAATTAAATTTTTAAATGGATAAAAAATTTCTGTATTTAACAACTAGACTTTTAATTCGCATTGTTAAGGAGATTTATTGTTGTTGTTACATGACCTCATAGTAGCATCTTCTAATGAAAACTGATAAATGTTTTGTCTATCAACCTTCCACCAAAGGCACAGCCTCTCCATGAGGAATCCTAAGTATCTTGGGAAACTGATGCTTTTGTACCTGAGCCATCTCTACTCCATCTACAAAACCCATGAGTAATTTGCAATTAACATGTTTCATTACTCATCTTAAATAATCAGGAACTCATATTTTAGATCATTTCCTCTACAAAACGTCCAGTTGCACCTCCCAAGTGACTTCCGTGCGCAGAGACCCCGCCCCGAGTCTTTGCGGACTCGCCCCGCAGCTTTCTCGCCGGCGAAACTACACTTCCCAGTGATCTGTTCGTCCATCCGCCCGCACGCAACTTTCCCGGCTCCGGGTGGCACCCGGAAAAGCTAAACGGCTCTTTGCAGGGCAGTGTGGCTGGAGGAAGTAAAGGACGGACCGGCGAGGCCCTCCCGCTCTCGCGCACCCCGAAATGGCTCGGAGGCAGGACGAGCAGAGAGGGGGAGCGCCCTTGATGGCGGAAGGCAAGTCGGACGCAGAGGTTAAGCTCATTCTGTACCACTGGACGCATTCCTTCAGCTCTCAAAAGGTAAAGGCCTCGGCCGGGCGGGCGGCACAGATCGGGTTTCAGCACCTGGACAGCTCCCGCTGGGTGCCGCCCCGGGAAGCCCGCCCACCAAGACCTCCAACTCAACCCCTGCGGGCGGCGCGCCCTGTGGGGCAGGGGTGCGTTTTATATGGAGGAGCAGGGAAAATCAGTCTGAGATGGGAAGGCCGTGACTCAGGCACCGCCACTCATGAAATGCGACAGAAAACATCACTTTCGGCGTTGGGGCGGGAGGCCTCGTCTCCGGGGCCTTTGGAGAGTGAGGCAGAGGGAAGCGTCTTCCGGCAACCGTCCCATCCAGGGTTCCTTCTTTTACTCTTGGTTGATTGACTTTTCAACAGGCCTAGTGTATCTGTTTCAGGTTCTTACTATGGGGACGCATCATAAGGTTTAGGACACAAAGAAAAGTAGTAGTGATGAAGAGGGTGACCGTGGACTGAATATTGCCAGAATCATTCTCATTACGTATCTTTTCTAACTTACAAGATTGAGGTGCGAGAATATGTCTCACTTGTTAATTCCAGGAATAGAGTTGAAAGGGGTGTTGAAAATATTAATAACTCAGGGAAGCACAAAAAGGCTGCTGGCTGGTATCCAGGGATGTCATTTAATTAAAAGCCTACCTGCGTTGTGGTAACCAATGTGAACTCTTCCAGGTGCGCTTGGTAATTGCTGAAAAGGCATTGAAGTGCGAGGAACATGATGTAAGTCTGCCCCTGAGTGAGCACAATGAGCCTTGGTTTATGCGTTTGAACTCAACTGGAGAAGTGCCCGTCCTTATCCACGGGGAAAACATTATTTGTGAGGCCACTCAGATCATTGATTATCTTGAACAGACTTTCCTGGATGGTAATGTTAAGGCTATTTGTGATTTCTTGGATTTACTTTCAACACAAATATATGTCTTCCCTCCTTCCTCCCTTCCATCCCTCCTCCCCTCCTTCTCTTCTTCCCTGCTTCCTATTTCCTCCCTTCCTCCCCTCCTTCTCCCTTCCTTTTGGTTTCATGATGGTGGTTTAGTGCTAACAACCTTTTCCATTTCCATAAGCACACAAATAAAAATGGGTCAATAGCATAATTTGTATAAGCCATTGTGACTCCATTGAAACGATTTCATATAAACTACCAATTTTAATGTTGAAATTTCCCTTTTAAATTCATTGCAAGAAACCCTGCAGGTGTATGATTTGTGGTGGTAATTTATTAGCCTTGAAGTCAGATTCATATTATTGACAGCCTATTCTATGTCCGACATTTTGTAATTTCTGTTCTAGTCAGTCTTCAAAAAAAAAAAAAAAAAACCAAAAAAAACCTGAGATAAGCATGGTAGATTAATTATTCCTATTTTGTACATGAGGAAAGAGAAAAAGGTTGCCTAAGGTAACATAGATGTTTTATAGCAGAATGGGCTGGAATGTAAGCCTTTCAAATCCAAACCTTCCTATCACATGGACTGTCGCTCATAGTCATTGGCACTTACACATTGTCCTTGCTCCTTCCCTAATAACAAGCCTTTCAGGTAAACTGTAGCTTTAATATTTGCCCAAGATTATACAGCTGATCAACGGCAGAACTGAGAACAGAACAGAGGGCTCTTAGCTTTCAGGCTAACAACTCGTCTGAAAAAGGAACTGCATGATAAGATCCAATTACTCTTCATCTGCTACCAGTTATGCGAATGTTAATTAGGCAGGATAAAACCAGACTATAACCTCAAATTACTGGAAGCTGAGAAAGGAAATTTTAAGGCAGAAAAAAAAAAAGTCTGAGGTACTTAGAAGAAAGATAAGTATAGGACCTAAATAGGGGTGGGGTTTACCACAGGCAATTAGATTAGCAATGGCCTACCCTTATTCTTAATCTAAGTGTTTAGTTCCCTAGGATTTTGATTGGAGTTGGCCATCTATCTAAACCAAGGAGTTTAACTTGGTGTAATGAACTTCTTTTCCATCCATCATTATTTGCTAGCCCTTATAAGTCTAAATTCTGGGGACTGTACAGAAAATGGGGGCTAATTGATTTAAGATACATTTTCTCAATCTTGAGCTTTTTGGAAATGGAGAAGTCTGTTAAATAATAATTTGTATTTCTTGGGAGAAGTGATTATAGTAATGTGAATAAGACAAAATAATTGCATAAGAATTCTACTATAAGTCATCAAAAACTTTTAAAAGATACAGCAAATGAAAATCATATTTAAATATTTTGTTTAGCATCCCTTGAACTACTATCACTAGCCTTTTCCCACCTCCTCTTCCTTACATTGTTTCTACTCTCAATTGTTCAGTAAGGTACAATGGTACTTCACAATATAGTCATGTTAATGATGATTAGGCTTTATTAAATTTTTCTTTAGGCTTTTTCTTTTTCTTTGACTATTTCATAGCAAAACTGGAATGCATTCTGAGTCCTGCTCAAGGTGAATACTAAGTTCTTACTACAATTTGTTGAATCAGAGGAGAAAGCATTGTGGGCTAAACATTAAGATGAAAATATGGAAACTAAGAACTTAATTCTGGTTGTACTGATAGAGTAAACAGACAGTGAAGAATCCTAGCTCTTAGTCTGAAACTTGAATTTTCTTTTTGTTCTCTTGGGAACTAGGTGTCATAGTTTTATCAGTTGCAGAGATAAAGCAATCCAAACAACTCTTATTTCACTCTTTGCTGTTTCCCAAGGAGAAGAGTCATTCAGTTGGGAAGGGTTAAATAAAGATTAAGATTAAGGGAACTAAAACCTATAGTAGATATGAAGGCAGTAAGAAAACAATTACTTTATATAAATGAAGGCTACTCTAGTTTCTAGATGAAATTTATCTGAAATAAACATGTAAGCATTATCACAATGATCATTAATATAATGTATATTTATTATTAAGAATTCATGGAGGTTAGGAAAAGTGCCAGACAAGAGAGAGAAAATGTTATTCATTGATAACATGTTATTTAACATGTATTCCATTGACCAGCTTCCCTGGTGGCTCAGAGGGTAAAGCGTCTGCCTGCAATGCAAGAGACCCGGGTTCCATCCCTGGGTAGGGAAAATCCCCTGGAGAAGGAGATGGCAACCCACTCCAGTATCCTTGCCTGGAGAATCCCATGGACAGAGGAGCCTGGTGGGCTACAGTCCACCGGGTTGCAAAGAGTTGGACACAACTGAGCAACTTCACTTTCACTTTCTTTCTTTCCATTGACCAGCAGCATTGGTATCACCTCGGAGAAGGCAATGGCACCCCACTCCAGTACTCTTGCCTGGAAAATCCCATGGACGGAGGAGCCTGGTAGGCTGCAGTCCATGGTGTCGCTGAGTCGGGCACGACTGAGCGACTTCACTTTCACTTTTCACTTTCATGCATTGGAGAAGGAAATGGCAACCCACTCCAGTATTCTTGCCTGGAGAATCCCAAGGATGGAGGTGCCTGGTGGGCTGCCGTCTATGGGGTCGCACAGAGTCGGACATGACTGAAGCGACTTGGCAGCAGCAGCAGCAGGAGTCTATTAGAAAGGCAGAAATATAGACCCTACTGCAAGTCTATTGAATCAGAATCTATATTTTAATAAGATTCCAAAGTGACTCATACATACATAGAAGTTTGAAAAGCAGTACTACAAATTATTTTGCATTAAGTAATTGCTTAAGCTTTAAGCAGTGCTGTAAAACACTTCTTTATGTATAGCAGAGTTCTAGAATGTGTTGTCAAAAATTAAAAACAATATTTTTGAGTATCTTGATTAAAAGGATCCAGCATAAGTTTTACATTACTGGAGAATGTCTCTAACACTTTAAAAAGTGTGTGCTGGGCATAGTTCTTGGTATAGTGTTTCTTGATTTAAGTAGAGCATTTGAGATTGTGTCATATGATAGCCCTGTGGAATGAAGGAGCACGTATGGCTAGATAAGAATAATGCATATATTCTGATGAATAAACCACCATTCTGAAGAATATTCATTTATAAATTTCTTATACCATGTTGCTGATTTAGCTATATTCTCTCATTTCACTTATCCTATGATAATTCTATCACACCTTAATTATTTCATTTACTGGCAGACCCTGTATGCACTGTGAAGTCAGAGACAGTGTCTGTTTCACTAACAACTATATTTCCAGTGCCTCATATGGTGAATGTTCTCTAATGGGAGCTTAATAAATATTTTTGAATGATTAAAATGAATGAAATGTTGAAAATAGATATCAACTTGGACAGGGATCTCTGCTGGTGTTCTTTTAGGCTTCTGTTCTCTGATTTGAGTCTAACAATTCCATAAATGATTTGAAAAGGCATGGAAGAAATACTGTTAACTTGTGGATGTGTAAACTGCAGTCGTTAAAATGATGAGTAGCTTATGAAATGCTTTGCATGGAACAATAACTAAGATAAAGTTTAACAAGACTAAAAGTAGTATATGAATTTTGTTTGGAAAAATCAGCTTTGTTAATGAAGGATGGGAGCCCTGGCTTGCTAATAAGTTACCAACAACAGCCAACAATGAAATAAAAGACAAGTGTGATCTTGAGTTGTTTCAGAAGTGTAGGTTCTATCCAGAGCATGGCTAATTGTGAGCTGCTACATTTGAACTCGATAGAACATGCAGCATTTTGGTCAATTATGGATGGAACTTTGAGGAAAGTTGACAAATTAGAATGAATAACACTTGAATGAATTTCATGAGGTGTGTAGTTGCCCGTGGTTCAAATGAGAGGCTTTAAGTGTATCCATTCATCTCCAGAACAGAGTGTAGTCGTCAGCAGGCATCACTTTTGCTGTTATTTGTTGGTATCTTTCATTAGTCTACCAAATGAGACTGTACTAAAAATGATGGCTTGCTGGCCTGTACACTTTTCTCAACCTTTCTGTGTAATCAGTATTTACATATTTACATCCTTATGCTTTTGGTATATTGTAATCTCTTTTAATGAACTTTAACATGGCCACTAGATAGTTTAAAAAAAAAAAAAAAGGTGAGCATTAAATAACTACAAAATACTAGAATATATACTATTTATTATTGTCAAATAACTCATTGGTAACCTGGAATCAAGGGTGTTGTATGGTAAATATTGAATTTTGGTAACTTAATATGTTATATAACAGTTCTCTGAAGATTATGTCCCATGTCTTATGTCCATATATGTCATTTTGAATATTCTTAGGAAAAGAATTTGGTTTGGAAAGAATCCCAGTATCCTGGTAGATTAAAGGATCACATATTAAGTCCAATTAGGACATGTAAA